>NC_142213.1:1530000-1860000 GCF_049639895.1 Pseudopodoces humilis
AATAAATATGAAGTAATGTATTTAATATATGTTATAATATAATAATTTAATGTATAAATGTATAATATATAAATATGTATATAGAAATATAGATATATAATATATAAATAGAAAATGTATAATATATAAAATATAATATGTATAGATATATATAATGTAAATGCATAATATATAATATATAATATATAATATATAATATATAATATATAATATATAATATATAATATATAATATATAAATCTATTAGAATAAACAAACAAACAAACATATATTTCTGTATATTGACACACATAAACACCCAGAAATGTACAGGAACTCTGAGGCAGCAGTGGCCAGGTGTGCTCACACCCGCAGCATCACACCCTGGCTGGGGGAACACTGGCAACAGGCGGGAACAGCACAGACACACGGACACACGGACAGAGGGACACACACGGACACACGGACAGGAACAGCACAGACACACGGACACACGGACACACAGACACACGGACACACACGGACACACGGACACACAGACACGGACACACGGACACACGGACACACAGACACGGACACACGGACACACAGACACACGGACACACAGACACACGGACACACGGACACACGGACACACAGACACACGGACACACGGACAGAGGGACACACACGGACACACAGACACACGGACACACGGACAGAGGGACACACACGGACACACAGACACACGGACACACGGACAGAGGGACACACACGGACACACGGACACACACGGACACACGGACACACGGACAGAGGGACACACGGACACACGGACACACACACAGACACACGGACACACATGGACACACAGACGCACGGACACACGGACACACGGACACACGGACACACGGACAGAGGGACACACACGGACACACGGACACACACGGACACACGGACAGAGGGACACACACGGACACACAGACACACGGACACACGGACAGAGGGACACACACGGACACACGGACACACACGGACACACGGACACACGGACAGAGGGACACACGGACACACGGACACACACACAGACACACGGACACACGGACACACATGGACACACAGACGCACGGACACACGGACAGAGGGACACACACACACGGACACACGGACACACACGGACACACGGACAGGAACAGCACAGACACACGGACACACGGACAGAGGGACACACACGGACACACGGACAGAGGGACACACGGACACATGGACACACGGACACACACACGGACACACGGACACACAGACACACGGACACACGGACACACACACGGACAGAGGGACACACGGACACACGGACACACGGACACACGGACACATGGACACACACACGGACACACGGACACACAGACAGGAACAGCACAGACACACGGACACACGGACACACGGACACATGGATACACACATGGGAACAGCACGGACACACGGACACATGGACACACACACGGACACACGGACACACGGACACACACACAGACACACAGACACACATGGACACACAGACACATGGGAACAGCACGGACACATGGACACACGGACAGAGGGACACATGGACACATGGATACACATGGACACACAGGAACAGCATGGACACAGGTGGGAAAACACCCGCACTGCTGGGCTCAGGGTGTGCAACACACACACAAAATACACACACACAAAAAATACACACACAAATTACACACACACAAATTACACACACAAATTACACACACACAAAATACACACACAAAAAACACACACAAAATACACACACAAATTACACACACACAAATTACACATAAACACAGAGCTGTGCACATGGTGTGTAACACACACATAAATTACACACACAGCCCTGAACATGACATGTAACACACATAATAAACACACACACATAAAATACACACACCCAGAGCTGTACTCAGGGTGTATAACACACACATAAATTACCCACACATAAATTACACACACACATAAATTACACACACGTAAAATGAACACCCACAGAGCTGTGCACATGGTGTATAACACACAGGCATAAATTACACACACACATAAATTACACACATGTAAATTACACACAGCCCTGAACATGACATGTAACACACACATAAATTACACACACACATAATAAACACCCAGAGCCGTGCTCAGGGTGTGTAACACACACATATAAATTACACACACACATAAATTACACACACATAAATCACACACACACATAAATCACACACACATAAATTACACACACGCATAAATTACACACACATAAATTACACACACACATAAATTACACACACGCATAAATTACACACACATAAATTACACACACACATAAATTACACACACACATAAATTACACACACACATAAATTACACACACACATAAATCACACACACATAAATTACACACACACATAAATTACACACACATATATTACACACACACATAAATTACACACACATAAATTACACACACACATAAATTACACACACACATATATTACACACACACATAAATCACACACACACATAAATCACACACACACATAAATTACACACACGTAAATTACACACACACATAAATCACACACACACATAAATCACACACACATAAATTACACACACACATAAATCACACACACACATAAATTACACACACACATAAATTACACACACACATATATTACACACACACATAAATCACACACACACATAAATCACACACACACATAAATTACACACACGTAAATTACACACACACATAAATCACACACACACATAAATCACACACACATAAATTACACACACACATAAATTACACACACATAAATTACACACACACATAAATCACACACATATATTACACACACATATATTACACACACATAAATTACACACACATAAATTACACACACACATAAATCACACACATATATTACACACACATAAATTACACACACATAAATCACACACATGTATTACACACACATAAATTACACACACACATAAATCACACACACATAAATTACACACACACATAAATTACACACACATATATTACACACACACATAAATTACACACACATAAATTACACACACACACATAAATTACACACACACATATATTACACACACACATAAATCACACACACACATAAATTACACACACATAAATCACACACATATATTACACACACATAAATTACACACACATAAATCACACACATGTATTACACACACATAAATTACACACACATAAATCACACACACACATAAATCACACACACACATAAATCACACACACACATAAATTACACACACATAAATTACACACACACATAAATTACACACACACATAAATTACACACATAAATTACACACACATAAATTACACACACACATGTATTACACACACATAAATTACACACACATAAATTACACACACACATAAATCACACACACACATAAATTACACACACACATAAATTACACACACACATAAATCACACACACACATAAATCACACACACACATAAATTACACACACACATAAATTACACACACACATAAATTACACACACATAAATCACACACACACATAAATTACACACACATAAATTACACACACACATAAATCACACACACACATAAATCACACACACACATAAATTACACACACACATAAATCACACATACATAAATCACACACACATAAATTACACACACATAAATTACACACACACATAAATCACACATACATAAATCACACACACATAAATTACACACACATAAATTACACACACACATAAATCACACACACACATAAATCACACACACACATATATTACACACACACATAAATCACACACACACATAAATCACACACACACATATATTACACACACACATGTATTACACACACATAAATTACACACACCCAGAGTCGTGCTCAGGGTGTGTAACACACTCAGAGGACCCTCCACATGACACACCCCACACGCACACCCCACACTCTCCCCTCTGCCCCCAACATCCCCCAGCCCCCCAAACCCCACGTTACCATCAGCCAGGTGTCGAGGGACCACGTCAAAATTTGGGGGGTGGGGGGTGTTTGGCAGGGAACACTCCCGAATTTGGGGAACACGGCAGAATTTGGGGGGAAGCCCTGGGAAGTGCGGCCCCAGGGATGAAGCTGCCGAGTGGCAGCGCCGCCGCCGCCGCCGCCTTTTTATAGGGCCGGGCAGGTGATGTGCACACACCTGGAAACTCCAGCTCCAGGTTCCTTCCTCCTCCCGCGGGCCGGCACTTCCTTTTGAACTCTGCGCGTGGCAGCCGAAAATCCGGGAGAAACAGCTCCAGAATTTCGAGAGGGAGGTGGGAAGGGGTGACACGGGCTGCCCTGGTGACACGGGGACGGGCATCCCGCTGTTGTGTCACCGGCACCGTGAGATCACCGGGATCGCACTCCCGGGCAGAAATCCCAAATTGGGCAACCTTGGGAAGGGCTCCAGGGCTGCCAGCGCCGCTCCGGGATGGCCCGGTGGCCTCTGACAGCACCAGCGGGATACTGGGGTCACACTGGGAACAAGGGCTGGAGGATGGGGAATCCCAGGGGACAGGGAATTCCAGCGCGTAGGGAATTCCAGGAGTTAAGGAATTCCAGGAGTTAAGGAATTCCATGGGTAGGGGATTCCAGGGATCCCAAAAATTGTTCTCTGAAGGAGAGGGGTTTGTCAGGGGCACCCCCAGATGATGTCCCCCCACTGACACCTCACACCAGTAGGATACTGGTTCCATACTGGGAACGAGGAGCCTGG
Organism: Pseudopodoces humilis; assembly: GCF_049639895.1. Classification (NCBI taxonomy): domain Eukaryota; kingdom Metazoa; phylum Chordata; class Aves; order Passeriformes; family Paridae; genus Pseudopodoces; species Pseudopodoces humilis. Next base: position 1,534,818 of record NC_142213.1, read on the forward strand.
GAAGTCCATGGGGACCCTCAGAGCTCCCAAACACTGCTCCCCAAATTCGGGGGACTCTTCAGAGGGACCCCCTGACTTTTCCAGGCAGGGCAATCACACACCAGTGGGATCCTGGTTTCACACTGGTTTCACACTGGTTTCACACTGGCTGCTCCCCAAGGAAATTCAGCTTTTCCAGCTCCACGGAGCTGCTCACACCCTGAAAACCCCCAAAGTGAGGGGGCTACAGCCCTTCCCCACCCCAGGGCAAGGGAGATGCAGAGAAGAGCAGGAAAAAGTAAAATTGGTTATCAAAATATTTTATTTCAGGGAGATCCCTCCAAAAAAAAAAAAAAAAAAAAAGAAAAAAAAAAGAAAAAAGAAAAAAAAAGAAAAAAAAAAGAAAAACCAAAACAAAACAGAAAAATTAAAGGAGGAAGGGCCCTCCTGGCAGACAGACACGCCCACAACACCTGCAGGGCTCCTGGGAAATCAACTGAACCGATCCCCTGCTCCAAAGAAACGACAGGTCATTCCCGAGGGGACTGAGGCAGGAATATATATATATATATATTTCTTTTCCTGGGGGAGGAGGGGTGTTGCCAGCAGTTCACAGCAGTTTTCGGCTCTCTCGGCACACGGGACTAGAACTGCATTGCTGAAGACACTCAACACACAGCAGGGCTAACTAGGAGAATACAACTGGAGGCTAGCAAAGAGGAGAGGGGACACAGGAGGAGTGGGAGCACCCACGGGGCCGGAGTCCTCTGTGCACAATTTACACAGCTCCCTCCCGGAGCCGTTCATCGCCAGCCTTTTCCTGGCTGGCCAAAAAACTTCCTTAATTTTTGTTTCTTTCTTTGTTTGGTGTGTGTTGTGTGTGGGGGGTTTTTTGTTTTTTATTTTTTAAAAAGAACCGCGGCCAAAATGAAGACGAGGAACTGCAAAATCCCAAAGCGGCCGCCTTTTTTTTTTGTTTGTTTGTTTGTTTTTGTTTTTTTTTGTTATTTTTTTTTTCCACTATTTATAAAAACATCAACAGTCACTACAGGGGCACGGCCCACTATACTTTTCCTGGGATTTTGGCCCGTTTGCGGGCGATGGCGTCTTCCACCGCCTTGAGCTGCTTCAGGAGCTCCTCCCGCCGGGACAGGGTGCTGGATTTGCTGCCCTTGGCAGCCGCAGGACCCGGCTCCGAGCCCTTGCCCGGCACACTGGTGACTTTGCTGGAGCTCTTGGATTGAGGGGACAGCTGGCGTTTCCTGCAGGGAGAGAGGGAGGTGGGAGTCAGAGGAGATGGGAGCATCCCAAAGGCTCTGCTGGAATTCAAAGTGTGTTGAGCTCGTGTTAAACCACGCTGGAATCGTGGGATTTGTGTGGGAAAGGAACTTAAAAATCATCTCTTTCCGTGCCCAGGGACACCTTGCACTAGCCCAGGTTGGTCCAGCCTGGCCTTGGGCGCTTCCAGGGATCCAGGGGCAGCCACAGCTGCCAGGCCTTCCCCACCCTCACAGGGAAGGATTTCTCCCTAATTTCTCAGCTAAACTAAAACATCAGCAAGTGCCACATCTAACCCATGGCTCCAGGAGCAGGTGGGAGAAAAGAGGAGATGGGAGGAGGCCTTGGGTTGAAAACTGGCTGCAACAGTAAAAAACCATCTATTCCTTGGGGATTTCCAGATTCTCAGGATTAAAATGAGTGTGGCTGCAGTGAGACCCAGAGGGGAGAGCAGCCCTGGAGCATCCCCTCAATCCCAATCCTTCATCCCCTTCCCTGTGATGTTTGCTCCCAGAGATCCTTGGAGAGGATCCACAGCCCTCGAGCCCCCAGAGGCACAGATCCAGCCCTGCACTGGGATATTCCCAGTGCTGCAGCAGGCACAGCCTGACAGGAATTTGGCTGAGCTGGTCACCTGGCACCTGGATGGGAAGGTGCAAATCCAGGGCTGTCACCGCTCTGTCCCGTGCCAGGGACACGTCTGAGTATGTGACAGCAGCAAGGGGAGCAGCTGAGGGTGTGCCAGGCTGGGAAAAGGGGAATCAGGCGCTGGAAGGTGCCAGGAGGAGCTGGGCAGGGGGGGAAGGGGTTGCTCATTAACACCGTGCTAACGAGCTGCAGAGGCACTGGCTGAGCTCGCTCCTGACCCACTCGGCTGCTGGTGCTCCTGCTCTTCTCCCAGCTGGAACAGCCCAGCTGGAGGCTCTGCACGGAGCCCTGGCACCCCTGGCACCTGCCCAGGCGTCCTTCCTCGTGCTGTGCTCCATGGCAACTGGAACTGCCGGCCTGGGACAGCCTGGGACAGCCTGGGAGCAGGGCTGGAGCCCTGGAGAGCTGTGAGGCCCAGCAGAAGCAGCAGCACTCACCTGTCTGCCTGTGCAGGGGAAGGTTTTGGGTTCTGGCCCCGCTGCCGCTCCTGTTTGGGGGACGAGAGTCTCCCGGTCGCCTTCCTATCGCGAGAGCCTGGGGAGAACAAAAGGACATTCCTTCATTTTCCTCTGTGTCACCGAGGCACAGGTCACCCCCTGCCTGCAGTGACTGACCAGAACTGCCAAAACAATGCCGAGTCCAGCAGCAGCTGGAAAACCTCTGAGTGTGCCCCCGCAGCTCGGGGGGAGCAGAGAAGCCAGGCAGGGCTGTGGCCCATGGTACACACCACCTTCCACTGGCCCTTCCTCACCCTCCAGCTGCTGGAACAAGGCTCTTCCATGGCATTTTGGCTGCTGGCTCTGCCCTGGCAGGTCACAGGGTGTATTGGCTCCAGCAGTGACAGGTGAAGGCAGCTCTGCCACTTTCGGAGCCAGCAGGGCCTCCCCCGAGGCAGCAGCACCCCCGTGTTTGTTCAGCACGGCTCAGCTGCCAGGCCCTGCCACAAAGGGAGCTGCCCAGGGATGCTGGGGAGCAGCTGGGTTATCCCAGGAACAGAGAGGGAATTCTAGCTGGAAGGCAGCCTGTGGAGCTGCCACCCTGCACTGACCTCAGCTGGAGCAGCACCCGAGGCAGCAGAGGTGCCCAGTCCCTGTGTGTGCCAGGGCATCCCTCTGCTCCCGAGGATGGACACTGGGACAGCCCCAGCCCACGGCTGCAGGCTACACAACAGGTGACACTCGGGCCACCAGCACTGACCAGTTTGGTGCTGGGATACCGAGGGGCTCCGTCCCAGCTCAGCCAAGGGCATCTTTGCCATTGGATATGGGGCTCTGTGGCTTGGAATCCCCGTCCCTGGAAGTGTTCAAAGCCAGGCTGGATGGGACTTGGAGCAGCCTGGGGTAGTGGAAAGGTGTCTCTGGTATTTGGTCCCTTCCAGCCCAAACCAATCTGTGCTTCTGTGATTTGCTACAGCTTCAAAATTGCTTTTGAACACGAAGCAGAGGGTGCCATGGATGTGTCTCTGGAAACTCTGCTGGCCTGGCCCTGGCACTCGTGTGTGAACCAGACCCCAGTGAACTTCAACCTCAGGCAGTCCCTCGCAGGCTGCCCTTGCAGGAGGTGAATGTTGCAGGTTATTAGCACAGACCTTCTGCTGGCTGGCACCCAGAGTCAACAAGATCCACCTACAGCTGAGCCACCAGGGAAAACAACATCACGTGGCAGCTCCGACGTCACCGGCGGCCACCTCTGGCTGCCAACTCCCCCCCACCCCCTCTGCCTCTTGGCAGCCACGGCAGAGGCTGCAGGGTGGCACTGAGCTCCCTGGCTGGGGCTGCCAGCTCGGTTTTCCGAGCTCTTCCTGCTGCTGGGGGCAACTGAGGCCCAGGAGAACACTTGGAAAGCCCAGGTCTTTCTAAACATGCAGGGCAGAGCAGGTTGTGTCACCCAGAGGTGGGGCAATCCGCTCATTTCCCAGGCTGGCTGATGCAGCAGGGATTGCATCCCTCCAGCCCAGCCTTTCCAAGCACCAGCCCGGCTGGCAGGGACAGCTCCCCCGGGATGTGGGGCTGGGAAAACTCCGGGATGCACTAAAGGAAATTCCTGTGACTCGGAACCGTGGAATGGCTGAGGTTTGGAAGTGACCTTTAGGATCATCCAATCCAACCTTCAGCACCACCATGGTCACCACTAACCCTGTCCCCAAGTGCCACATCCACACGTTTTTTGAACACTTCCAGGGATGGGGATTCCCTCCTTGACAGTCTGTTCCAATTCTTTCTGGGAAAAAAGGCATTCCCTAATATCCAACCTAAACCTGATTTCCACAGCCACATCCAAGGCCAGCAGCAGTGAGCAGGAGGCCGTGGGGTGGGTGTGGAGGTGAGAAATCCCCGTCTCCAAAGCCAAAGGGTTATTTCTTTTTGGAGAGGGGCTTAGAGGGACACAGCAGAGTCACACTGGGCACAATGTGTACCCCCTGTGATCTGGTGGCAATCCCACTCTGAGGTTTTGGATTGTTCCAGCTGCTGGAAAGCAGGAGCCTGGCTGATGCCTCACCTCTGTCAGGTGACAGGTTGGCCCGTTTGGCTGGAGGAGAGGTTGGCCTCTCTTTGTCTGCTGGCTCGTATCTCTTCCTGCTTCCTTTGTCAGCTGCCTGCAAAGGAATTCAAACAACGGAGCTGAGCAGCCACTTCCCTCTGGAGAGGGAAACAGGCACAGCCATTCCCTGGGCTGTGCTGCCTGGCTCCTGCAAACACCTTTCCCAACAAACACACGCCAGTCCCAGCCATCCCTGAATCCACATCATTCCCGACCAGCAGAAGCCAACAGCAACACCCCCCTGCAGCGGGGTTAGGGCTGTACTAATTTCAGAATAGGAACAGGAAAACAGCAGCTTTCTGGGATGTTGTTTTTGTTTCCAGCAGCACCAAGGATAGCAGATGAGGAGGCATGTGGAGCCGTGCCTTTTCCAGGCTGTCATGTGTCACTGCACACTCCTCCCTCCCGAGCAGCTTCCTGCCTGATAAAGCCTCCTCACGTCAGAGCACAGGGAAGTAGAGAAATCTGCAGCCTCAGACCGTGCTGGGGAATTTGGGCAGGCAGAGCAAAATATCAAAAGCAGGAACCTGCCCACGTGATGGGGCCAACACCCTGCCCCGGCAGCAAACCCCACGAGGTCCAACTCCCCCACACGGATTGGGATCTGCGCCGAGGGCCCCAAACCGGGGCAGCGGGATCGGTGGGGAGGGCACGAGCCAGCTGGGCACCCCGGGAAACTGAGGCACTCGCCCCTTCTCCCTCTGGACTCTGCTCCCAGCCCGCTCTGGGCTGGAACACGAAGCGCTCCCAGAGCATCTCGCGGTGGGAAAGGCCCCGGCACACGCGGGACCTTCGAGCAAGCGGGGAAGAGCCTGGAAGCTGCAGCAGGAATGTGCCCCAGGGAAGCCGCCAACACAGACCCAAAGTGAAGCCACCACAGGGTGTGTGCTGCCAGACTGGTTCTGTGTGCCGCCCTCCGAGCCAGCCCCTGAGCTTCCCGGCTGAGCTCATCCCAACAGCGCCGAGCCAGGAGCTCCCCTCCTGCCAGGATCTGTCCTCCTGCCAGTGGGATCCATCCCCACCACTGCTCAGGCCCCCAGGAGCAGGGAATGCCAGGAGCAGGGAATGCCAGGAGCAGGGAATGCCAGGAGCAGGGAATGCCAGGAGCAGGGAATCCCAGGAGCAGGGAATCAGGAGCAGGGAATGCCAGGAGCAGGGAATGCCAGGAGCAGGGAATCCCAGGAGCAGGGAATCAGGAGCAGGGAATCAGGAGCAGGGAATGCCAGGAGCAGGGAATGCCAGGAGCAGGGAATCCCACCTTGTTGAGGAGCGTCAGTTTGATCTCCTTGTGCCCGCTGAAGGTGCCCTGCTGCACCTGTGGGGCCGAGGGCTGCTGGCCCTGGGGCAGCTGCTGGGATTTGCTTCCTGGGGTGGGCTTGGCTGATTTCAGGAGCTGAGAGGGCACATCCCGTTTCCTCTTCTCCTCTTTAGCACTGTCTTCTTTTTTTGACTTTCCTGTTGAAAGCAGAGGGCACAAGTGGCGACTTGGGAAGGGTTCCTGGTGCCTGCTCTCCCTCTGGGCAAGAGGACGCTGCTCCAGGGATGGAAAAGCCATCCCCCAACAGCTGTTAGCTCATGGGCCTGGGGGGCAAGGGATTCAGGAAGCCAGCATTTCCACAGAGAGGAACAGAAAAGACAAAGAACAAAAGGCTTTTGACACAGATCTGGAACAAGCACAGAAGAACAACGTGATACTGGAGTTGTCCAGATTTATGTCACCTTCCAAGGGAAAAGGAGAACGGGGTGAGGGAGAGGCAGAACTGCCAGGCAGGAAAAGGGATGAGACAACCAGAGGCACAGGGATGGAAGAAAGGAAGAATGTGGATGTAAATTTGCTCCACAGCCTCTCTTCTCCACAGAACCTCTGGGCTCCTGTGTCACCTCTGCTCAGAGATTTTCCTGGAGCCCACAGTATTCCCAGGGAAGGATCTCTGCTCCTCCCTTCTTCTCCAAAGACTCCCTAGAGGAATAAAATCCCACCAAAGCAGGTGCCTGTACCTTTCTTCTGCTGGGCCGGGGTGGGGGAGCGGGAGCTGGCCGAGGACACGGGGCTGGCCAGGTCGGCGTACATGTCCTCGGAGTCGGCGCTGCGCACGGAGCTGCTGCTGGACGAGGCACTGGACACGGAGGAGACGCTGCTCACGCTCAGGGACCTGCCAAGAACCAACAGCTCGTCACACTCAGGAAGGCAACGAGGCCTTCTTGCATTTCCCTGCACAGCTGGATGTTGGGAAGCTCGACAGGTGTGACACACCGAGGTTGTGTGTCCCGGGGTGCTGCTGCTGTGAAAAATCCCAAAGCTGTCGGGTGCAGGCCTAGAAAGTAATGATTATTTATAGGCAGGATTAAGGCAATGTGTAAACAGGTCACTGTTTGCCCAGGAAAACGAGGAGTGAAAGCAGGGAGTGCACTGGCACATCCAGGTCAGTGTTACAGCTCAGGGCAAGGGTTCCCTGGCAGGGATTCCGCTCTTGGCACACATCCATTGTCACGATGGACAACGACAGGGAGATGCCTCCAAGATGGAAATCTCCTACCAGGGCCTGTCCTGGGAAGTGTTCAAGCCAGGCTGGACAGGGTTGGAACAATCTGGTCTATGGAAGGTGGCAGAGAGTTGGACTGGATGAGCTTAAACTCCCTTCCAAGCCAAACCATCCCACTCCATGAATATTCAGGGAGCCTCTCCAGCCTGTTCCACGACCTGCTCTGCCAGCAGGGCCCAGGCTCCCTGCCTGGAAGATGCACTGGGATGACTGAAGGGGCTGTGGCAGCCTCTACCCCCTGGCACCAGGAGCTGAGTATTGAGAGGTCTCATGGATTGTTCCAACGGTGCCAGGACGAGCCACGAACTCCTCCAGGCTGGCCCAGCAAAGCTGGTGTGGGCACACAGGGCATTTCCCCCGCTCCCCCCTTCCCACAGGAGCAGCACAGGCAGCCCCTGTGTGCTCACACTTCCCACCCATGCCCTGGTGCTCTCTGAAGCTCTTGCATCACCCCTGGCTGAGCTGATGAACGTGACAAGCACGGTGTAAACAAGCCGGGATTTCCGTACAGTAACGCGGATGTTGGGCCTTGGAGCTCCACAGAGTTCACAGATGGGAATCTGCAGCTGCTCAGAGCCCAGTCCTGCTCCATCCACTGGTTTTACACCACAGGACTACTCTTACACCCTTGTGCCAGGGAGCTGTTGTGTTTCAAGGCTCTCTCTGCCTGTGAGGATTCAGGGAATCCTCTGTGTGAAGAGATGAAAAGAACCTGAAGGAATGACTTGAGAGTGGTTTGTTTCCCTTTGCTGGAAGGAGTTTGCTGTTTACACATCCCACAGACCAACGGACTTGGAACTGTTCACTTGGGGCTAAACACAAAGGAACTGGACCTGCAACTCTGCCAGCAAAGCACAAATACTAGCTGTGCCTTTTAGGGATTTTCTGGCCTACCTCCCTGGACAGGCCAAGCATCTCCCCTAAGGACACGCAGGAAACAGAGGTAGGGAAGGCTCAGGAGAGCCCAGCTCCATAGCCTGAAACTGTTCATTTGTAGTTTAATTAGGATGTGGGATCACCCTGGCCAGGAGGAGTTGTTCTGGTCACCATTTAGGTTAAATGGGTGCTTGGACACACATGACAGGATTATTTCCTTGAGTAAACCACAAGGGAAATATCAGGGAATCATGGAATGGCTTGGGTTGGAAGGGACCCTTAAAGATCATCCAGTTCCAACCCCAACACCTCCCAAGAAACCAGGCTGCTCCAAGTCCTGTCCAAATTGATCTGGGACACTTCCAGGGATCCAGGGACAGCTTCTGTGGGCACCTGTGCCAGGACCTCCTCACCTTCACATTTTTCCCAAATATCCCATCTAAATATCCCCTCTATCAGTTTAAGGCCATTATATCTTGTTCTACCACTCCCTGCCCTCTCCAACACTGCATTCCCATCACAATTCAGACCTTGGGATCTGTAACACAAACCCAACCTTGTGCCACCCCCCAGGCACCTGCAGCTGGTGCTGCCGGAGAGTTTCCACTCCAAGAAACCAAAGCAGTGCACAACAGTCACAATCTCTGCTGTTAAATAAAGACCACGAAGGCTCAGGGCTGTACCTGGATTTCCTTGACCCAGAGGGAGAGTGGGAGACTGAGGCAGAGGATGATCTGGAATGAGATCTGGAGAGAGAGCGGGACAAGGACCTCGATCGGGAGCTGGACCCGCTGTAGCTGCTGGCACTGCCACTGATGCTGCCACTGATGGTCCTCCTGCAAGGCAGCAAACACCCCTCCCAGAATGAGAATTGTAATGGGGGAGAGAGAGAGGCGAGGGGAAAACCCCAAGAGAAAACCAGAGATTTGCTCAGCACCCTCTGATTAAAGCCCAGCCCTCCCTGAGGGGTGATCGGCCCCTTCCACCACTTCTCCCAGTTTATATGCTGGGAATGATGTTCTGTGGTGGGGAATATCCCTGGGAATGATGTTCTGTGGTGGGACCAAACACATCCCACATATTCCTTTTTCCTCACTGTGCCACCTCCACAAGTAGCAGCTCTCAAAAATGCCTTTTTCCCCACTCCCACCCTGATTTTGCCACATTTCCTGTATTCCATCCACTCCATCCTTCCCCCAGCCCCCACAGGCAGGAGCCACTCATGGCCAATCAGGAACATTCCACACCAGCTCTCTCCCCTTTTTCTCCCTGCCCTGGGAGATGGATTTCTCCCCTAACAGCGGTAGTCAGTACTCAGGGATTTGCTGGATCCTCCAGGAGACAGAAACCTGGGATTTGCTGGGTCTCCCAAGAGATCAAGCCTCATTCCACCCCCCAGCTCTCTCACCTCCTGGGTGGAGTCCTTGTCTGACGTTCCTTCCTCCTTGCTTCCCGATTATCCCCTGGCTTGGCTGGCTCCGGGGCCACTGTTGTAATTTTTGTGAGTGGCTGAGGGACTGGGAGGGCAGTGAGTTTCTTCACAGATTTTTCCCTGGAAAAACGACAAATTTGAAGTGTGTGATCCCAGGGGGTGGGAACAGAGAGCATGGACATCCTCAGGGATGATGTGCTCGGGTTTGTTGTTGTTTTGTATTCTAGAGATGATGGAATCCTGGAATGGTTTGGGCTGGAAGGGACCATAAAAATCATCTCACTGCACTCCATTCCATGGGACACCTTCCACTATCCCAGGTTACTCCAAACCCCCGGCCCTGATGTGATTCCTGTAGCTACAAACACTTGGCACCAAAACACAGACAGCATGGATTTCCCTAAAGGGATTTGTTCCCCATATTCTCAGTCAATTCATCTTTTCAGACACAAATTACTGTACAACAGCCAATTCTGGAGATATTTGACTTGTAAATTAACTCCTGAAGCAGACTGGGTGGAAATGTTTCTTATCCATTTAATTCCATCATTTTTATCCCAGACACTTACACCTGCTTAAAATCTGCCAGTCAGGCTTCAGAATGAAATGTGCACAGTTAATGCAAAAATTCTCTTTTTAACTCCAGCACACAGATCAGGAAGGTGTAAAACAGCCTGTGTGTGCAACGATTCCTTGGATCTGTCCCTTGGCTTGCGTTCCCTGTGGAAAGCTGGATGGGAACACCATGGTGTTACCCAACTGCATGAGATGGGATGGCTCTGGCTCCTCAGGGCTGCCCAATTTGGGGCTTGGAGCACTCCAGCATCTGCGCTGACAGCTGGACACTGCTCCAAGTGTGATCCTGGAATGGTTTGGGTTGGAAACACCCTTGAAGATCACATTCCAACCCCTGCCGCGGGCAGGGACACTTTCCACTATCCCAGGTTGCTCCGAGCCCTGTCCAAGCTGGCCTTGGACACTTCCAGGGATCCAGGGGCAGCCACAGCTGCTCTGGGCAACTTCCATCCTCAAGGGGAAGAATTCCTTTCTAATATCCCATCCCATCTGGCAGTGGGAAGCCATTCCCTGTGTCCTGTCCCTCCAGGCTCTTGTCCACAGCCCCTTCAGGCCCTGGAACATGCCAGCACCGATTTCACACCCATGAACTGGGCAGAGGTGCTGGCTGCACGAGCTCCTCCCGTGCTCAGTATCTGCAGTTATCCCCTGCAGAACACAGGATTAAGCCCATGGCATGTATCCAGTGACAATAATCCCTGTGCTGGGCCAGGCTGCCCTGGTGTCACCAAACCAGCGCTGCCGGGAGTGCTGGGAGGGAGCAGAGAGCACTGCAGGGGCCTCGGAGGGCTGAGCCCCAAGTGGAGGGGAAAACCCCCAAGAGGCAGGATAACAAGGGACAAGAGTTGTGGCAAAGGGGATTGTCCTAAATTCTGGAGAATTCAGGGGGATTCCCATGGTGTCATTTATTTGCAGGTCAGCTTAGAAGAGGTGACATCACTACGGTGTTGTGTCACCCTCCAATGTCCCCGTAATTTGCCACTGCAGGGTTTGTGAAATAGCAATTTCAGGAATTTAAAAGAGCAGCAGGGCTGTCAGAATGTGCCAAACCCAGCTGCAGAGAGCTCCAGCCCTGTTTTCATCTGTCTCCAGCGTGAAAAGTTGATGAGGCTGAAGCATTTCTTCATTCTGAGGCTGTGGATTAATCAAAGCCACAGCAAAGGAAGAAATCAAAACTTTCCTATAGATTCTATTAGGTACATTTAGATTACACAAATTTATCTGCACACACAGAATGTTCCAGCAGTAAATCATGTATTTAAACACTTGTGTACAGGTAATATTTAAGGATAATTGTACAGTTTAACTTGGATTTAATAAGAAAAAGTCTCACTGTTTAATTAAATTTGCCAAGCTAAAAACTCTTCAATAAAGGTTGTATTCTGCACCTTTCTTAACTCTGTCAGGTTTAGAATCCCAGAATAGTTTGAATGGGAAGGGACCACAAAATTCTTGCTCTACTCCCTGCCATGGGACACTTTCCACTATCTCAGGTTGCTCCAAGCCCCATCCAGCCTTGAACACTTCCAGGGATCCAGGGCCTGGCCACCCTCACAGGAACAATTCCTTCCCAATGTTCCATCTAATCCTGCATTCCTTCAGCTTAAGGCCCCTGAAGGTCAGAAGGGTTTGTCTGGACTCTCTTCAGAGCTATCCAGAGGAAGAGGGATCCTTACCCTTTCCCAGGAGGTGGCAATAATTCCCCTTTAGCCTTCGCCAGTGGCTTGTGAGGAGACGGTGTTGGAGAAGGAGAGGGAGAAGATGAGAAGGACCTTGACCTGGAAAGGAAGGAGACATCACTCAGCTCAGGCTCTGGGATTGCAGGAGCTTTTCCTGGCTCTCAGGGCACTCAGCCACCACTCCCCCCTCCCCAGGAACCTGTCCTGAGCTTCTCCTGGTTTTTTATTTGGACTCCATGCAACAAAACTTAATTTCTGTCGTCAGACAGTGGGAAAAGTAGGAAACGGAAGCAAAAACAGGATCAGCCTGAAGAGGCACTCCAGATATTCCACATTCCACTGCCTCCATCCTCTCTATTCTCTCCTCAGGGAGAATACACAGGAAAGGAAGTAGGATTTTGAGTTTTATGTTCATCACTCTGTGTCCCTAGAGCAGTTCATCCTTTAAACAGCAACAAAACCAAAAGAAACCTGGGAGAGAGACAAAAAAAAAAATACACCCAAACCTAATACTGATCTGTCATTTCTGGGACACAAGAAGATGCTTCAAGTGGTGCATCCCAAAGGTGACCATCAAGGGCAGGAGCTGTTTCTTGAGCTCATGCTGGTGTTGGGGTGATTCACCCCAGAGCCTCAGCGCTCCTGTGTGACAGCTCCTCTGGGGACAGCTGGGCTCAGCTCACTCTGCCACCTCAGGCAGGGTGTCACCCACACTGTCCTGCCCCTGGATGGATGGGGAAGCTCATTCTGCTTCCCAGATGGAATCAGCTCCCAGCTGAGTTTCTGCTAGGAGAAAGCAGCCTCCAGAAGTGACAGTGTGTGTTCTGCCATCACCTGTGGGATCTGCTCTGGGTACCTGTGTGGCCTCAGCTCCTATCTAAGGAGCCAGTTCTCCTACTGTGGATATTCCAGACTTGGGAAACTGTCTGCAGGGGCAAGGAAGTTGCAGAGGAATAAATCTTAATCAGCACGGGACACTGGATTGCTACTTTGAAGTGTGAGGACTATCACAAGACACAACTCCTTTAATAAAGAAACAAGATTTGCCTCTTGAAACAGAAATTCCAGCGCCATAGAAAAGAGCTGCTGAACTTCTTCCAATCAGAAAATGCAAATGATGGGAATGTTAATCCACCACTGGCATGGGAAAGAGCCCCACAGCACTGCACCCGTGGCTGGGAGCACCGGGGAGAGGAGGGGGTGGCTGACAGATCTCCTTCACCCCACAACCACAGCCTGCCTCGCTCAGCCAAGTGCTTGGAATGGTTTATTTCAACGGAGCAAAACTGTCAGGAACTGTTTGGAAACCATCCCACCGTTGGCTCCCAGTCCCAGGAGCCACTACCTGGACCTGCTGCCTGAGAAAGAGCTGTGCCTGGAGGAGCGACTGGAGTAGGAGCTGTAGGAGGAGGATCGGGAGCGCGAGCGGGAGGAGCCGGACCCAGAGTAGGTGGATGAACGAGAAGAGGACCTGGAAGAGAAATATTAAAATTCAGAGCTTGCTGAAAAGCCCCCAAGGTCTTGTTTCCAAAGATGTTCTCCCCAAGTTCTGCTCCAAACCCCACCAGCCTTCTCCTTGGGGAACTGTCAGGATTTACAGCCTCTCCTCAAATCCCTGCTTTCTTTTAGGGAGGATCCTGCTGTTGCTACTCTCTTTGCACCCTTAAATAAGCCTCCCTTCCTTTAATTACTGATTTTCCATCCTTTTTGGGAACTGCTTCCATGTGTTTTGTGCCTTTTCACAGGACAATCCCCTGACAGATCACCTGACTGGGTGCAGTGATCCCAGCAGGAAAATCTGCTTCAGGAGGGCTCTGGCTTTTAGATGTCTATCTCCAATTTAAGGTGTTCCTCATTCCTCCTGGATACCTCCCCCCTCTCTCAGGAGCTTCAAGCATTTAAAGGAAATGGATCCAGTTTGTGCCTCCAGGCTCCCAGATTCAGGCAGTTTCTTTCTGAAAGGTGGTTTTTATCTTGTTTTACACTGCTGCTTTCCAAGCTCCATTCCAGCCCTCCAAGGCTCTGCCAAACCCCCACAATCCCAGTTCTCCCAGTAGCATCAACCTGCTCTTACTGGAGGGAGCTCAACTCCTCCCTCCATGCACCCCAGAGTGACCAGGATCCAATTTTTACAGCTCCCAGCTCTTGCTGCTCCTGTTGAGGTCAGTTTTCATCAAGGTGAGTTCCTATCATGCGGACTGCATCCTGCTCTAATTCGCTGGAAAAGTGGCTTTTCCAAGGATTTGCCTTTTCCTGATCTCCAACAGTCACAGCTCCCTGCCTGCTTTGGATTCCATCCCACTACACATCCTCTGAGCAGCAAGTCTTGCACTGCTTTCCCAAACATAAAACCACGGAATGCTCTGGTTTGGAAGAGACCTTAAGGACCATCCAGTTCCACCGAGCAGGGTTCCACTATCCCTGGGATGGAGAACCCCCTGGACAACCTATTCCAAACACCTCCACACCTCCCCTGGCCACGAAGGAGCCACATCCCATCCCAGGACGTGCCAGGCTCTCCTCCTTGCCTCACCTTGAGGAGCCAGAAGCGGATGCTGAGGAAGCCGAGGTTTTCCGGCGCCTCCGTGCCCGGCTGGGGGACACGGACACTCCCAGTTTCTTTTTGGGAGACTTGGATCGGCGCCAGGGATCCTTCCACTCATCTGCCCGCTTGGAAGGAGCGCTGCCCAGCGCCGTGGCCTCCTTGTCCTTCTTTGGTGGCTCGGGCTGGCGGCTGGAAAACAAGGAGCAGGTCAGCAGCTGGGATTCTGGGGGGTTTGGAAAGGTGGGTACACAAGGGACAGGGAAAACAAGGAGCAGGTCAGCAGCTGGGATTCTGGGGGGTTTGGAAAGGTGGGTACACAAGGGACAGGGAAAACAAGGAGCAGGTCAGCAGCTGGGATTCTGGGGGGTTTGGAAAGGTGGGTACACAAGGGACAGGGAAAAATAGCAGAAATGAGAAATATATTGTAATAAAATGGATAAATAAACATACAGGGCTATGGAAAAAATCCTGAATTTATCTTTTATATGAATTCCTTACAGCTCCTAATCTCCCCTGTGGGATTCCAGCACTATTTTGGGGTGATGAGGGGTTACAAGAACTCTCAGCTTGTGAACCAGTTACAAACCAGTGCTGCTCTGTAAAGCAACAAAGCACCAATCTTGTGAACTCCTTTGTGCCACTGAGCACTCTGTGACCTCCTGGCTGATTCCAGGCTCAGCTCTTGGCCTCCAAGGCAGAGGGAAGGGAATGGAAAACCTGGTGCTCCCTAGAGCAGCACACAGCTGGAGCAAGCCCAGCCTGGATCACTCCCATGTTCCCATTACCAGGACACCCCGTGGGGCTGTCCCAGGCTGAGACACGCTGACCTGTCACCCTTCCAAAGGGGACAGTTCCCTCCCCAGCTGGCCACAAACCAGGCTGTTTTACCCCTGGGTTATTCTCTGGGTGCTCAAACACCACCAAACGAGGTGTCCAGCCAGGCCTCACTCTCCATCTCCTGCCTTCCCTTTTAAGGGTCCCACTTTCATTTCCCCTTTTTTTTTTGGGTTCTCCAGGTTTTCTTTCTCCTCTCCAACCCTCTGAAAATAATTCAGGGCCAACTTTTCAGCACCTGCACCAGACACTTCCTGAAGCACTCCAGGATGAGTTTCTTGAGGCCGAGGCTTTATTACCTCTCTTATCTCTTGGGTGATTTAACCTGGAATTTTTCCTTGTCCTCACTCTAACCTTCTCCCCAGGATTCTCCCTGATGTTTCAGGCAGAGTTTGTGAGGGATTAAATCTTTCTGAAGTCTCTTGCACTCACCAAATTGGCAGGACAATGATGCATTTATTCCTTTCCTCAAAGCAGTGAGTTCCCTGGGAATTTGGGGAAGGAACGGCCCCTTCCCCGCTGGCTGCAGCCAGTACCACCCCATTACTCACACCACTGAAGCAACCACTCCCCACACAACTTCCTCTACCTTTTTGAGATAAAAAAGCCACCTCTGAGTTTTCTAATAATTCCAGGAACACTTCAACCAACCCCAGGATAATAAAAGCTCTTGGTCAGGAGCCTGTCCTTTGAAGACTTCACACCTCACAGAATCCTCATCCCCTCCTTTTTGGCCGAGTTTCCTCTTCCCCAGCCCAGGACTGGGATGTGCTGACCTAAAAATCCAGCATCTGACTCTGTCCTTATCTCTGCTGATGTAAAAGCAATTTTACTCTTTGTCCCACAACTCCCTTGGGATATTCAGAGGAAAACTCCTCCTTTCACGTTCACCCTTCCACAAATCTCATGCCAGCTCCAGCAGAGAACTGGATGCCTCCATCCCACACAGAGGAGCTGAGTGCCCGGGAAGGGAGTCCCAGGCAGGGTCATGGCTCAGCTTTATTCCAGCAGCCCCATTCCATCCTCCCCCTTTCCCAGCACTGCTCCAACACAAACTGTTTAACTCAGCATGGGGGATTTGCAGTGCATTCATCAAGTTTTCCAAGTTATTGCCACAATTCCATGAGTATTTCATCTTGGAGAAACACCATGACTTGGAATATGGGGTTGAGGCACACTGGGCCTATTCTTTATAACCTGATAACATTAAATAGCCCGAGCTGGGTTCAAGGGCTCCTTTACAAATCCATTTGGAATTGCCAATTTAACCTCTGGAATATCCTCAAATCAACCAAGTGCAGAGAAAGAAGAAAATGAAGACTGGGAAAAGCCTGCATGCCTCACATGAAGCAGCAGGATAAAGAGCAAGGAAAGGAGGAGAGAAAACCACGTGAGGATGCTCACGGATAATGCCCCACATCCTGATCCAATGGCCCTTCCCGTGGGAAGCTTTGGGAGGTGCAGGGAGAATATTCTGCTGGCACAGGCGGGCAGAGAGGCAGCTTTATCCAGGATAAAACCTCTGGAGAAGTTTCTCCTGCAGTGCCCAAAATGACGAGTCTGAAAGCCAAGAGCTGTGGCAGGGAGGTTGAGGTTGGATCTCAGGGAAAGGTTCTTCCCCCAGAGGGTGCTGGCACTGCCCAGGCTCCCCAGGGAATGGGCACAGCCCTGAGGCTGCCAGAGCTCCAGGAGCACTTGGACAGCGCTCAGGGCTGGATTTTGGGGTGTCCAGGGCAGGGCCAAGCATTGGGCTGAGGATTCCTGTGTGTCCCTTCCAGCTCAGGATATTCCATGAGTCCATGAACTAATGAATGCCCCTGTGCCTCTCCTGAACCAGTCTGCAGAGAGAAAAGCATCCTACAGGATTTCTTCTCCCTTAAAACCACCTCAAATTCACATCCAACAGCAGATCCTGGGAGCTGGAACAACTCCAGCCGAACTGCAGAGCTTGGGCGCCAGCTGGGAGCAGGGATGACTCTGAAAGCAAATCTCTTTTACTTGCACCTATTACCTGGTTTGATGCAATTCCCTCTGGATGAAGTCACTTTCTGGAGGAAAGGTTTTTCCCCAGGAAAACCACAACAGAAAGCCTCAGTTTGGGGTGTGCTTGGCTTTTTGACTCAGCACTAAATGCTACAAAAGAAGATGCTGCTCCTGTCAGGACAATTTCAAAGCCTCTCCTCAGAGCTTCCAATGTGTGGCATCACCAAAGGAACTCGCTCGACCCAAAACTGGGATCTGAGGCTGCTGGACTCGTCTTCTCCAGTGGAATTCAGGAGCAGAATGGAAAAGGAGCTGGAGCAGCTCCCTAGAGGAACATCCCACTCACAGCCTGGACGAGTCCCACGGCTGGGAGACGAGGATTTCTCCTCACTTTCACTCCTAGAGCCAGCTCATTTTGTGCTGGATCTGGCGCTTGGTGAAGCTCCCAGCTCCTTAATTCAATAAATTAAAAAAATAAGAATGGTTTGCTGCCGGCTCAGTGAGATCCACCTGCCATGGTGAAAAGGAGGGAAGAATTCCAGGGCTGGTGAGCCACGGGATCAGCTCAGGAGTTCATCCTCACCCTCAGCACTGCTGCCAAACCTCACACATTTCAGCACAGAAGCACGCTCTCGTGTTCATCCCCATCTTTTTCACCAGATTCCAACTTTCAGGAAACACTTGAAATATTTCAGAATTAACTCTTAAGGTTCTTTCACAAGGTTTTAAAAAAATTCATTAGAGGGAAGAAGAGACAAGACAAGAGTGACCAAAAGCACCTGAATTTCCAGATCCTCAAGAATCACTTGGGCAGCAGCTTCCAAAGGCAATTTTACCCTTAAAACAACTGAAAATTTTCTTTTGCAGAAGGAACATGCTGATGCCCATTTGGCTGGAATGTAATGACAGCAATCAGGAGGAGAAGCAAAGCTGAACGTGGCTTTGGCAGGGAGAGGAGGAGCAGAGGCAGCTCCAGCTGGCAGCACCCCCAGCCTGGCTCAGCCAGCTCCCAAAAAAACCTGCCTCCCAAAAAAACCCTGGCTGAAGCTTGTCTCTGAACCCAGCAAAGCTTTGGAGGGGGGAGAATAAAAGGGCTGCCCAGTTCTCCTCATGTATTATGCAAGTGCTGCCGAAGCATTTCTAATCTTGGAGGGGAAAAAGCGTTTCCTGTCCTTCCCCATCCCGTGGGATGGGACACAGCTCCCACAGGGAACCAAACCTTATCACCCCTGGGCAGCAGTGACGTCAGCCTGGCTCCAGGGCTGCTCTTCCAGCTCAGTTTTCTCCAGGAGGAAAGTCCAGGGATGATTTAACAGCGTTTGTGCTTCTCGCAGGAAAGCTGGGATTGCGTCAGCGGCGCCACTTTTCCTTCAGCGGCAAGTGGAATTTTCCAGAGGAAATGGACTCGAGGAATGACTGGAGCCATGTGCCAAGGCAGTTGTGAAGGGACCAGGAATTGCTGCAAAATAAATTCCAGCAGAGTGCAAGCACGCAGGAACTTTTCCTATCTTGGAGTAATGGAGAGGGACAACAGCTCTGGAAAGTCACCTACGTGTGTCCAGGACAGGGCCTTGGAGCTGCTGCCCATTGATCTTGGTGAAATATTAGCAGGGAAAATGCTTTTGTCAAGATGTTTCCATCTGAAGCTGCTATCAGTCACTTAAAAAAAAAATAAAAAAATTAAAAAAAAAAAAAAAGGAAGGATTTCTTCAAAGCCTGATGGGGAGAGGCTTGGAAATTAAAGAGCGGAGATACAATCTGAACCTCCAGGATGAAATCATCCCAGCAGGGAGATAAAGCTATCTGAGATGGCATCTCCCCTAAGGGCTGAGCATTTGCCTGGAGAGCCTCCTCTCCATGAGCAGGAGGTAGAGATCCTGCCCTGGAATTACCTTGTTCCACTAAAATCCAGGCTGGGGGATCTCCCAGTAACTCCATCTCTGAAATGCCAAAGAAAATCACATTCCCTGAGATCCACATCTGAGTCACTCCCTGCCCTTCCTCTCAATTTAGGGTGACAAAACTCTTCTCCTGCTGCTGGAGGCAGCAGCTCAAGAACCAACAGAAACTCCAGGCAGCAGGAATTTTTTTGTGGAGAACTTGGAAGGCTTGGTTTGATTCACAGACTTAATCATCATGCAATGACAAAATGGTTTGGGTGGGAAGGGACATTAAAACTCATCCAGTCCCTGGGCAGGGACATCTTCCAGTATTCCAGGGTGCTCCAAGTCCCATCCAACCTGGCCTGGGGCACTTCCAGGGATCCAGGGGCAAACAGAGCTTCTCTGGGCAACCTCCATCCTCAAGGGGAAGAATTCCTTTCCAACATCCCATCTCATCTGGCAGTGGGAGCCATTCCCTGTGTCCTGTCCCTCCATCCCTTGTCCCCAGTCCCTCTCCAGCTCTCCTGGAGCCCCTTCAGGCCCTGGAAGGGGCTCTGAGCTCTCCCTGGAGCTTCTCCAGTGAACACCCCCAGCTCTCCCAGCCTGGATCTGGAGCAGAGCTGTTCTTATCACCAACTTCCCCCAAGTCCTGGGAGCAGAAATGAAAGCAGAGCTGTCTAAGCAGGTTCCATGGCTCTGTCTGGCAGCTGCACCACAAAAAACGGGGATGTAAACAAGTTGTTATCGTGTTTATCACAGCAGAGCTTCCATGCAGGGCACTGGACTGGGATCCCAAAGTACCCTGGAGTGGCACAGGATGTGTTCTGTATGTGAACAGAAGGGAATTCCTTCTCTGAGCACTCCTGGAACAGCTGGAGTGTGCAGGAGCAGAGGTCCAGCTCCAGCTGGAGCAGATAAAACCCATCTCAGCCCGGGGTCATGCTTCCCTTAATTCCCTGCACTCCAAGAAGCCGCCCAGGGAGGTGCAGGCACCTGCAGAGCAGACCCATGCCCCTGGATGGAGGCTGGTTTTCCCCCACTTCACTCAATTTTCATGGATACAAGACTAAATCAGGGCATTCCAGGGTTTTACCAATGCCCAACTCTAAAACCAGCAAGGGCACACAGCTGTCTGCCCTGCCTGCTCCTCCTCCTGTGGCAGGACAAACAGGAACAAATGAAGGATTTCTTTTAGGAAGTAACTGAGATTCCCACAGGGAAAATGAAGAGGATCCCAAATCCCCCATCCTCCCATCTTCTGGCAGCAGGATGAGATGCCATCACTAAGCCCCCCAAAACTGACAGCTACTTTCATTCAGCGCATCTACACCCAAAAAACAGGGAACAACTCCAGCTGGCAGCACTGGGAGACCACCAGAAGCCCTTAGGAAAGATAACAACGACCAAAGAACACTCAGAATTAGAGATTCTTCCCAAAAAAACCCCGAGTTCAGTTGCTTTGTGGTGCACACACCACCATGAATCACTCCATTTGCATTCCCTTCTTTTTGCCACTCCTTTATCTAATCAAGCTCATTCCAACACTTTCTGACTTGCAGGCCCTGGATAACCTGCACTGATTCCAGAGCCTGGGTTATCCTGCTCATTAAGGTGCTCAGAGATTAACAAAGTCAACTTGAACCAGCCTGAGAAAACAACACAAGGGTGAGCACGGCCATGGGATCACGTAACCTTTTGTCCTGGAATCTGCAGCACCTCATGCTCCAGGTGACACCTCGGGAGCAGCTGGGAAGAGGCTCAATGTTCCTTGTTGGAAAGGTTTTATGTGGATTTATGATCTGTCCTTTCTGACTTTGCTGAGTCCTCACTGCCAGGGTTATTTTGGTTTTTAATAGCTGCCTAAGTGCTCTCCATTAATCGGTTTTAGTCCTGATGGAGGGAACTTCCTTCCAAAAAAAGTGTGGTGTGTGTGATAATGACAGGATGGTCTGTCAGACCCTTCCTGGCACCTTCAGAGCTGCTGTCACCTCCTGGGAACATCTCTGAGGACAACAGCCCCCTCCTTCTCCTCATCCTACCTGGCACTGGTGTTCCATGGAATTTGGGCTCCGTATCATGAGAATCCCAGGATCACTGAGGTTGGAAAAGAGCTCCAAGGTCATCAAGTCCAACCTGCAAACACATCCTGTGCCACATCCAGTCCCTCCCTTGGACACCTCCAGGGATGGGGGCTCCACCTGGGCAGCCCATTCCAGTGCCCAGTCACTTTTTCCATAAAGAAATTCCATGTCCAGCCTGAGCCTCCCCAGGCACAGCCTGGAGCTTGTCTGGTCTTTGTGGGAAGAGCTTCTAGGTCAGACATCAGGACAAATTCCAAGAGTGGAGATGACAGCGTCTCACTCCATTCTGCCATGCTGCTCCTCACCAGAACCCCCAGCATTCCTTGGAGAGGAAATCCAGGTGGGAAAGAGACCAATGCCCATCTCATGGATCTTTTCCCTCCCTGCTTGGTCAACACCACCGAGTGCCACCCCAGCTGAGGGGCAGCAAAACTGAGGTTCCTTCTGTCTCTGGTGGGTCCAACCCCTGGCCCTGCACAGACCCCCAACAATCCCCCCTGGGCACCCCTGGAGTGCTGTCCAAACTCTCCTGGAGCTCTGGCAGCCTCGGGGCCGGGACCATTCCCTGGGCAGTGCCAGCAGCCTCTGGGGGAAGAACCTCTTCTGATATCCACCCTAAACCTCCCCTGACAGCTCCAGCCCTTCCCTGGGCCCTGTCCCTGCTCACAGGGACATCAGTGCCAGCGCTGCCCCTTGGGAATGATGTCCTGAATCTCCCTCAGTGCTTTGGGAATACAGCCACCAACGGGCCCTGCAACACTGGGTTGCTTCATCAGCTCCTGGAACAAACAGATGCCCTTAGATGCCAGTGGGATAAAGGCCTATGGCAACAACAGAAAGGATTAAAGCAAATTATTTCAGTGTGTAGAGCCTTTGCCCCCAGCTAAGGGTCAGAACATCTTGCACTGCTCTAAGTTTCTTCAGAGGACATATTTCATGTCACTTTTTTATCCCTGAAAGGCTTTGCACAACAGGGAGCTCCACTGGCAAGACGGAGAGAAAAAGAAGGAATTTTGCACTCAGCAAAAATCAGGCCCAGCCTGGGGCATCAGAACTCGTTCTGGAGATGGGAGCAGGAGGACAGACAGCCAAGTTATCCCTCTAATTGATCATAAAGTGTCCTGGCTTGTTTGAGTGTTCAATGCCTGAGGAGGGAGGAGGAGGAGGAACAGTTTTACCAGCAGTGCAATCTCAGATTTTAAACTTCTTGGAGTGATCATCTTAAGCTTGGGAAAAAAAACCCAATACCTAAACCAGCAATTGCACATTCCCAGAATCATGGAATGGTTTGGGTTGGAAGGGACCTTAAAGCTCATCCCATCCCACCCCCTGCCATGGGCAGGGACACCTTCCAATAGCCCAGGACATTTCCAGGGATCCAGGGGCAGCCACAGCTTCTCTGGGCACCTGTGCCAGGGCCTCCCCACCATCACAGGGAACAATTCCTTCCCACAATCCAATCTAAACCTCCTCTCTGCCAGTTTGAATCCATCTCCCCCTTGCCCATGCTCTTGTTCAAAGTCCCTCTCTCTCCTTCTTGGCACAGGTAGTGGAAGAAAATTTTTTGAATTCCTTCAAAAAAGGCCAATCCACATGTGACAATCCCACTGGAGTCCAAACACTGCAGCCTCTTCTTTCCAAAGGTTCAAGGAGGAACACTTGCTCCTGAATGCATCAGGGTTTAAATCTTTGCTAAATTCTATTCCTCAGCTCCACACCCAGCAATGCTGGGAACACCTCTGGCTTCTCCACACTTTCAGCCTTTAACTCCTCTGCTGTTCAGAGATCAGGTTAAACCTTCCTGCTTTCAGCAGAATGGAATTTGTTCCTGTATTCCTGGCTATTTGCTGTTTGGGTTCTCTCATCCCTTGATTCTGTAGGTCCTGGTTTGTTCCTTCCTCCAGCTTCTGCAGGAGCCCCAACGCCGACAGAGCGACCTGGAATTACCGACATCCTCAGCTCTGCCCTGGCAAAGCTCAGTGCTGCTTGCACAACCTCCGTGGAGGAGCTCTCCAAGCCCTGTGGAGGAGCTCTCCAAGCCCTGTGGAGCTCTCCAAGCCCTGTGGA
This sequence comes from Pseudopodoces humilis, assembly GCF_049639895.1. Taxonomy (NCBI): domain Eukaryota; kingdom Metazoa; phylum Chordata; class Aves; order Passeriformes; family Paridae; genus Pseudopodoces; species Pseudopodoces humilis. The sequence goes on from NC_142213.1 coordinate 1,557,763, forward strand.
GGAGTTCTCCAAGTCCCGTGGAGGAGCTCTCCAAGCCCTGGGGAGCTCTCCAAGCCCCATGGAGGAGCTCTCCAAGCCCCATGGAGGAGCTCTCCAAGCCCCGTGGAGGAGCTCTCCAAGCCCCGTGGAGGAGCTCTCCAAGCCCTGTGGAGCTCTCCAAGCCCTGTGGAGCTCTCCAAGCCCCATGGAGGAGCTCTCCAAGCCCCATGGAGGAGCTCTCCAAGCCCTGTGGAGCTCTCCAAGCCCTGTGGAGGAGCTCTCCAAGCCCCACGGAGGAGCTCTCCAAGCCCTGTGGAGCTCTCCAAGCCCCATGGAGGAGCTCTCCAAGCCCTGTGGAGGAGCTCTCCAAGCCCTGTGGAGGAGCTCTCCAAGCCCCATGGAGGAGCTCTCCAAGCCCTGTGGAGCTCTCCAAGCCCTGTGGAGCTCTCCAAGCCCTGTGGAGCTCTCCAAGCCCCATGGAGGAGCTCTCCAAGCCCATCAGCGAGCAGCTCTGCGTGGGCCCAGGAAGCGGCAGGAACGCTAACGGGCAGCCGTGGCGTAAGCCAGCCCCAGCACCGCCCGCAGAGGCTGGACCTGCCAAAAGCTGGGATCCAGCAATTAGGGAAAGGCCAGAGTCTATAAATAGAGGCAGGGGCACTGCTGTGCGTCCTGCTTCCCAGGAAGCGCGGAGCAATCCCAGATTTGACACGTTCAGCAAGCTCGGGAGCCGCTCAATCCCAGGATGCCAAAGCTGCCCCTCTGGAGCCTGGCACGGAGGTATCTGGAGAAAAGGTGAGACGGCTCGAGCCACTGCACTGCCATGAGGAAGTTGGGAGCTGGTGACAGAGTGACGTGGGACACAGCCCAGAGCCAGGTCACAGCACGAGCGTGACAGTGACTCCTGGGGAAACGCCAAGTGACGGATGAGGGATGTGCCCTCCAAGGGAAAAGCTGGAATTACGCTTTCACTTGTTAAAAAGCTTTTTCAAAACTTCTTTCTGCAGGTTTGTTTTCTCCACAGACGCCTACAGAGCCGTGTGACGGGGTCATGCTGACATGGATGTCCACCATGGGAACTGAAATCCCATGGCAGGGGATGGGATGGGCTTCAGGGGTCCTTCCAACGTGGGCAACCCTCACAGGGAAGAATTCCTTCCCAATATCCCATCTAACCCTGCATTCCCTCAAACTTAAGGCCATTCCCTCTTGCTCTGCTACTCCATGCCTGTTGAAAACTCTCTCTCCATTGCAGACTTAAAACAAAAAAAAACCAAAGAGGTGCATCAGAAACTAATTTTGAATGACCAAGATTCATCTCAAGGAGCCTGTTTTGGAGACACAAGAGGCATCTCCAGCTGCCTTGCACCAGAGGGAAGCAGGGAGTGTGTACCCATGAACGCTGTCAATCCCACCTCTGGGATCTCAGTGGTTTCATGGAATGAGCTGGATCCAAGATGGGTGAGCATGGCCACTGCTCTTACCCAGCACACTTTGGGCAGCCCAAACTCTCCCAGCAGAGCCCTGCCCCAGGACTCAGGAGTGCCAAGGAAGGAGCAGGCAGTGGGCTCAGCCCTGGGTCACAGTGACTGTCATTGACTCATGACCCTGAGCTGCCAGGCAGGTGACATCACTTTCATTGACATCATCTCCAATCACATGGGTCTGGACAAGACCTGTCCCATCACCAAGCCAAGGAGAGCACAAACCACCGGGCAATGTGGTAATTAAGGTGCACAAATCGTGGTTGTTAAGTGAAGATTATAATTAAACGGAACGTGTAATTATGGTATTCCTATAACTGCTCCGGAGCTGCTGCTGCACCTCCAGACCGTTCTGAAACTGTCACTTCCTCTTGGGAAAGAGGGTTGAAAATCAGATAACCTTTGAGTAATGAAAAGATAAAAATTCTGGGTTGGATTCAGGACTAAGCCCTGCTCCCACCTGAAACCACCCGATTCCACGTGGAGCCTCATTCCTGCCATTCCTAGCCCTGCTCTTCATCGATCCAGCTCTTCCTCATGCCCGTCGTGTTTTGCACCTTCCTCCAGTGCAGAGGAACAACACAGACACCAGGCAGCAGGAAAAGCTCCAATCAATCTTGGGAAACAGCTTCCCTGCACTTCTCTTTGCCCCACACGTGCCTGTGTGTCCCCAAGGTGCTCCACACGCTGTGGAAGTCTCCGCCTGCCACTCTTCCCAAAAAACTGTTAAGCAGTTTTCCTGGAGATCACAAAATCGTGGAATGGGTTGGGTTGAGAAGGACACTGAGGTTCATCCCTCCTGCCATGGGCAGGGACCTTCCACTAGAGCAGGTTGCTCCAAGATGTCCTGCAAAAAATGTGATGCTTTTCCGTGATTCTGAACCAAAGGAGGTTGTGATGTCAGAGCTTCCATTCCACTGGGATATTTATCCGGTGCTTTACGAGTGACAGAGGAGGCTGGGAAGGCAGGGTACATAAATCATTGGACAGAGGAACAGAACAGGAATCAAGTCCCTGCACTTTCAGTCTGGTTCCATTTTCTCTTTCATACAGGTCACAGCCGGGATTTCCACAATGTCTGGTCAGAGGAAACACACCCGACCTCATGCTGCAATTCCACTGAGCAGTGACTCATTCCAACGACAATTCCTTTACCTTTTCCAGTTGTACTTAAATCTCCAGATACTTTTGCTATCCACAAACTCCCAATGCAGCCCCGGTTCTCCTGACAGACATTTCTCAAGGCCTCAAAGGGAGTCACCACAGGGAACCAACCTGCAGGAGTCCCTCACGCTCCCAAAACCTCTCCATCCCGAAGGGAAGAGGGAGGAGCCGAACATCTCCATACCAAAAGCCACTCCTGCTTTCAGGAGTGATGCACACTCATCTTCGCTGATGTTTCAGCTCCACTTAGCGGCCACGAGGCTCACTGACCACTCCTCTCCTCAGCACTCACACTCCCCAGCGGGAACGCCGAGCCCGGATCCCAGCACGCACTTACCTGGGGAGCAGCGGGGACCGGGGCTTCGCCTTGTCCTTGTCCTTGTCGCGCTCCCGGTCCCTGTCGCGGTCGCGGTCCCTGTCGCGGTCCCTGTGCTGCCTGTCCTTCTCGTCCCTCTTCACTCGCTCCCGTTCCCGTTCCCACTCTTCTTTCCGCCGCTGCCGCTCCTTGTCGCGCTCCCGTTCCCGCTCCCGCTCGCGCTCCCGCTGGCGCCGCTCCCGTTCCCGCTCTCGCTCCCGCTCCCGTTCCCGCTCCCGCTGTCTGTTCTCTCTTTCCCTTTCCCGTTCTCGCTCTCTTTCCTTGGAAAAAAGAACAGAGAAACCACGGTGATGCTGTGGGAGCAGCTCCCAGCAAAGCAAGCCTGGGAATGCCAGGAATGACATCCTGCCTCAGCAAAGGATTGAGATCAATAATCTGCAAATCAATGACAATCAATCAATAACCTGGATCCTGCTGAGCAGAACCTGGACACAACACAGCGTCACAGCCCACACAACTGTTGTTTTCAAAGGCAACACTTGGATTAATTTGGTTTATTAAGCTTATTAAATAAATGTATTGATGCTTACAAGTCTTTCTATAACCAGCTAATTAACTTTGCAAATGAGCACCAGGAAAATAATTGGTCATGTGCGGCCATGGTGAGGCCCCGGCTCCTGTCTGGGCACTGCTTCTGCAGAAAACGAGGATTTAGAGCAAAGGAAAAGCTACTTTTGAGAGGATTTGATGGAAAGCTCACCCCTGAGCAGGACTGGTGGGTTTGGTCACTGCTCCAGAGGCACAAAGTTTGCATGAGGGGAAAAGTTCAGAGCAGGGAAAAGTTCAGAGCCTTGTCTTCATCCAGATGCATTCCTGGTGTAACACCAGCCAACTCCTGGGATTTCAGCAGCTGGCTGCTGCTTTCCTGTGCCTCAATCCCACCGTGCAGCTCCAGCAGCACTGCACAGCCAGGCTGGAGCCTCTGCAGGTACACAGAGCACACCTACCCAAATCTAACCCTCTCCTTCCCAAGAATTAACAAGGAACCCTTTCCTTGAGCAGGCTCTTTCCTGGAAACTCCCTCACTCTCCAAGATGTCCAAGGATGGGAGAGCAGTGCTCAACTGCTACACTGAGGAGGAGCCCAGGAGCAGCAGGAACCACCACCTTCACATCTCACACATGGAATTGTTAAGGTTGGAAAAGACCTTGAGGTCATCAAGTGCAACCCTCAGCCCAGCACCATCACCAAGGTCACCACTGACCATGTCCCCAAGTGCCACATCCACCGGTTTTTGAACACTTCCAGGGATGGGGACTCTGCCACTCTCCTGGGCAGTTTTTTCCAATGCTTTACACCCTCCCCATGAAATAATTTTCCTAAAATCCAACCCAATCCTTTCTTGGTGCAGCTTGAGGCCGCTCCCTCTCCTCCTGCCCCTGTTGCCTGAGAGCAGAACCCGACCCTCACCTGGCTGTCCCCTCCTGACAGAGAGTTGTGCAGAGCCAGAAATTCCCCCTGAGCCTCCTTTTCTCCAGGCTGAGCCGCTTCCCAGCTCCCTCAGGAATTCTCCAGCCCCTTCCCAGCTCCCTCAGGAATTCTCCAGCCCCTTCCCAGCTCCCTCAGGAATTCTCCAGCCCCTTCCCAGCTCCATTCCCTTCCCTGGATGTGCTCCAGCTCCTCAAGGTCTGTCCTGCCAGGGCCCAAACCTGACCCAGAACTCCAGCTGTGGCCTCATCTGTGCCCAGCACAGGGGACAGTCCCTGCCCTGGGGCTGTGGCCGTGCCAGGGCTGGTCCCAGTGGCCTTCTCAGCCACTGTCAGCCAGCACCCCACATCCTTTTCCATCAGGCAGCTTCCCAACCTCGCTCCCAAGCCTGGAGCACTGCTTTTACCCTCATGGTGCTGGAACAGAACATCCTCCCATCCCCTCACCTCCAGCGTGCTCTGTGCTGGAATTAAGCCAAGATTTAACTCTTTGAAAACTCCTGTTTCAAGCACTGCACTGGAACCTTGCCAAGGGCCCCAGAAGAACCTGGAAGAAAGTCGGGAAGGAAAAAGGGGGAAGGGGGAATTTCCTTACTTACTCTGTAGTTACGGTAGGGATCGGGGTCTGTGTACTGAACCCTGAAATTCTCATACTGCCCACCACGCCAGAAACGCTCTATTTCATAGTCATAATAGGGATCTGCATAGGGATCAAGCCTACAATGAAAAACAGGGAATGTTAGAGAGAGGGAGATGGCACCCTGGCACCACAAAAACTGCGTGTTCTAGGTCAGCTCAGTCACCGCCACAAGAAAACCACGCTCAACGCAGCAGGGCTGCACAGAGATGTTTATTTTCTACACAGCCCAACCAAACAGCCATTTGAAAGTGGGGCTTATCAGAGAAAAGCACAAACCTTTCTCGATAAACACCGAAAAGAAGAGCTACCAAAAGTGCAGCCTTCGAACGGGTGCGGTGCAAACACAGAAGGTGTTTTGGAGAGCCACTTCCAGCGCCTGCAAAGGGAGCAGGATGTGCTCTGCCTCACCGATTGAGAGCTGGGATTTCTGCCCATGCACCCACAGCTCATCCCAAACACCCTCAGGAGTGCAAGGGATGGAGATCCCCCCCAGTTCCCCACCCCTGGAGTGATGGCTGCATCCCAGTGCCACCAGCAGCGGACAGGAGCTGGTGCTGAGCTGTCCAGAGGGAGAAGTGGAGCTTTGGGAGCAGGTCAGCAACACCCTGCACCTGGAATTACCCCTTGGAATGAAGGCACCACTTCTCCAGCTGATATTCTCCAGTGGGAATCAGCTGCTGGCCCAGCCATGGGCTGGTGAGCACCTGGCACACACACAGCTGCACAACTCAGGGTTTTTTAGGGGAGGAAAAGGATTGAAATTCCACCTTCCTTAAAGCTCTTTCCTCCATTTCCTGATTTCTATTTGTTTGATGGTTTTAATTCCCCAAACATCAACAACATCCAACCACCTGGAGTGCAAATATCAGATCACTGTGAGGATGGGGAGGTGGGTACAGGGAATAAGAAACTTCCAGGGCCACAGAGGAGCTGGTGGCAGAGCTAAGATTATACAGCAAGTGCTCCCAAATTCCACATTATCCATAATGAGACTCTGATTTATAAAAACAAAAAATTAATAAAGGGTCATTTTTTGCATTTTCAAAGTGCCAAATAACCTAAAGCAGGTTAAGATGTAGGTACTGCCCTGTGAGTTCAGCGGTACCTGTATTTCTTTCACTGCTTTTAAATAATTTAGGATTTTTCTTTTGGACTGAAACAAATAAGCCAAGGAAAAGAGAACCAGGATTTGGGATGCTTCAGTCAGTAACAAACTCCTGATGCCAACCCCAAACCAGCCTGGATTCAGTGACATCAGGTGTTCAAAGAGACAGAAAAACATCTCAAGCCACACCAGAAAGGAAACTCTGCTTTTTCACACAGCCTCAAGCCCAAATTTCCCCTTCTTATAATACTGTGGAAGGTTTTATTTTATTTCAGAAAGGATCACTGCTGTGTGTTTGGGTAATTCAGTGCTTAAATCATTAGAAAATAATTGGTATCACCCCCAAAATAATCCAACATATCCACCGAGTCAGCTGCTGAGGGGACAGCGGTCGGTCTGTGGCCTCGGAAGTTGGAGGAATTGCAATGGAAAAAAAAAGGCAAAAGAAAATTTTCTTACAGTTGTAACAGTACTGGAATCAAAGACCTGCTTACCCATAGTTAATGTTTTCTTTGATGTCCACCTCCCTATAGTTATTCAAAAAAGAAAAAGGGATTCATGAACTACTGAGACAAGTCATGTCACAAGACAGTGCTGAAAGCATTTTCCACATCCCAGCTGCACTTCCAGGGCTCAGTTGGCTGCAAAGTGTCCAACTGGGCAATAAATTGGGTGGAGGGGGGAGAAAAATCAGCATTTTCTAGAGTTTACAGCAGCGGATTCATAACTTTTCCCTTCACACACAGCAATTATATTTTAATATGGCAATATTTTAATGCCACAGGCTGCTCACAGAGCCTTGAGTTTTCAGGAATTACAGTTGTTAGATGACTTTTGTTATGTCCAATACATTTTTTTATGGACTATATGAAAACCAGGCCTGCTCTTAACAATTCCTACATCAGAGAGGCCCAAAATGCTGCTGGTATATTTTATAGGACAGTCATAAAATAAAAATAATGGATGAGCAGCGCCCAGAACACTGGGGGTAAACCTCAGGTGCCTCTGAGAGGAACACAAGGCCAGGATCCAGAGCTCATTAAACTCAGGAAAATATTAATATTTTAGAAAATTCTTTTCTTTCAGGCTGCAGAACTGAGGACAGGGTTTGATTTTTTTCTTAAATTAGGGAAAGGAACTGCACTCCTGAGCAAATCAAAGAACACTGAACAAAAGCCTAATCCACTCCTTTCTAGAGGCTTTTTTGTAATTCATCCACTCTAAAATAAACAGAACTAAGCCTTGCAAACCCTCTGGGAGTGGAAATATTTCCATTATCTGTCCATGTAGGAAGAACAGAGGATGCACGAGCAAGGAGAGACAAATCCACCTCTATCCCTGCAGATTCCAAGCCTCTTTCCCAAAAATTCTCTTCCCATTCTTTTTCTTGGCTCGAGAACTACCAAACAATTTCCCAGAGCTGGGTTTGAGGCCTCCAACACTTTAAACTTCACCTTAAAACCCTCAATCACCTGACCACTTAAATGGAGGGTGCTGGTTGTGGCCAGGTACCAGCTTTGCTTCTGCCCAGTTTAACTGGGACCAGTTCAGGTGTTTGTCAAACCAGTCCTGCACCAGAGCAAAGGAAGCCCCAGCTGGGGCCAGCAGCTCCTGCACACCGAACACGCTCCAACTTCGCAGCCTCAGCTGGAATATTTTTAAATTCTCATGGTTGGGATAAGAAAAAAAAAAGAGGGAAAAAAAGCTGGAAGAATGCACTGGTGTGAAGGAGGCAATGCAGAGCTGGAGAGAGCCCAGGAGGGAGCAGAATTCCAAGGAGACTGGAGGCAGGAAGGGTTAAAGGAGACTGGGAAGGGAGGTGGGGTTGAACTGGAGCAAGTGGAGGCGGCTCAAGTTCTTAACCTCCCCCTTGGTGGAAGCTATTCCCATGTTTTGAGGTGACATTCCCTCATTTTGGAGGGAGAAGTGAACCCCAGCCAGCCTCACTGCACTGCATTCCCACCCAGCTATCCCTGGAGCAAACCCAGGAGTGCCTCTTACGCGGGGTCCCGGACGTCTCTGGTGATGCGGTAATTCCAGTCCCGGAAAAACTCGTTCTCCTTGTCGAATTCCCGCTCATCCTCTCCAATGGTCACAGTGAATCTCTTCTCCTCAAAGTCAGGCTCCTGCTCTTTCCTCATGGTTGCTTTTTTTAATACCTGTCAGAGCACAAAAAACAGCGTGAGGAGAGAAGGTTCCTGGGACAGGGAGAAATTGTGATATTCAAAATCCTGCCCTCGGGAGATTTCCTGCAGCCAGAGCACCTTCTTCCCTCAGAATGTGCAGGATACTGGACTTCTCCTGATTAATTCCCTATTCCACCAGCTCAAAACAGCAGGAAACAGAAGTTTCCCCCCTGCAGTGATCACAAACTGGAGAAACAGGGATTGAAGGGAGGGAAATTGGATCAGCTTAAAGCTTTGTGGAGGGCTGGACTTGAGGGCCACAAACTCCCATTATTTTAAAAATATAACCTCCCCCAAACCAGGATTTGAGCTCTTCTTGTCTAACAATTGTGATGTACATCAAAACATAATTAATAGGTTAGAAGGCAAAAGGAATAGAGAAAGAGCAAGACACCTGTGCTCCAAGAAAGAGCTTTTCCAGTGGATTCTGGAGGCAGCCAGTGATTCCCTGAGGAAGGAATTTACCTCTTTAGCGTGCCGGAGTCCCCTCTCCCAGGCACTTTCTGTTGGAGGGTCTGGAGGAGGTGGAGGTAAGATTTCATCAACCACTGGGCCTCCCTGTTGGAAAGGGGTGGAGAGCAGGAGAAGACACTCGAGTTAGCTTTAAACAGCAAAGCTGTGCTCTGCAAAGCTACCCCAGAGTTACTCCAGAGACGTCTCGGCAGAGCTGAGCTGGGAAAGCGTGGAAAATTACCCCCCTCTACTGGCAACTCCAAGATCTCCACTTAAAAAAATTACACATGCAGCTGTGGGTTGAATTTTGCTGAGATATTAGCTCAAAAAAAGAGGAGAAAAATCCCAGGATTGTGGAATGGTTTGGGTTGGAAGGGACCTTGATGCTCATCTCGTTCCAGTGGAAGGGACACTTTCCAAAAGCCCGCTTTGAACACTTCCAGGGATGGGGAGGATGCTGCAGAAGCCATAAATGCACAGAAGAGGTTCCATACCCAGGGGTTGGCTGGCATCAGCGGGTGAGGCCCGATGGGAGGGGCACCGTTGGGGGAGAAGGGCTCAGGTTTGGAGATCAAGGAATAATTTCCCTTGTCGTTCACTCCGGGGTGGATAAAGCGACAGTTCATGCCCCAGGTGCAGTGCCCTGTGGGAACACACAGCTGTTAGATCCCTGGCTTCCACCAGCAAGCAGCACCTCAGCCCCACAGCCACAAAAAACCCCATCAGGCATTCAAAACCCTTTAGGGAGTAACGTTGTTTGAGGTGTTTGACTTTTCTCAAACCCCATCAGGCATTCAAAACCCTTTAGGGAGTAACGTTGTTTGAGGTGTTTGACTTTTCTCAAACCCCATCAGGCATTCAAAACCCTTTAGGGAGTAACGTTGTTTGAGGTGTTTGACTCTTCTCAAACCCCGTCAGGCATTTAAAATCCTTGAAGGAGTAATGTTGTGTGAGGTGTTTGAGTTTTCTCCTCTGCAGCTTGGTTGGGATTTACCTGTTTTCACACACGTGGAGAGGTATTTGTCACTCTCCACCTGCCAGAGGGGAAAAACAGATCCAGACACGGATGGATTCACCTTATTCCAGCGGGGAGAGAGGGATGGACATACACTGGTAATTAAATGCAGGAATAAGCCTATGAGATCCTCATTTGTTAATGACAAACATTTCCAATCAGGAGCTTTGCCTTTCACAGTGCATCCCAAACAAACAGTGGTGAGGCAGGGAGCAGCATCACGGAATGGTTTGGGCTGGAAGAGCCTTAAAGCTCATCCAGTTCCAATCCCAACACCTTCCACTATCCCAGATTGCTCCAAGCCCTGTCCAGCCTGGCCTTGGACTCCTCCAGGGATGGGGCAGCCACAACCTCTGTGTTTTACTCCAAAACCCCCTGCAAGTTTCCCTTTATTTACCTCCTGCAGGCTCACCACGCTGAGGGCAAAGCCCTTTTTGTGTAGTGGCTCCGTGAAAATTCAGCTTTGGCCCCCAAGAAACAGGAAGGTGACACAGAGGGTGCCTGGGGCAGAATTTATCACGTAACAGCAGCTTAGTGGAGCTAAAAAAAATCCCCAAACAGGATCAATTCCAGCACATCTGGCTCCTCCCAGGCCCCAGAGCGTGGTTACCTTTCATGAAGAAGCGGCAGGTGGGCCGTGGCCTCACTTTCCTGTCGTTGGGGTCTTTAACTTCCCCTTCTTCCAAGTCATCATCCTGGAACAGACAGAGCTGACATTTCATGTGGGGCATTCCCTGCAGGACCTGACATTTCCCCATCTGCTCCAGTATCAGTCACTGAGAGCCACCCTGGGGCAAAACCAGGGGACAAAACAAGGTCAGGTGACAAGGATTGCCCCAGAGCACCTTCACAAGGTGAAGAGAGAAGATTCCAGGTGGCTGTAAAAGCACCTTCCACTGTCCCAGTCTGCTCCAAGCCCCGTCCAGCCTGGCCTTGGGCACTTCCAGGGATCCAGGGGCAGCCACAGCTTCTCTGGGCACCTGTGCCAGGGCTCCATCACCCTCACAGGGAACAATTCCTTCCCAATATCCCACCTAATCCTGCCAGTTCCACCTCGTTCTATCACTCCGTACCCTTGTCCAAAGTCCCTCTGCAGGGACAATCTCACAAATGAACTTTTCAGGTTAAGTCCAACAGATTTCTTCCAGTCATCTCCACCTTCCCTTCTACTCCTCAGCTCCACACTGGAGTTGGGAACCAGCTCAAACAAAACTCTGCCTCATCCCCAGGGACTACAACCCCAGGAATAAATTCCTATAGCTGGAGGTTGCTCCAAGATTAAGAACTAACAGCCATGAAACACTTCCAGATGAAAAGTTGTTGGAACTTTCAAGTACCAGCATTTTCTTCTGTTCTCCAAGGGGAAATAAAAACAACCTTCCCTGGCTTTGTTAGGCTGCACTTGAAAAGCCAAAAGGAGCTGGGGATGCAGGAGGCAAAGGTAGAAATAACCAGAGAGGTGTCACAGGCCAGGAAATCACGATTTTATCCTAAAGGACATCCTGGTCTTCCCTCTCTCTGCCTGCATTTCCCTATTTTCAGCATGTGAAACATGTGAAGAGGGAGCATCTGGATGGGCCTTCCCTCTGCCTGGCAACAGCCGTTTTCTGGGTGGAAAAGATGAGGAAAATTCTCTCCTTTGATCCACTGAGCAGCTGGAAAGAAGGAAACAGCCATCCCTTGGCTGTAGACAAACACAGGAGCAAAGAGAGGTGGGTGAAGAGCCTCTCCTGCTACATTCCTGAGCCAGCCAGGAACAGAGAGCTGTCCTCAGCAGCAAGGGATTTAAAAGCCTGCACTTATATTCCAATTAAAATTTGCATTAATATTCCCCTCCTTCCACGCCAGGAGGCTGAAAGCAGAAGAAAATGCAGAGCTTGAAGTTTTCCCCAAAGGTGGGGCTGCCTTTCAGTGCTGCATGAATGGGAGAACCAGCTCCACTCTGCTGCTTTCAAAAGAGCTGTGTGAAGTCTGGAACAAAAGGGGAAGTATTTATTTCTGGGAGGTCTCCTTGGAATCAGGCAGCTGAGAATGCTGTTATGAGTTAATGTATGAAAACCAGGGTACAGATTCATCTCCTGCTTTGTGAGGAGAGCTCCCAAGAATGCCTCCAGCTCCAAAGGAGAGCATTTATATTTTAATCAAGGAGCAGGCATGGAGTCAGAACTCCAGGAATTTTTTTTTTTTTTTGCCCACAACGTGCTGGAATTCCTTCTGACTGATTCAGGAACACACAAAACCTTTGGAAAACACGTGTTGAACAAAATCACCTGCCAGGATGGGCACGAGAGAAGAAGAAGAAAAATTATGTCATTTTTGAAAGCAATTAAACTTGTCAATGAACTATGAAGAGTAAAAAAAACCACACAAAGTATGATTCTTTAAAGAAAAGGAGGAGAGTCCAGTGAGGCTCCAGGAGCTTCCCAGGGTCCTGTGGCCAGGTCAGACCCACAGGAATGGGGCCTGGAAGGACAGAGCATCTCCCCTGCTCAGCTGAGGAGCCCCAGCAGTGACCCCACCACACTCCAGTGCTTCCCTGCATGTCCCCAGGATATTCCCACAGCCCTGTGCAGGTGGAATTCTGGCACAGGGAGCCAGCCCAGGCACTCTGCACCAGCGATTTCTCTTTACACTCCCACCATTGGGATGCAATTCCAGACCAGGAGCCCACAGGAGGGTTTTTACTGGAATTTGCTGTTTTCTTCATGGAAAAGGAGGGAAATTGTTGTTAAGCTGCACGAAGCAGCTGCTGCTCTGCAGAGCTCCCTGCTGAACACAACCATGGCTAAAGGTGATATTTTTGCTAATCCCCACTTGCAACTAAACCCCACTTCTGATTTTCCTGAATATCCTGAACAGTGAAACACTGCACATCCCTGACCCCATCCCCAAACCATGCCTCTGGGTATTTTCCAGAAATCCCAGCACCTTCCATTCCCTTTCCATACATCCAGGTGGATGCAGCTCAGGATCAGGGTTCCCCACACACCTGATGGTTTGAGCACCACAAACACCCTCCAGCACCAGCCCCTCAATCTGTCCTCATCCTGGACACCCAATCCATGGGATTTGCTGCCAGCATCATTCCCAAGTCCTCCTGGAGCTGAGGCAGAGCAGCTTCTTAAAGCATTGGAGTCTTCTCATACTGAGAGGGAACAAAGCTCATTTTGATGGCTCTGGCACAAAGCTTTGGTTCAGCCCAGGGCACCAGGGCCCAGTCCCTGAGATCAGGGCCTTAGCTCCAGGGAAAAGGGTTCCCTGCACACTGGGGACGTGGATACTCCCATCAGGAGGAGGAAGGAACTGCAATGGGAGAAGCAACCAGCTCTGAACCCCCCCAGGGCTCTGCCCACCTCCTACTTACATCGATTTCTCCATCATCAATTTCCCCATCGTCCTCTTCTTTCTTCTTCTCCTTGAGGGGATCCTGCCCATCCTTCTCATCGTCACTTTTGCTGCTGGATTTCTTCTCGTCTTCAGGGCCATCGTCTCCTTTCTCCTCTTCCTCATCATCGTCCCCAGCAGCTTTCTCCCCATCCTCCTCTGCAGCAGCAGCACTGGGTTCCTCAGGAACCTCCTCATCATAGTCCAGCTCGTGCTCATCCAGCTCCCTGGTGACAGAGGACACTTCCAGGTCATTTGTCCTGTCTTCCTCCTCTCCCTTGTGGGGCCGGGGGCTCTTCAGCTCCACGCTCTGCTCGTTGGTGTCGGATTCCTGCGACTTGGCCTCGCTCAGCCGATCCTCCTCATCCGAGTGGTTCTCCTCTTCCCCCCGGCTCAGAGCCCTGCCTGCATCCTCCTCCTCGCCCAGGAGGCTCCCCTGGCCGCCCTCCCCATCGAGTTCCCGCTCTGAGCCACTCTCCTTCAGCACCTCCTCATCGGAAAGCTGCTGGTCCTCTTCCTCAGGAGAGCAGGGGTTTCTCTCCGGGCTGTCGGAAACGTCCATCAGTCCCCGAGAGCCTGCAGGGCACAGAACAGCTCTGGTTATGGGGAGCACACGGGGAAAGCAGGGCAGCCTCACCCTGAAGGAACTCGTTCTCCTGTGCTTTGCTTCCCAGAGAAAGGTTCTTGGAATTCCTGGAAAGCCAGGTTGGATGGGGCCCTGAGGAACACAATCCAGTGAGTGGAATCCCTGCCCAGGGCAGAGGTTTGGAATGAGAGGAGATTTCAGGTCCCCTCCACGCCAAACCATTCTGGGATTCCATAAATTCAGGAATATGGCTTCTCATAGATCCTTCAAGAGGGAAATTCAGAGTTCAAACTGCACAGAGAACAGATTCCATTATTGTCCCAGACTGGACTGTGCTGCCCTTCCCAGAGCAGAGCCTGAGGTTGGAATTTCACAGAATCCCAGACTGGGATTGGAAGATCATAAAGATCCCATTCCACCCCTGCCATGGCAGGGACACCTTCCACTCTCCCAGGTGGCTGCAAGCCCTGTCCAGCCTGGCCTTGGACACTTCCAGGGATCCAGGGGCAGCCACAGCTGCTCTGGGCACCTGTGCCAGGGCCTGCCCACCCTCACAGGGAACAATTCTTGCCCAATATCCCACCTATCCCTGCATTCCTTCAGCCTGAGCCCATTCCCTGTGTCCTGTCCCTCCATCCCTTGTCCAAAGTCTTTCTCCATCTTTCCTGCAGCTCCTTCAGGCCCTGCAAGGCCACACTGAGCTCACCCCAAAGCTTCTCCAGGTGAACAATCCCAGCCTTTCCTTCCAGCAGAGCTGCTCCATCCCTCGGATCACCCCGCAGCCTCCTCCAGACTCCCTCCAGCTCCTCCCTGTGCTGGGGCAGCTCTGCAGGTGGGGTCACACCTGACAGGGGCAGAACCCTCAGAAAAGACCCCAAAATTCCTTCCAAGCATCAGATCCAGCTGCCTGCACTGAGACTTTCCTAGAAGATGTCTAAACACGTGCTTGGGAGATGTTAAAAACCTCATGTCTGCTGAGAATAAATCAAATAAATACAACAGGAAAGGCAGGGTGCAAAGCAAGGAAAAAACCTGGGCCATACATTAATTTCTTTTATTCCAGAAACAAAAAACCCCATAAATTACAGAAGTGCCTGACTGGAAGTGGCTGAGCTGACTGGGTCACATCCACACAAAAGCTCTAAATACACTGAAGAAAAGCCACAGAATTACAAACCATCTTCATTTTAATGTGTCCCATGTTTTCCTCCAGCTGCTCTCTGCAAGTTCATTTAGTGCTGCCACAAAACCATGGCACAAATGATCAGAGTTTCACCTGGTATTTTTAAAACCTTTGGAGCAGAAATGCTACAAATGTCAGACTCTGGTTGCTCCTTTAAACACACCCAGACATCCACCATCAAATCAGAGTTCATTAATCTTTTATTAAGCTGCTATTTCACCTTTTCCTGACACTTTTCCCTGTTTGTCCACCTGGTTTTGCACAGGAGAGGTGATTTCCCATCAAAAAGCCACCACAGACACACCAAACACTGCCCCAAGGAAAGCAAACTGAGCTTTCCCAGCACCTGAACACCCCCAAATCTTTTGGTAATGAACAGAATTTGCTGCAAATTCCCAAGATCAAAGTCCCACTCCAGAAAATTCTGCTCCTTATACTGTGGGAGGTTTGCAGAGGAGTTAAAACCAGAAAATAAACTCAAACCACTCCCAGAAGCACCTTAAGCTGTATTTTAGGACTGACTATGCTCTCCCCAAACCCTCATAGCCCTGCTGGTATCATTTAATTGATAAACACGAGATAATCTCAGCACCAGCAGGGCCCAGAGCAGCAGAAAATCCACATTTTGAGTTTCCTCCCAGCTCCTCTGCACCCAGGAGTTGGTTCTTGCTCACCAGCAAAGTTCTGATTCCCCTGACAAGGTCAAACCCAAATGAAAAGACAGAAAGTTGCCTCCTGGTGCCAACAGCTCTGAGCAGCTCCCCAGGACAGACCTGAAGCAAATTATCTCCTTATTGAGCACATCCAGCCTGATGCTGAGCTCATAAATTCCTGCACAAATTATTATTGGCTTTAAGAGCCAGCTCAGAGCGGGGATTTTAATTGCCCAAGTGCCTGAGAATCGAATTTGTGTGAACACAAAGGTCAGCCCAGAGAGGCCACCAGAAATATCAGAGCTGCCAGGGGCACGTGGACTCAGGAAATTTGTTTTCTGTTTTCTTGCAAATAAAAAAAAAGGGAAAAAAAAAAAGGTATTTAAGCGAAGCAAATGGCTTTTTGTGTTTGACATGGAGACCTTTAGAAGGATGGGAAGAAACAAATACGTTCTGATGGTGAGGAATATAAAACATTGACCTCCACAGCAGCTTTTATAAAATCCAGAGCATCCAGCAGTTGTAATAATTTCCTATTAATTTCCATCAGCAGAAATGATAAGAAACACAATAAATGATGGCCCAAGTGAGAAGGATTCACATAATCCAGGCAGGGAGGGTTTTTTGGGGTGGATTTCCTTGGATTCAGGGGCTGGACTGTAACTCCAAGATTCCCCAAAATCAACAAAGCAGATTTTGGCAGCAATCTTACCCTGCATGGAAATGCCCCAAAACAATGTCCAAAGGTAAAATCAGCAGCAGGGAGGTGGAAATCAAAAAGAAAACTGCCTAATGATGAAATAGGACAGCAAGTTTAATTCCAGTTTTAAGTGTTGTCTTAAAATAATCTGTAAATCAATTTTTTCCAAATCTTTGGAATTCTGCAAGTGTTTGTTTGTTTGTTTTGAGATGGTTTTTAATCAGCAAATCACAATTTATCCCAAACTTCTGGAATTGTGAGAGGTTTTTCTGAGGAGGTTTTTTAATCTGCAAATCACAATTTATCCCAAACTTCTGGAATTGTGAGAGGTTTTTCCGAGGTTTTTTAATCTGCAAATCACAATTTATCCCAAATCTTTGAAATCCTGTGAAAGGTTTTTTTTTTAGGTGTTTTTTAGGGGTTGTTTGGGGGGTTTTGT
The DNA here is from genome assembly GCF_049639895.1 of Pseudopodoces humilis. Classification (NCBI taxonomy): domain Eukaryota; kingdom Metazoa; phylum Chordata; class Aves; order Passeriformes; family Paridae; genus Pseudopodoces; species Pseudopodoces humilis. The sequence continues at coordinate 1,574,534 of NC_142213.1, forward strand.
ATATTTTGGCCTTATAAAAATTGCTTTCTGCTGTCCTTTAGGGAAACATAAAGACAAATATCACAAAAACTCGAGAATAAATGACTCCATGGAAGTCTTTTAAAGCAGCAGCGACAGAAGTGGCAGAGCACAAACCCCCAGGTTTCCTCCCTCCCTCCTCATAAACTTGGCCTTTTTTTGTGCCTTAAAACTAAGCCAGTTTCTTCCTGATTCAAAACCAGTCATAAAAGCAAAAAATTAACTCCTAAGCCCCAGATAAGCTTGTTTGACTTGCAGCTCAGGCAAGAGGCAGGGATGTATTAATGCCTCTCACTGAGCAGCCTTTTATCTTTCAAAAATCTTAAAAATTCAGGCAAAGCTGCCTTTGGTCCCAGCTGCACAATTATTTCTGTTCCAAAGCTGGCTCCTTTTGCTCTAAGTGTGTCAAAAATTCCTTTGCAGGCAGCCTGGAGCAGCACAGGGCACTGGGAATTCCATCCAGGCTCACAAACCTCTCCTGTTCCCAGGCTAAACCAGCTGGGCCAGCCTTTCCATGGGGAGATTTGGGAGGAAATGCAATAAATAAGGGGCATTTTCAGGCAAAAAAAAGTGTTTTTCCCTGGTTTTGGAATGACTTGGGCATGCTTTAGTGAGCTGGAAGCCTCTTCAAAGCAGGTCACAGGTTCTCAGGGAAGAAATTGAGGAGCTGGCAGCAGAACTTCCCAGGAATGAGGAGCTTTTAGTTCCACAACACATCAGTGACTCGGAAGTTTCAAAGCCTGGGCTCTGGAATATTTCAAATTAGGGAATGAAGCCTGAGCTGCTCCTGAATTTATCAGAGTTCCACGGCTTGCACAAGGTGGGACAGAGATGCTCCTCCTACCTGGCCATCCACACCGTGCCTGGATGCACCAGGAAGGAGCCAATTTTTTCCCACCAAAGCCTTCTTAGAAACATTTAAAATCCCACATTTCCCCCTAAAAAGGGGAGGAGAAATTTGTGGAGATGCTACAGAAATTTAAATTTACCTGCTTCACTTGCTTTGTAACATATTTTTATCACAGCTTAACGATATCCAAGATTTTTAAACTTAAAGCAGCCTTGGCTGCACTAAAGGCAGGGAGAGAAAAGCCCTTTGCTACTTAAGTTGCTTTTAAAACTTCACTTCCACCTTGCCAGGGAATCCTAGGATACATTTTAAAAAATATCCTGAAGCTCACACTTCAGGCAGTTGATTTTTACAAGGCCAGAGGAGTCAGAGCAGGAATTTTTACCCAGCAGCTCCTTTTGCAAAACCAGGTCTGATTTCTTCTCTTTTGTTAATTAAACAGCACAAAAAGGTGAACAATTAAAAAGGAAGAAATTCCAGCCAGGAACTGAGTTCCTACAAAAAAGCTGGGCAGAGCCATCCATTTCAGCCTTAAAATCCCAGAGATTTTCATGGATACAAAGAACCAGGTGCATTCCCAATTTCTGCCCCACTCACATCCCTGGAGGAGGTCACAGGACAGGTGGGAAGGAAAGAAGAGAGGAAGCTCTTTCCTTCAGGCTGAAACCTTTGGGATAAAAGGATTAAATCCACTTCCTAAAAGCCAAACAGCTCCTGTGAATCAGATCCATGAAATCCAGGGGTTAAAGCAGAGCAGAAAAGTTCTGGAGCAGGGTCTAAGGGCAGGCAGGAACAATGAGGAGAGCGAATGGGAATAGTGCTGACAGGACAGGTGAGGAGAGAACGGCAGCACAAAAAGATTTAGGGAACAAAGAACTGCAAAAACAGAGGCAAAGCAGAAACCAAGGGCAGGAACCAACATGGGGGAAAACATGGAAGAGCAGCGACAGCAGGAGCAGGAAATCAAATTCCTCAGGACCCAGGAAAAGGGAAAACACAGAGCACTGAAAGGATGAACTTGAGTGCAGCCCTGATTGGAATTCCAGTTGTTAACAGTGTTAATTAACCAAAATCCTCATTTCTCTGCCATCCTTAGGGAGATCTGAGGTGGAGGATGCCCAGGGAACTCAGCAGATCTCAGGGCAGCCTTTAACCCACACTCAGCTGCCCTGGGGGATCAGTTTGGTGGTGAGAAGCATTTCCAGGAGCTGGGTTTGAAGAGGAGCTCAGAGAGGTCCAATGGGGAATGTTCCCCACGGATTTGTATTTGGGACCTGCAGGGAAAAGCAGCTGCAGTTTGTTTTCCCAGCACAGCTGATTTTCCTACAGCTCCTTCCTGCAGCTCTCCCCCAGCAAATGCTGAGTTTGAGTTCTCAGGGCCTCAGGAAGAGACAAGCAGCAGGGTTATACCTGGATCCAGCAGGATTTGGGATAATCTCACTCAAAAGACTGGTTTTGGATCAGCAGTTCGGCAAAGAGCTGTCCTGATAAACTGAGACCCTTTCCCCGAATCCAGGCAAATCTCAGGAAGAATTCACACCCTGGAGGTGCTGCTCTTCCTACAGCTCTGAGGAGACTCACCTGAGAGCTGACCCTGCAGGTGACAGACCCCAAACTCACCTGAGAGCTGACCCTGCAGGTGACAGACCCCAAACTCACCTGAGAGCTGACCCTGCAGGTGACAGACCCCAAACTCACCTGAGAGCTGACCCTGCAGGTGACAGACCCCAAACTCACCTGAGAGCTGACCCTGCAGGTGACAGACCCCAAACTCACCTGAGAGCTGACCCTGCAGATGACAGACCCCAAACCCATTCAGAACTGATCCCATGGATAACAGACCCCAAACCCACCTCAGGGCTGCCCCGCACGTGCACCTGCTGCTGCTGTGCGGTGCCCAGGCTGTGTCCCCGCGGGTCCCTCACCTCCGAGGGTCTCCTGCCAGGCTGGGCTCCTCCTGCTGTGCCCCCGGGCCGCGGCTGCTGGCGCTGTCCCTGTTCCCGCTGCCTGCCGAGGGGGGACGGTCAGAGCCACCGCAGCCCTGGCCGCTGTCCCGCCCGCCCAACACCCCCCTCCGATCCCCCGACACCCACCCTCAGCTCCCCAAAGCCGGGCGCGCCCCTTCCCATTCATTATCCCAACGAAACGGGGGGGAATTCATTGATTCCCCCGCTCTCCCATCCCCGAACGCCCTCCAGCCTCCCCCCCGACCCCCTTTGAAAAGCGCGCCGGGCCCTCCCCTCCTCTCCCCGCCGCGCACCCCGGGGCTGTCCCGGGGCTGCCCCCGCTCCCCGCTCTCCGGGGCCGCCCCCGCCCCGCGCTTCCCCCCCCGCTCCCCGCGCCGGGCCCGGGCCCGCCCCCCCTCCCCGGCGCTCGGCCGCGGCGGCGCGGGCGGCGGCCCACCCCCGGCGGGGGGCGGCGGGGACCCGGCGCGGGGCGGGGCGCGGGGGGGGGGGGCGGGGGGCGGCGGGGGCCGGCGGGGCCGGCGGGGCGGCGGCGGCAGAGCGGGACGGGGCGGCGGAGCGGCCTCTACTCGCGGCGGCGCAGGGCGGCCATGGCGTGACGTCATCCGCGCGCGACGGGCCCCCGGCGGCGCGAGGCGAGGGGCGGGCCGGGGGAGGGGGAGCCCGCGCTCCGCTCGCCCCGCCCCGCCTTAAAGGGGCCGCGCACGGCGGGGACGGAGCGCAGGTGTGCGGACAGGTGGACATGTGGACAGGTGGACGTGCGGACAGGGGCTGTGTGCAGCACGTGGAGGGGCAGGGAGGTGCCAGGTTCCGCGCACACGAGCGGCTGGACACACGGGGGCACACGCGCGGCTCCAGATGTGCACAGGCTCTCCGCGCGCACAGGGACGGGGCACGCGCGTGCCGCGGAATCAGGGAATATTTAGGGTGGAAGGGAGCTCCGGCAGGGACACCTGGAGCAGGTGACACAGGAACACGTCCAGGTGGGCTTGGAATGGCTCCAGAGACCCCAGACCCTCCCTGGGCAGCTGTGCCAGGGCTCTGCCACCCTCCATGGACAGAGCTTCCTCCTCACGTCGAGAGGGAATTCCTCGTGGTTTAGTTCGTGGCCATTGCTCCTGGTCCTGGACAGCGCTGGGAACAGCCTGGCACCGTCCTGTGCCAGCCCGTGGAGATATTTATACGGATTGATGGGATCCCCTGTCAGCATTCCCTTCTCCAGCGGGCCATGCCCAGCTCCCGCAGCGCCTCCTCAGCAGGGCGATGCTCCAGACCCCGGCTGGGGCTGGCTGGGCAGGAGGGGAGCGGCCGGAGGGAGGAGGAGTCTCTGTGACAGGTATATAAGGTGAGGTGAGGCTCAGGAGGATGATCCTGGGAAGAAGAGCTGGTGTTTGTTGGAGGTAAGGGAATGGGGGATCTCCACTGGAGCTCCCCACCATGAGGCTCCTGGCTGGAGATAGCCGTGGGTCAGCAGGGCTGGGGGTGCTCCCATGGGTGTCTCTGGCTCCCAAAGCCCCGGTTGCCCTCTCCGAGGTCCCAGAGCCCAGGCCTGGCCCAGGGCTGGTGTGTCACCTTTGCTCCAGCGCTGACTCAGGCTCCCACGTGTCCCTTTACGCAAGAGCCGTGCTGGCAGGGGACTCTGGCCGGGCGGCCACCGCTGGCCTGGCCCTGGCCAAAGGGCAGGACCAGCCCCTCTAAAGGCAGCGGTGACAGAGCTCAGGCTCAATTCTGTCACCGGAACTGCCAGTGGGGATATTGGAGCAGACAGGAGCTGAAAGGAGTGGAAGATCCCCTGGAGCTGAGTGGAACGTGCTGGTGGGAACAGGTTTTGAGTGGACAGGAGCTGACAGGGACCTCTGTCCTTCCTCCCACAGGCTGCTCTGTGCTCCCTGGAAGATGGATTACGCCAAATCCCTGAGCCAGCGCCTGGCTGCCCCCGTTTCCAAGTAAGTGCCACGGAGCCCCTGTCCCCAGGATTGGGGGGACATCCCAGCAGAGCCCTCCCTGGGTGCTGGCACTGCCAGGGGGTTTTGCTGGCTCTCAGAACATCCCAATCCCTGCACCCCTTCCCAGATGTGTCTCTGCCAGTGCCTCCATGACCCAGCAGCTGCTGGCTGGCCCGGCCCCACCGTCCCGGCCCTACCGCGTGTGCAACTGCGACCGCAGCCTGCGCAAGGGCGTCATGGCCCCGAGCCTCGCCGAGCTGCTGTGCCAGGTCTGTCTGTCTGTCCGGGCTCTGTCTGTCTGTCCGGGCTCTGTCCCCAGCCCTGCTCACCCCCAGCCCCTCGGCAGGCTCAGAGCGCCCTGGCCCTGCCGGCGCCCGTCGTGCTGGTGCTGGATGAGGATGGCACCGCCGTGGAGACAGAGTCGTTCTTCCGGACGCTGGAGGAGGGCACGGCGCTGATGGCCCTGAGCAAGGGACAGACCTGGACTGCCCCCAAGGTGAGGGAAGCCCTGAGAGGGGCGGGAGGCTGTTTTTTCCCCGTCTGTCCCATGCTGGAGGTGGGTGACCGTGGTCCCGCTCTTCCCTAGACACGTGGCTACCAGGTGAGTCTGTCCCGCAAGCCCCCGTGCAGGATCGACGTCGCCTGCGTCACCTTCGACCTGTACAAGACCCACCCGAAGGACCTGGGCTGCCTCAACGTCAAAGCCACCCTGTATGGCACCTACAGCATGTCCTACGACCTGCGCTGCTACGGGGCCCGGCGCCTGGTGAAGTGAGTGTGGGGACAGCCCGGGGACAGGGACGCTGCCCAGCCCTTCCCTGGCACGCTGACCCCTTTCTCCCCGCCCAGGGAAGCCCTGCGCTGGGGGCTGTTCACCATGCAGGCCACGGGCCACGTCCTGCTGGGCACCTCGTGCTACATGCAGCAGCTCCTGGATGCCACCGAGGAGGAGCAGAAGGAAGAGGAGAAGAGCCCGCTGCCCCTTCAGAACCTCCTGCCCTGCAGCCTCCCCGCCCTGCCCTACAAGAAGATGTCGCAGTGAGGGTTGGCTGGCCTGGCCTGTCCCCTCTGCTGTCCCCCCAACCTCGGGGGGTCCCAGCACCCCGCTAGGTCAATGCCTGGGCCGAGGCTGCCGCGGTGCCTGGCACAGCCTCTCCTTGCACTCTGCTGGCTGAGTGTGGCCAAATCTGCTCTGGAATAGATGCTGCTCTGTAAATATATTTATTTAAGTAAAGTTCTCCTGAATTCAGCTGCATTTTGTGTCATGTTTCTGGGGGGGAATGACACCCAGCACACCCAGCCCTTGCACTACTTGGCACCCTGAGCTGGTGCTGTAAGAGGTGTGAGGAGGGGACCTGTCGCAAGCTCTTCCCCAGGGGAGCTGCTGCCTCCATCCTCCTCCTCCTCCTCCTCCCTGGCACCAGAGCCTGGCTCCCACCCCCTGGCACAGCGCCGAGACGCTGCTGGCACTGCAGGCACCCACAAGAGTGATGGGGCAAAGCCTGGAGCCCCTGCCCTGTGGCAGCTGGCACCACGCCTGTCCTCGCTCCCTGTAAAGGGGTGAAAGCTCTCCCTGCCCCCTGTGCCCCTGCCGGTGCAGGGCTGGCACAGAGGGACAGCCCCCGTGCCCTGGAGGGGGTGTTCCTGTCCCTGGGGTCCCCAGCCCCGTTGGCAGCCCTGGGCAGGGCTGTGGTCGCTGTGCCCATGCCAGCCTTGCACAACGCCTGGCGCTGGCCTGGCGGGGGCATCATCCAGGGGCATCCCGAGGGCCCGGCAGCTCCAGAGAGAGCAGCTGGGAAACAAACAGAGCTGGGGGCACTGAGCTCCAGCGACCTGGCCCTTGGGGACTGTCCCCAAGTGTGCAGGGGGAGCCCGGAACGATCCTGAAGCACCACCCCTGCCACGGAGGGTGGGAGGGAGGGGAACAACCTACTGCCCACCTGTGCTGGACTGGGAATACTGGGAAGCACTGGGATGAACCGTGGGGTGGTGACAAGCCATGCTCTGGGGGTCCTGAGGGCCATCCTCCCCTGTCACGCTGTGGGGGACACCTGACCTGAGCCCCACTGCAGGGTCTGGAGCTGCAGCGCAGGGACTGCTCAGGTGGCAGAGAGCTGAGCCCCACCGGGCGCTGTGGAGCTTAATTAGCTTGATAATTAATGAGCCGTCAGCACCAGCTGAGCTCCATCTGGGAGCAGCGACTTTGCCCCGTGGCAGGGACGTGTGACTTCCCTGGGCTGCCGAAGGTTCCACCCAGGGGACAGCGTGGGGACACCGTGCCCTGCCCCGGGATAACCGCTGTCACCCGCGGCTGTCCGATGTCCCCACGGCCCCGGTGGCCGTGCCAGCCCCCGCAGCGTCCCCCACCCCACACAGGTGTTTAGCAGACATATTTATTTCTGTACACACTTATACACACAGTTCCCAGTGCTGGCTCCGTGCGGGCTCCGCCCTGCGGTGGGGGCACCCCCAGATTTCCTGGGGTGCTGGGGCCAAGCCCGTGCCCCCCACAGCCCCACCGCAGCCCCGTAGTGTCTACCTGGGGGAAAAGCCCCCTGCAGCCCCCAGGGCAGGGCCGTACACCATCCCCCTGCCTCAGTTTCCCCCCGGGGCACAGGTGGGGGCTGACCCCCCACCACCAGGGTCCTCACCCCCAACACGGGTAAACTTTGGGGCTCCAGATGCCAAAGCTGCCCCGGTGGAGCCTCCCGGGGGGGGTCCTCCATCACCCCGACCCCTGCACGGAGGGGGGGGGGGTCAGGCACAGGTTCCATCCCCCAGCCCCTGCAGCCTCCCGAGAGGTGCTGGGGGGCTCTGGGGGGGTTACTTGACGTGCTCGGCGGCATGGGAGGAGCAGTAATACTTCTTGTGGGCGATGAAGGTGGACAGGCTGCTGAACTTGATGTTGCAGAGGCGACAGTACCTGTGGTTGCCGTTGGGCACCGGGCCGGGCACAGCCTTGGCCGGGGGGGTCTGCACCCCCCTGTCCGTGTAGGCGGGGGGCGTGGGGGGCTTGCGGGCGGCTTCCCGCAGTCCCTCGGGAGCTCCGGGCGAGGCGGGGGCCCGGGGGGAGCCGGGGGGCCGGGGGCTGTCCCGGCCCTCCTTGGCGGTGAGGCTGTCCCGGCGCAGGCGGGGGCCGGGCGGGCGAGGGGGGGACGCCGCGGGCAGCGGGGGCTCGGGCGTCCTGCTGCCACCGGGGGCCAGCGCGTCCGGGAGCCCCGGCCCGGCCCCCGCCGGCGGCTTGGCCACGAAGAGCCCGTGGGCGTTTCGGAAGTGCTCCAGGAGGTCGCCCTTGATGGCCCCGTTGAGGGGACAGTAGGGACAGGCGGCGAGGGGACCCTTGGTCCCCGGAGGCGGCAGGGGACACTTGGGGTGACGCTGCAGCGAGTCCGCCCCGGGGTAGGGGATGCCGGGGCTCCCCGCCGGGGCCGCCCTCACCCTCACCCCTCCTTCGGGGTCCCCCTCGCCGGGGCTGCCGGGGCTGTGCCGGCCCTTGAGGGGGGCGGCCATGGCCCCCTTCATCTTCTGCAGGTGCTCGAGGGTGCGGGGCTGCAGCGGCGTGGCCGGGCACTGGTACTTCTTGTGCGCCAGGTACGCGTCCAGGCTGTTGAAGCTGATGCGGCACGCGGTGCACTCGTGGTAATCGGCGAGGGGCAGCAGCGGGGCCGGTGCCGGTGCCGGTGCCGGTGCCGGCTCGCTCTGCCACCGCGGCTTCTTGCTCAGGTCGATGGGTCCCTCGGCGTCGGGGCTGGCGCGGGGCTCGGCGGCGGGCGGCTCTGCGGGCGGGGGCTCCGGTGCCGGCGGGGGCTCGGCGGGGCGGCGAGCGGTGCCGTGGATCTCGTAGAGCTTGCGGCGCTTGCGGGTGCGCAGCGGCTGCGGCACGAAGGGCACTTTGGGGGCGGCGGGGCGGCGCACGGGGGGGTCGTGCCGGGAGGCGCAGTAGAAGCGTTTGTGCACCACGTAGGTCTCGTGGCGGCTGAAGCGGATGTTGCACGCCTCGCACAGCGTCTTGCTGGGGTCCTCGTCCCCATCGTCCCCCGCCGAGCTGCCGGGGCTCTGGCTGTCCTCGCTGCACCGCCCCGACCCCCCCTCCGCCTCAGGGGACCCCGCTTTGGTGCCCCCCTCTTCAGCCTTGCCCTCCTGCGCGGCGGCCGGCGGGGTGGCATCGCGCCCGGCGTCCCCGTCCCCCGCTGCCGGGCCCTGCCCGTTCCCCGCCGGGGGGGACAGCAGCGTCCCCTTGGGCGCCCCGGGGGGGGCTTTGAGCTTGCGTGCCCCGGGGGGACTGTCCTCGGCCAGGTGCCGGCTGGAGCAGTACAGGCGCTTGTGCACGTAGTAGTTGTTGATGTTGTTGAAGGTGATCTCGCACTCGAAGCAGGTGGCCCCCTTGGGCACCGGCGTGCCCGTGTAGATGGCGGGTGGCACCGCGCCCCCGTGGCCCTGCTTCAGCCGGCTGTGCACCAGCTCCGACATCTTCGCCAGGATCTCCGACGCCTGCGGCACCACCGTGGCCTCGTGGCCGAACACGTACTGCGGGAGGAAGACGGTGCCGCCCGCCGTGCCCGTCCCCGGCTCGCTGGGCACGGGGCTGGAGCCCGGCGTGGGGCTGGCGAGCTCCGACTTGACCTTGGCCGAGGACAGGCTGCGGGGGGACGAGGTCCGGGAGCCGGCGTCGGGGCTGCCGGTCCCCTCCCCGCTCTTCGGCGCCTCCGCCTCGCTGCCCGGGCTGCCGGCCGGCTCCTCCTTGATGCGCACGGGCTCGCCGGACGCGGAGGAGGAGGAAGAGGAAGAGGAGGAAGCCGATGAAGGCCCTTCCCCGTTCTGCGGCTGGGCTGGGGGTGAGAGTTTTCCGGCCCTGAGGTCGGGGGGCGAGGCGGGCGGTGCCGGTAGCGGTGCGGGGTCGGGGCCGGGCAGCACCACGTGCTGCGGCAGCGCCGGCAGCGCCTCGGGCAGGAACGCGCTCAGGCTGCACTTCCGCAGGGACGAGTTGTTCGGCTGGCTCAGCCCTGCGGGGGGACAGAGGCCACAGTGTCACCGACAGCCCCGGCTGCACAGGGGTGATCGGTACTCATCACTGAGAACACCGGCACGGGGATGCTGCCCTGTCCCCCTGGTACTGACACCCCCAGGGCAGGGATCCTCACCCCGTGCCCTGTTCTGTGAATCCTGGCCATGTCCTGCTCTGGCACAGGGATCCTGTTCTGTTCTCCATTCCCGGTGTCCTGGCACAGGGACACTGTACCATGCCCTCCTCCCTTCCCACCACCAGATCCAAGACCTCGGTGACAATGCCATCCCGGGTCACCCACGGCCACAGCGCCAGCACTCACCGGGAGCGAGGGGTTTGGCAGCAGGAAGGGCTGATCCAGGTGAGAACACCTCGCCCTTGGAGCCCGGCTGGCAGATCATGTGGTTGGTGACCAGGTGGCTGTACAGGATGTCCCTCGTGGTGGAGATGAAGCCACAGCTGTGGCAGACACCTGAGGGGACAGGACAGGGCACCGGGCTGAGCGGGCAGGGCAGGAAGGACAAGCGCCCATCCCTGGAAGTGCTGGAGGGGATGGGGCTGTCCCCACAGGACACTCACCGTTCAAGGTGTCCGTGTGCACCTTCAGGTGCCGCTCACAGTTGGCTTTGGTGGTGAAGGCGGACAGGCAGATGAGGCAGACGAATGGCCGCTCTCCTGCCGGACAGACGGACACTCAGTGCTGAGGGGACGGGGACAGGGACTATGGGGACACCCACAGGGACACCCCACAGGGCCAAACTCCCTCTGTCTCTCCACGTCAGAGATGGGGGAAGACCTACAAGTGAGCTGTGCCAAACCAGTGACCCAGCTGGGGAGAACCTCATCCCGCTGGTCAATGTGCTCAGCCCTGCATCCTCCCTCCCTCCATCCTCCCTGCCCCTCAGCTGGGCTGACCCTCCTCTAACTGATGCTGCCACCCCAAAGCCTGCAGAGGAGGGCCATGCTGTGCCATGCCATGCCATGCCGTGCTGTGCCGTGCCGTGCCGTGCCGTGCCGTGCCATACCGCTATGGCTCCGCATGTGGATCTCCAGGGAGCTGGCACTGGGACAGCTCTTCTTGCACTGTGGGAAGGGGCAGACCCTCTCGTTGGGATACGTCTCCTTGGGCTTCTCGTCCAGGGCCGGGGAGCCGGCGCCGGCGCTCTGCCGGCTGGCACAGTAGTACATCAGGTGGGCCTGGAGGTTGCGCTCGCTCCGGTACCAGATCCCGCAGTCCTTGCAGGGGAACACGTCCTCTGTGGAGAGCGAGGGACAGGGACGTGGCTTGTGTGACGGGCTGGGGAGCCCCGGCAGGGCCGCCCTCCCCGCGTGTCCCTGGACTCACTGTTGACCACGGCCGTGGCCAGGATGGCGGCCATGCCAGCCTGCTGCGGCAGCAGCTGGATGTCCGAGTGCAGCGCCGCCGGGTACGGGGACTCGCCGGGCTCCGCTTTCACCCCGTGGTTGGGGACGGCTGGTGGCTCTGCCACCACGAAGGCGCTCAGGGGCTCGTCCTCCCGCAGCGGGCGCGTCGTGCGGCACCACAGGGCTTCGTCTGGAAAGGGGGACAGCGGTGAGCGGGGATCGCTGGATCCCGCCCTGCCGCCGGCCTGGCCCGTCCCCTGTCCCGCCTTGTCCCCGCCGTCCCGGCAGCGGCCGCTGCTTCCTCCCGGCCACGGCCTGGAGATGGCGGTGTCTGCCCGTGCTGAGCCCCGCGGAGCCCGCCCGGAGCCGCCGCTCTGGCTTGTGCCCATCCCTGCACTTATCCCAGTGCTCATCCCTGCGACATCGCTGTGCCCATCCCTGCATCCATCCCTGTGCCCATCCCTGCATCCATCCCTGTGCCCATCCCTGCATCCATCCCTGTGCCCATCCCTGTGCCCATCCCTGTGCCCACCTCTGCATCCATCCCTGTGCCCATCCCTGTATCCATCCCTGCATCCATCCCTGTGCCCATCCCTGCATCCATCCCTGTGCCCATCCCTGCATCCATCCCTGTGCCCATCCCTGTATCCATCCCTGTGCCCCATCCCTGCGACATCCCTGTGCCCATCCCTGCATCCATCCCTGTGCCCATCCCTGCATCCATCCCTGTGCCCACCTCTGCATCCATCCCTGTACCTATCTCTGCACCCATCCTCGTGTCCATCCCTGCCTCCATCCATCCTTACATCCATCTCTGCACTCATCCCTGAGCCTTTGTGCTCATCTTTACCATCCCTGTGTCCATCCCTGTGTCCATCCCTGTGTCCATCCCTGTGTCCATCCCTGTGTCCATCCTTGCTCCCATCCCTGTGCCCATCTCTGTTGGCAGCAGCCAGGGAAGCAGGGACAGGGACAAGCCCAGGGACAGCCAGCAGTGGGACAGGGGACACTGCTGGGGACCCCTCCACTCCCACTCCCCCCGGTACCAACCCTTCCTGTAGATGACGGCGTTGGCATCGGGCTCTCCGGGCACGAGGGGCAGGCGGGACAGCCAGCAGCTCTCGTCCCCCAGCACCAGCGTCACGGGGGGGCTCTGTGGGGCAGGGACAGGGGGTCAGCATGGGGGTCACACTGAGGGGCTGCCAGGGGGGTCACAGCGCTCCCCAAAACGGGCTGGGGTCACTGAGGGGCTGCTGAGGGGCTCCCTGCTCAGCCCATGCCCAGCTCAGCCTCCCTGCATTCTAATGAATATTAATGAGCACAAGGGGGGGGAAATTAATCTCCCTGATCCTCCGATGGCTGCTGCAGTAACGATATGAAATCTAATTATCCATCCCAATATTTCCAACCCCTCCAAGTCAGCCTGACAGTCGCAGCCAGTTGGGGCCTTATCACTGCCAGGAGCCGAGTGCTGGCAGCGTGATAAAGTCCCCAACACGTGTGTGACACTGGCACAGGGGGGTGTGTGACACTGGCACAGGGGTGTGTGACACTGGCACAGGGGTGACACTGGCACAGAGGGGTGTGTGACACTGGCACAGAGGGGTGTGTGACACTGGCACAGGGGTGACACTGGCACAGAGGGGTGTGTGACACTGGCACAGGGGTGACACTGGTACAGGGGTGACACTGGCACAGAGGGGTGTGTGACACTGGCACAGGGGTGTGTGACACTGGCACAGGGGTGACACTGGTACAGGGGGGGTGTGTGACACTGGTACATGCATGTGCACCTCTCAGTGGTGCCCCTATGGCCACGGGAAATGGGGCTGGGGGCTTTGGGACCCTTTTGGGACCCTCACACAGGACACAGGGATGGGCACTGCTGCTGCCACACGGGCAGAGCACCCCTGGGAGAGGAGGATCCCTTCGGAATTTGGCTGCGGGTTCCCCCCGCCGGAGGAGCCGCCTGCCCTGCAGGACCCCGCAGCACCCCAAGGTGCTCCCAGCACCCCGGGGCGCGCATCCCGCTCCCCAGGGCGGCCCCAGCCCGGCGTGAAGCCCTTCCTTGTTCTCCCTGAACAAAGAGGTCGCTGTCTGGGCTGCACGGCAGCCGATAACCATCGGAAACCCTATCTGCTCTGCATCCGCATCCGCACGGCCCTGCCCGCGGGCAGCCGGGCACGGGGGGACACGGGGGGTGCAGTCCCACAGGGGCTTCACCATCCCTAGGCACCCCTGGGCTGTCTGCCAGAGGGTTTCCACACCTTCCCGAGCGAGGATCTTTTGGGAGAACCTTGTAGGATCAGGTAGGGGCGGGTAGGAATCTTCCTCCTCCCTTTTCTCCTCCTCCTCGTTTCCCTCCTTTCTCCTTCTCCACCAGCAGGCGATGGGGACACGCGGTGCTCCACACCACGGAATATTAAAGCCACCCAGTGCTCCCAGCTCCCACTAAAAGGCCAGGCTGGGATCATCTCCCACGTGGAGATGAAGAGCAGAGCCGGGCAGGATTTGGGGGAGACCCCCTGCACACCCCCCCCACCGCCGCCAGCAACAAAGAGGAAGGGACCTGAGGGTGACAGCCCCTATCAGGGATGGGGCTGCAATTCCTTCCTCCCTTCCCTGAGCAGAGATAGGGAAGGAGGAGAGTGGCAGAGGAGAGCAGGGCTGGGAATCATCAGCCGGGCTCGATAAGGGAGCTGCTGAAATGGGAGCAAAAATATTTAGACAATAAATGAAGTATCAGAAAAAAGCTGCGCATATCTTCGGGAAATCAATCATCCTGTACCGGGTGTCTGGACACACGGCGCCAACCGGGAGATAGGGAGCCAAACTGGGCAGATAAGGGTTAATCAAGGATTTAATTCAGCAAAGATAAACGGGCCTGAGCTTAAAAAAAAAAAAAAAAAGAAAAGAAAAAAAAGAGAGCAAAGGAGAGAGGAGGAGGAGGAGGAAGAGGTGGGGATGGAGCCAGGGCTTGAGGATCCTGGGCTGGAGCTGTCTGTGTGCGGCTGCGGGGGGGATGTGGGGGGAAGGATGTGGCTGGAATGAAGGATGCAGAGCCTAAAAGCCCCCAAAGTGACACTCATGGACACTCATGGACACCTCCCTCCTCTGCTGCTCCCCCTGGTGATGGCACCCACGGCCACCAGCAGCCCCCCGGTGTCCCCTCGGCGCTCCCCTCCTGCCCCTTGCCACGCTGCTGGTGCTTTCCAGGCACATCCAGAGTCCCCAGGGAGCAGCCCCGGGCTGGGGAAGCCAGAGCCCATCTCCCGTGTGAGGAGACAGGTGCCACCTCTGCCCGTGCACAGGGATGGCAACATCCCGTCCCCGGCTTGTGGGAATGCTCTGGGCTGGCAGGGAAACCTCCCGGCCGCTCAAACCGGGAGATTCCCGGGGCTGAGGAGATCAAGCAGGGACTTAAAAGAATTTGTTTCCTCAGGACTTGCCCCTCCACCATCCCCTCGGGGTGCTCCTTACCGTGTCGCCGTGCCCCGGCGATGCCGGCTCGCTGTGGATGCTGCCCTGGAAGGGGCCCCAGGAGAAGCCCTCGGGGAGGCTCCTGCGGGTCCGCACCCGTCTCTGCCCGTCCCGCACCTCCAGATCCAGCTCATCTGCGGGGGGACACGCACAGCATCAGCGGGATGCGCCCCTAAACCCCCCTGGCCTGCAGCACCCCAAATCCTGGGGGATGTGAGCACCCGGCTGGGGCCGGGGGCTGCTCCTGGCTGTCCCGAGGGGGGATCCCTCCCCTTCCCGGGGGTCCCGGCACGGCGGAGAGGAAGGAGCGTTTCCCATCCCCGAACCCAAAGTCGCAGCAGCTTCAGGGCTTAATGGCTTTGATTATCTGATAAGGCTCCGGTTTAATGGGTTAGATAACATGTGAATACGCTATGAAGGCTGCTCGAAAATGTTTTAACTGTGCCTTTGTCTTTGGGAGCGCAGATAAGATGGCAGGTAACCAATACCCAGATGGATGTGCTGCCTGCCCCTCGCCGGCTGCTGCCCCCCAAAACCGAGCTGCTCCGGGGGGACAGCGAGCCAAAGCCAGCCCGTGCGCGGAGCCCGAGCACCGCGGGAGCATCCCCCACCCCGGCACTGCAGCACAAGGAGCCCCCGAAAGCCCCGAGGGGATGCGGCCGGTCCCGGGTGCCCTGGGCAGGGAGGAGGCTGAGCTGGCTGAAGGCAAAATTGCCTTTGGAGCCGGGAGCGCGGGGAGGATAAAGCGATCCCATGGCTGCGGAGATTGAAATCTGATGTGTTTATTAGCAGGGCTGACATCTGGATCCTCCCGGCGCTGGGGTGAGCTGAGGTGAGCGACTGGGAGCGCTGGGTGGTGTCACCTGCCGCGGCCCAGGTGCCACTGCCACCCACGGGTCCCCTCTGTCCAGCCCGGGCCACCTGGGACTGCTTGGAGCACATCCCGGGGAGCACCCGGCAAAACCCGCTGCCCACTGGGGTGTCCAGGCTCCCTGAGGTGTTTGGGGTCACCAGGCTGGTCCCTGCCCCTCTCCATCCCTGTGCCACAGCCCCAGCAGTGCTCTGGGCTCTGCCTCAGCTGCCCTTGTCCTGCCTCCCCATTCCCACGGCCCTTGGAGCGCTCCCAAAGCCACCCCGGCCATGGAGACCCCGGCGCTGTTTCTAGCTGGGATTTCATCCCTTCAAAGGGGTTTTGGGAGTGAGCATGGCACGGGCTGTGCCTGCCCTGCATCCCTGGCATCCTCCCACCCTGCATCCCTCACATTCCTGCCATCCTCCTGCCCTGCAGCCCCCTGCCCGTGTCCTCAGCAGCTCCACCTCAGCACAGGGAGGAGGAGGGATGGGGCCTTTGAGGAGCTGTTGGGATTCATTCCCTGGCACAAACTGAGCCTGAGGAAGGGCAGCGGCAGGACCGGGGGCAGGCAGGGAGCAGAGCGACCACCAGAGTGGCCTCGGGGCTGAGCGGGGCACTCGGACCCTCACACCGTTCCACACTTCCAGCACCTCCCAGCTGATTCCCAAAGTGCTGCCGGGCTGCTGGACTCCCTCCAGCCTCAGCATCCCTGAGCTGTGCCCCCTCCCTTCCACCCCTGAGCCCCCAGGAGAGCCCCAGCAGTGCTGGCTCCCCTCTGGCTCTGGCACCCAGAATATCCCGGCTGCTTTTGGGGACCGGAGCCCAACGGCCACGTCCCGCTGTGGGTGCCCCCCCTCGGTGCCCCCCCTTCCCCGTCTCACTGGTAATCAGCGGCGTTTGGGTCAGGAGACCATGTCTCCGAGATAAGAGCATTCGCCTGACACTTCCCATGTCAGAGCACTTCATCTTGTGTGTATCAATCCCCAGCAGAGAAAACACGCAGGCGCTGATAAAGAGAAAACCGTTCCAGACAGGGGGACAAAAATAGTGCTGCTGGAGCCGGCCCCGCTCCCGCCAGCGCCCCGCGGCCTCCACCCACCCGAAAATGGGGTGCTGGAACCCCACCGACGGTGCTGAACCCCTGCTCGGTGGTGCTGAGAGCTCCTCCAGCGGGATGAGCATCCCTGTGCCAGCCGGGGATGCTGCCAGAGCCCCTGCGCCGCACCCACCTCGACACAGCGAGGGAAAAAAGGAGGGAAAAGATGATTTTTCCCAGCTAAACAGGCAGCACTGCTGAGTAGGAACAGGGAAAACGATGGGGAGAGCTGGGAGATGCTGCGTGTTGGGAACAAAGCTCTAAGCCAGCACGTGGAGACCACCGGGCTGCAGGGAGCGATCCAGCCACATCCCACTGCCCGAGGCTGGGCAGAGCTGCTGCTAGCCCCCGGGGTGTCCTGGAGCAAAGTCCGGGAGCTGCAGGGATCCCCTGGCAGGTGAACACCCCCCGGGTATCTCACCTGGCCATCGGGTCCCTCGTTATCACGGAGCAGGGCTTATCTGCCAGCTCATTAACCAAATTGGGCAGGGACCGGCCTGTTTGCTCTGGGCGCAGAGAAAAGCAGCAGGAAGGAAGGGAGGGAGGAAGGGAGGGAAAAAGGAAGAAGGGAAAAGCCCCTGAAGAGCCAGGTGCACCTGCCTGGTGTGACACGGACCCCGGGAACACAGGGCTGCTCCCGGCTTATCTTCCCATCGAGAGATTCCAAAGGAATCGGCTGAGCTGTGCCCAGAGCAAAGATTAATCCTGTCACCACCCCACGGGCGAGCAGGCACGGCAGGCACCCGCATTCCCGCCCATCCCGAGAATCCAGGTGGGCACAGGGGAGGGAGGAAGCCAGAGGGGATGCACAGTTCCAGGGGGGCATCATTGAGCCTTCCTCCAGCAAGGGGTGTGACGGAGATGAACAGCCAGAGCCCACGGGTGACCACAGCATTCCCATGGCCAGGGAAAGGAACAGCACCGCCGGGAGCAGCCTGGAGCTGGGCCAGCTCCTCCTGGAAGCTCTGGAGATGCCACCACATCCAGGCAGTGCCATTTGCTTTCCTTGTGGGAGCGAGCAGGGGCGAAGGCAGAGGGATGACAATCCACTCATCCCACCCCATCCCATTCCAAGCTGATCCCGCATCCCTTTGCCTCAGCTGCATCCAGAGGACTTGAACCACCTCCAAGCCAAGCGCTCTGCCCCTCAGTGGGCACCCGGGCCCGGAGGTCCCCGCAGTGTTTGCAGCTGCCTGGATACTATCAGGATAAATACTGCTATCGGCGTGTCATGGGATCACATCCCAGGATCAGCCGCCCTGCTCCAATTAAATTCAGCTCCCTGTGCCAGCCTGGGGGGCCACGGGCCAGATCCGGCCCCAGCACCAGCCCTGCTGATGGGGAGACTGGGAAATGGGGATGGATGGATGGATGGATGGATGGATGGATGGATGATGGATGATGGATGGATGATGGATGGATGATGGATGGATGGATGGATGGATGATGGATGATGGATGGATGATGGATGGATGGATGGATGATGGATGGATGGATGGATGGATGGATGATGGATGGATGGATGGATGGATGGATGATGGATGGATGGATGGATGGATGGATGGATGGATGGATGGATGGATGATGGATGGATGATGGATGGATGGATGGATGGATGGATGATGGATGGATGATGGATGGATGGATGGATGATGGATGGATGGATGGATGGATGATGGATGGATGGATGATGGATGGATGGATGGATGATGGATGGATGGATGGATGATGGATGGATGATGGATGGATGATTGATGGATGGATGGATGGATGGATCTCTGAGCCCAGACCCCTGCCAAGTGGCCAAACAGTTTGGATGTGATTTGAGTCCTGTGGATGTAGTTGAGGCAAAGGGATGCAGGAGCAGCTTGGAATGGGATGGGGTGGGATGGGTTTGTCTGGGGCCCCTCTGCCCTTCCCTCCTGCAAGGAAAGCAAATGTGGGTGCCTGGATGTGGCTGCACCTCTGGAACATCCAGGAGCAAACGTGGGTGGTGGCAGGAGCTGGCCTGGCAGTGGGATGGATGGATGGATGGATGGATGATGGATGGATGATGGATGGATGGATGGATGGAGGATGATGGATGGATGATGGATGGATGATGGATGATGGATGGATGGATGATGGATGGATGGATGGATGATGGATGATGGATGGATGATGGATGATGGATGGATGGATGATGGATGGATGGATGATGGATGGATGATGGATGGATGGATGGATGGATGATGGATGGATGGATGATGGATGGATGGATGGATGATGGATGGATGGATGGAGGATGATGGATGGATGATGGATGGATGGATGGATGGAGGATGATGGATGGATGGATGGATGGATGGATGGATCCATCAATGGGTACCCAACCTCCCATGGCTCTCCCACTCCTGCCAAGGAAAATCTGAGCTGGAGAAGCCCCAGTTCCCCCCAGTTCCCCCCCAGCAGCCCCATCCCAGCCCCAGCTGCTGTTTTTAGAAGTGGCGAGAGCGCGGCGGAAGGAATAAATCCTGACAACTCAACTACTGCAATGATGTGATGGCACCGCTCCGATAAGATGGAAGGAGCCGATTGGGAAGAGTCTTAAGCTGTGAACACGCAGCATCTCCACTCTTCACCTCCGCTCACAAAGGGAAATCTCTCCAAAGGGGCTAAGGAGATTATCCTGGCTTTGCCGTCCCGGGTGCTCGAGTAATCAGGGCAGCCTTGGGGATGACAAAGGAGTGAGGAGGGTTTAAATCGAGCCTTGCTGGGCTGCGCCTGCTTGGGCTCAGCCTGGGCTTGCTCTGCAGATGGAGAGGGGATGGCTGTGGCAGAGCTGGGCTCTGCCCCCCGGTTTGGGGCGCTGGGGACGCCCCGGTGGGGCGGGAGCCGAGAGGGGATTTCTGCCTTTATCTCTCCTGCCCATCGCTTGCCACTTATTGATTGTTTGCTGCCCGAGTCCAAAAGCGACTCCTTATCGGGCTGAACCCTGCCCCTGGATAATGGAGCAGCCGGGCCCTCCCCCACGCCCGGAGCGGGCACCAGCCGGGGGGGCTGCACAGGGGGCTGGGCACCCAGGAGGGGCTGCACCCCGAAAGGACCTGCTCCCTGCTCGCCAGCTGTGGGGCACAGCTGGCAGGCGCCGGCCGTGCCGCGCGTTCCCCGGGATCGGCCCATGGAAGCTGGGACGCCCTGCCCCAGCAGGATGGCCTGATAAGCGTTCCCGGGACATTTGCCTTTGGGGTGTTGCTGTGCCTTGCTGGGATGGGGCTGGGAGGGGGGCCCTGTCTCCAGAGGGTTCCCATCCCAAGGGGTTCCCATCCCTGAGGTGCTGTCATTGCCAGGGGTGTCATCCCTCATGACACGGGGTTCCCACCCCAGGAAGTAACTGGGACCTGTTCCTGCAGGGATGTGGGTATAAACACTGGGAATAAGATCAGAAAAGGCTCAGGGAGGATGGGAAGCAGGAAAACTTCCTGGCTTCCCTAGGGCTGCCAGGACCTCTGTGCCAGGGGCGCCCTGGTCCCTGCCCTGTCCCCACTCATGGACCCCATCCCAAGGGGTTCCCATGCCCGGGGTGCTGCCATCCCTGTTCCCAGGGCTCCTCCTCACAAGGGACAACCAGGAAACACACGGGACCTGTGACCACAGGGCAGGGGACAGGAATAAACACTGGGAAAAACACCAGAAAGCACTCAGGAAGGATGGGAAGGAGGAAAACTTCCTGGCTTTCCCAGGGCTGCCACGGTGGAAGGACCCCTGTGCCAGGGACACCCTGTCCCTGCCCTGTCCCCTCTCCTGGGGTTGCTGGGACCCCTGGCTGTGCCCGAGGGGGGCAGGAAGCCGGAGAGGGGGAGGAAGGGGAATGCAGGGGCCCCGGAGCCGATGCAGAGGGAAGATATCCCGTCCGGAAAGGGAGGGGACTGCAGGGGGGTCTGTGGGAGAACCCCCGGGAGGGGGTACCCAGAGGTCCAAGCCCCAAATCCCCACCAGTCCTCTGATCCAGCCAGGGCAGGGCAGCAAGGTGAGTGATCGACAGCTGTCAATCAGCACTGGCCTGGCAGCATTGCCCTCAGGGCTCTCACCACAAGAGGACCATTGCTCTCCTTCCCAAGGGAAAATGGGAACAGATGCCTGAGCATCCCTCCACACTGTCCCTGTTCCCCAAAATCCCTGAGCATCCCTCCACACTGTCCCTGTTCCCCAAAATCCCTGAGCATCCCTCCACACTGTCCCTGTTCCCAAAATCCCTGAGCATCCCTCCACACTGTCCCTGTTCCCCAAAATCCCTGAGCATCCCTCCACACTGTCCCTGTTCCCCAAAATCCCTGAGCATCCCTCCACACTGTCCCTGTTCCCAAAATCCCTGAGCATCCCTCCACACTGTCCCTGTTCCCAAAATCCCTGAGCATCCCTCCACACTGTCCCTGTTCCCAGAATCCCTGAGCATCCCTCCACACTGTCCCTGTTCCCCAAAATCCCTGAGCATCCCTCCACACTGTCCCTGTTCCCAGAATCCCTGAGCATCCCTCCACACTGTCCCTGTGCCAAAAATCCCTGAGCATCCCTCCACACTGTCCCTGTTCCCCAAAATCCCTGAGCATCCCTCCACACTGTCCCTGTTCCCAAAATCCCTGAGCATCCCTCCACACTGTCCCTGTTCCCAAAATCCCTGAGCATCCCTCCACACTGTCCCTGTTCCCAAAATCTCTGAGCATCCCTCCACACTGTCCCTGTTCCCAAAATCCCTGAGCATCCCTCCACACTGTCCCTGTTCCCAAAATCCCTGAGCATCCCTCCACACTGTCCCTGTTCCCAAAATCTCTGAGCATCCCTCCACACTGTCCCTGTTCCCAAAATCCCTGAGCATCCCTCCACACTGTCCCTGTCCCCAAAATCCCTGAGCATCCCTCCACACTGTCCCTGTCCCCAAAATCCCTGAGCATCCCTCCACACTGTCCCTGTGCCAAAAATCCCTGAGCATCCCTCCACACTGTCCCTGTTCCCAAACACCTCCACCCCGCTGCCTTTGGACACAGACCAGCCAGGGGGGTGATTCCAGGGTGCTGGGCACCCCCTGATTTGGGATGATGGGGATGCCAATTCCCTGAATCCCAACTCCCCCATCCCCCAGCGATCTCCCACAGACACAACTCTCTGCTGCTCCGCTCCCAGCGATAAAATGGAATAGCTGGAATAATTTTTCCCACCCACACATACCAGGGCAGAGGGGGAGGGATGGGGCAGATGTGGCGGGGGCCGTGTGTGCCCCCCCGGACCAGCTGTCCCCCCCATTGTGCCCTGCTCTCCCCGATAATAAACCCTGAGGTTTCCAGACAAACTCTGGGCAGCCGGAGATTATTGAGGCGGGAGATAAACACAACTGAAGGGGAGAGGGAGCACGAGGGAAGGGGGAGCTGGGAGGAAAAAAGGGGGGAAAAAAAAAAGACTCGGGAGTTTTAATTAGATGCACCAAAAAAAAATGTGGGGAGTTGCTCTGTGCCATCCTGATATGGAGGATGGGGGGTGAGGATGGGTTTGGGGGACTGGGAGAGGAGCCTGAGCTCTGTCATCAACCCAGAGCCATCATTACCACCACAGAGGAAACATTAAATTCATATTGAATAGTTAGTAATTAATTATTAAATAAAGCCCAAACAGGCAAAACAGCAGCAGGGCTTGCAAGGTGGAGCTGCAAACAGTGGTGCTGATGTAGGGAAGGGGATGAAGAATTCCCTGGGAATTCCCAAGCGGGACACAACTGGCTGGGATAACGCAAAAGCCACCCTGGGTTTGGTCACAGCTCCTCCAATCCTGTCCCTGCCTGCGGTGCTCCCACAAGGACAAAAGCAAACAGCTTCATCCCCTGGTGGAAAGGCGAGAATCCAGGATTCCCAGGGGCTGCAGCCTCCCAGCAGCTCCCACTGGGAATTCTCTGGTGGCTCATCACCAGGTTGGGCAGCCTGTCCCTCAGCAGGGCTCTCCTCTGCTGAATTCCTGCCCCAGCTCCTTGTGACTTTTGCCAGAGTTTTTCATTTTATCCTCTTGGAAAACCGGCTGGGATTGCTGAGGTTGGCCAGGCAGGGATGGGACAGCTCTGGGATGGGAGTTGGAGGCTGTGGGTGCTCCCAAAATTCACTGCTACCCACCCTTCTCCAGAAATGAGTGGGAAAGATGGAAAGCTGAGGCATGGATGGAAGGGTTGGGGGGAATTTGGGATGGACATCCTGTCTGCAGCCCCACCAGAGGATGGAGTGAGCACAAAGCATGGCCGTGCTCCATCCCGTGATCCCACTGGGAAGCATACCGGAGCCAGGGTGTCTCAGCACCCTGGATGAAGGGGTGGCACATCCATAAAGGCTCCCAACTTCAGGATTTCAGCCTCCAGCTCCTGGGAACTTGCCCAGCAGCTGGACGAGCTGCAGCCCCCTCCAGGGAACAAGACAAACCCAAATCCTCCTTCTCCCTCCTGCCACGTGGGGTCAGGGAGCCCCAGGGTGAGGTCCTGGCAGGCCACATCCCCTCTGGAACAGCGGGATGACCTTTGGGAACACCAACCCACAGCGGGGGTGACCCAGTGACCCCCCAAACCTCCCTGGGGGACGGGGAGGCACCGCGGGGCGCGAACAAAGGCCCCCCCCGGCGCGGCGCATCCTCGCGGCCGCCATCGCTGACACCCGGCGGATCCTGCCAGATAAAGCAGAAAATTCAGGCTGCTCCGAGCTTCCCTTTTCGCCAGCTCCATCCCTGATAAGTGCCGAGCCTGCAGAGCTCCTGATAGCCGGGGTATCGCGGCGGTTGGTGCGAGAGGAACACCCTATCGGCGCGGCATCGCCGGACCGCCAGCAACTCCCAGCCACACCGAAATTAATACCACTCCAATTACCAGAATAGAGATGGGCTGCCAGGGGCCGATAATAAAATCTCTTTTACATAAAGAATGCAAATAACCCGCTGAGAGAGGGGAGGGGGAAGGGGAGGCACGGCCTCAGCCGGTTCGGGAGGATGAGGGGATGCGGCGTGGGGTGACCCCAGAGGGAATGGGGGGATCTGTGGGGTTGGAGCTGCGGTCCCATCCCGCCCTGCCCCGGCATCCCGGGAGCACCGGGGGCAAAGGGCTGGGAGCAGATAAGGAGGAGCCGGGGGTGGCCTCGCAGCTCTTCCTGCCCGGCACGCAGGAAGGGCCGGGATATCAGCGGGGTCGGCGGGAGCTTCCCCTCGGCCGGGGCGGGAGGGGGAGCGGGGTTCCCGCGGGGCCGTGGGGATTTGGGCAGCTGCAGGAGCACGTGTGCTGGCAGCCGCCGCTTCCCAGGGCTCCCGCAGCCCCGCGGCCTTGGGGACGCAGCGGGACCTGCCCGGTGCATCCATCCCCAAAGGGTGATTGATGGCTGTCCTCCAGCGGGGCCACCACTGCCCCACACTCTGGGAGCTCCCCTGGCAGGAGCAGGGTGTGGGCAGCACCGACAGGACCCGAAATGTGGCACACTGGGGGTCTCGGGTGGCCCTGGTCCCATCCCCATCCACCTGCCAGGAGCTGTTCCCAGTGGAACAGTCCACAACCCCAGCCAAGGAGCGATGGCCACGAACCAAACCATGGGAAGTTTCACCTCAACACGAGGAAGAACTTCTTCCCATGGAGGGTGGCAGAGCCCTGGCACAGCTGCCCAGGGAGGGTCTGGGGTCTCTGGAGCCATTCCAAACCCACCTGAACGTGTTCCTGTGTCACCTGCTCCAGGTGCCCCTGCCTTGGGCTGGATGATCTCCAGAGCTCCCTTCCAAGCTCAGACATGCTGTGAATCCGTGTGGCACACGTCTGTAACCCCATGGCTTTGGAGATAGTGGGTGATAGGGCTGGGGGTGCCCACAGGGCCAGCCTGGCCCTGCCGGTGCCCCGGTGCCTGCGGCCCCGGTGTGGAGATACCAGGGGGAGATAGAGGCTGAATTCGCTCCTTGGGGTTTTGATAACCATCACCAAACCACCCCAGCGTCGCTCTTGTGGTTGCCAGGATGTTGCTGAAGTGCCCTGGTGCGACGCAGGACGGGCCCAAACCCTGCCAGTGCCAGGGGGTGTGGTGCCAGCTGTGGGGATGGCATCCCTGCTGCTCCTAAATCCAAGGTTTTATCATCCCAACAGCACCCCGGAGACGTCGGGGCTGACAACCATCACCTCACACCTCCCCTCCAGCAGGAGTTCTGGGGTTTGCAGCCTGCCCAGCTCCCAGTGCTACCAGTCCTCCTCATACTGGTGCTGCCAAGAGGAGGCGAGTGCTTGAGAGCTGCTCCAGCAGATGCAGTCAGGACACTGGGATGGAGCGGGATGACCGGCCCCACACCAGAGACTCACCTGGCCCATTCCAGATCTCTGGTTCCTGGGGGTTTTCTCCAGGATCAGGCTTCTCCAGCTCCTTTGGGCTCTCCAGAGCATCTCTGGACTCTGCAGCAGGAGGGGGAAGGCAGCAGGTCACGAGCAGGGAATTCCAGAGGCAGCATTCCACGGGGGCCGGGCACAGGGAGGGGATTCACATCCCTGTGCCCAAAGCCCCCATGAGAACGCCCCATCAGTCCAGCCAAGCCCCTCCACCCCACAGACCTCCCAAGCCACCCCAAACCCCCGGCACACCCGTGCCATCCCACGTCGGCGCGCCGAGCCCCGCTCCCCTCACGGCTCTATTTGTGGCGTATTCATAGCAACTTGATAACAATTATTTTCTCCATTAACTGCTGCTGGAGATGGGCTGATAAAGCCAATCTGCATATGACAGTGTGGCAGATTAGTGCCCAAAGTACATGTTTGCCTTGGCGTCCCGGGCGGATCGAGCAGCGCGGAGCCCAATCGATCGGCGCCACCGCGGCCGCCCAGGGGTGACGTCACTGCCATTGGAGATTATTAATACAGGTGATAAGCGCAATGATTAACATCAAATAAATCAATCACCGGGTATAAAAGTCCTATTATTTTTGGCTATAAATCAAAGTGCCTGGCATATCGATTTTTATCCATCGCGCTGAAAGCTTTAGTGGCCGTTATTGCTGCTCGGCCTTATCTCTGCTATCACCTCTTTATCGAGGCAGGCCAGTGCCAGGTGCAGCTCCGCGCCCCGGCTCCGGCTCCTCGCCCCCAGCCCGGCTCCCCCATCAGATAAGAGCCCTCTCTTCCCTCCACCACCGAGCAAAGTTTGCCTGGGAGACCTCCCTGACTCAGACACCGGGGTCCCTTCCCTGCTCTGGTTATCAGGTCCCCTCCCTGTTCCAATTATCAGGCTCCCTTCCCTGCTTTGCTGTAGGATTCCTTCCCTGCTCTGGCTGTTGGGGTCCTTTCCCTGAAATCGGGGTCTCTCCTTGCTCCAGCTATCAGGGTCCATTCCCTGTCCTGGCTATTGGGGTCCCGTCCCTGCTCCAGCTAGTGAGGTCCCTTCCTTGCCTTCATTATCAGGGTCCCTTCCCTGCCTCGTCTCTTGGGGCTATCAGGGTCTGTTCCCTGCCCCAAATCCTGGGGTCCCTTCCCTATCCCCACTATCAGGATCCCTTCCCTGCCCCAGCTGGTGCATGGTGGCCTGGCTGCCCTGGTTTTGGGGACACTTTTCCCCCAGGTCTGGCAGCTGGAGGCAGCGGGGTTTGCCGGGAGCCGGTGAGCCGGCGCAGCCTTGCCCCGGCGCCGTTATCTCAAAGGGCACTGCAAACATTAACTGATTGGGATTTGCCCCCACCTCCACAGGAAGGAACTTAAAGGATATCTGGGACTCTTTCAGCCCGGCCCTGAGTTGCAGCCACCTTTGGGGCGCGGCGCGGCTCGGCACGGCGGCTGCGTGGGTGGCACGGTGGCACCAACAGCCCTGTGCCCCCAGCCCAGCCGTGGCACGGCCAGGGCCACCTCCTGTGGCCTCTGGGGCTGTTTGGCACCCTGGGAGAGTCACTTGGTACACCAAGGGATGTGACTTGGTCCCCCTGAGCAGGGGAACTTTGCACCCCAAGGGAGGTGACATTGATTTTGGGTGGGGAGGGGAACTTTGTATTCTGAAGGATGTGACCTTGTACCCCAAGAGGTCACTCGGCATCCCTGGGATGGGACACTTTGCACCCTAAGGTAGGAGGAAGGGTCATTTAGCACCTAAAGGGTCACTTTATATCCCAAAGGGTCACTTTGCATCCCTGTGAGGGGTCACTTTAACCCCCACCTATGTGACTCTACACCCCAAGGGGGTCACTCCATACCCCAAGGGACACGACTCTGCAATCTGGGCTGTCCCCAGGGTGTCCTGCCACCAGACAGAGGGATGGAACCCCCCAGGGACACGGGGGTGTCACTGACCCACTGAGGGGTGGCCAGGCTGCTTCCTTAGCTAATGAACACCCTGCCCCTCGAGCAGAGACACCGCCCTGCAGGCTGCTCTGGTGGGGAGGGGACAGCGGGGACAGCCCCAGGGCTCACCTTCACTGCCGGGGGGGCTGGAGGTGTCGCGCTCGGCGGAGCCCTCGCAGTCCGAGGTGGCCCCGTCCCTCTCCGAGGGGCTCCTGTCCCCCACCGGGGCATCCTCGCCTTCCTCCATCGCTGCCAGGGAACCTGTGGGATCACGGACAGGAGGTTAGGAGGGGACAACCACAGCGAAAAGATGCCGGGGGGGTGGCGTTTTCCCAGTTGGGAAATCAGGGTGCTGGGAGGAAATGCTCCCCAGGGAAGGAAGGGAGAGCCCAGCCGCCCCCTGTGGTGCAGTGTCCCTGGGGCACAGGGTCCCCTTGCCAAGGTGGCCGCGTCTGGCTGCGGTGTCCCCTCCCCGAGGCACCGTGGGCATTCAGTGGCAGCAAGGGGGGTCCTGTGCGCACAGATGTGACCCCAAAAGGGACCCCAGAAATGGTCCCCACCGTCCCTTCTCTGACAGAGCACACAGCCCCACGGGGGTGACACTGCACAGGGGGGACACGGGGGACACCCCTCAGGCCTGCCAGCTCTTTTGGCCGTTGCCATGACAACGCAGCGGCCCCAGCGAGGCCTGACAGCGGTGGCACATGTGGCTGGCGCCGCACGACGCCGCGAGGCCGGGGGCTACCGGGGGCTACCGGGGGCTACCGGGGGCTACCGGGACTGGGATCGGGGCATCACGGGGGGGATCAGAGCGGGGCCAGCCCGTCTGCAGACCTCAGCTGCTCGCCGTGACTCCAGGCATGTATATTTACAGCAGCAGAACAAAGAGCCCATAATCTATACAAAGCACACAACAATGAGCGTGAATAAAGAGGCTGCCGGAGAAGGGAAGGCAATTTATTCTAATTCTGCTAATTTCAGTTCCAGCACAATTAAAAAGGCTCTGATAATATTCAGAAACAATCGCCGGCTAACAAATCGTTTCTCCCGCTGTAAATGAAACATTGTTAGGCTAATTTCTTCCTTCACGCCTTCACGGCTCTCGGGCTTCTGATAAAGTTAACCCGACGCTCGCCTGCGCCGGGGTTTGGCACCTCCAGCCTGCCCAGGGAGGGGTGGATGGGGCTGGGAAGGGATGGGTGGGACCAGGAGGGCACCTGGCACCCACCCAAGGGTGCCGAGACCACCCAGGGAACAGCGGGAAGCAGGAGGAGGATGGGGATGGCTTTGGGTACCACAGCACTGTGGCCTACAGGGATGGTGGCAGCCAACCATCCATGGGCCCTGGGTGCATCCCATAGCCCACCCCAAAATACCCATCCCCAGCCACGAGGGAAATGGGGATGCCCCACATAAATCCAACTGGATATCCCACATAGATCCAACTGGATATCCCATATCAATCCAACTGGATATCCCACATAAATCCAACTGGATATCCCATATCAATCCAACTGGATATCCCATATCAATCCAACTGGATATCCCATATCAACCCAACTGGATATCCCATATCAATCCAACTGGATATCCCATATCAATCCAACCGGATATCCCATATCAATCCAACCGGATATCCCATATCAATCCAACTGGATATCCCACATAAATCCAACTGGATATCCCATATAAATCCAACTGGATGCCCCACATAAATCCCAGCTGGGGTTTGAGTCCTGTGGTGTCACCAAATTCCTATAGGGACGATGGGTGGCCAACAGCATCCCAATGCCACATCCCTGGGGTCCCTGGATGCATCCGGGGGTGGCCACATCCCACCCTGAAACATCCATCCCCATCAGGAAGGAGATGGGGATGCTCCACGTAAATCCAGCTGGGGTTTGGGTACCCACAGGGATGATGGGGAATCAGCAATCCCAGAATCCCGTCACTGCGATCCCACCCACGTCCCAGCCCAAAACACCGAGGCCCAGCCATGAGGAAGATGAGGATGCTCCACGCAAATCCAACCTGGAATGGGGATGATCGGTGGCCAACAGCATCCTGGAATCATCTCCCACAGTCCCTGGATGCATCCCACACCCCATCCCACAACACCTCCAAGCACAAGGGAGATGGGGATGCTCCAGATAAATCCAACCATGTCAAACCAGGGCTTTGGGGACCATGGTGTCACCCAGTGCCCACGGGGACCATCCCAAAATCGTGTCCTTGGATGCATCCCAACCCCACTGCAGCACCCCACTCCCCACCAACCGTGTGGGTTAAACGAACCACTGGGGGAAAAAGAAAGAAAAATCAAAAAAAAAGGGGAGAAAAGGCAAAAAAAAAAAAAGCGAGGGAGGGAGAGGGAGCGCGGAGCAGGAGCAGAGCGTCACTTGCCCGGGATTGCTGGGAGCCCTGCACAGTTATCACCGCACACAGCCTCCCTCGGCTGGCCTGATCTGTCTATTCTTCATTAAGCAAATACGCTGAAATGGAAATGAAAACATAATAGCTATTTGATTCTCGGAGAGATATTTTGCATATTGGTTCAGTGCTGATAGTGGAATTTCATCAACTCCCTTTTTTCATGCTTTAAAACTGAATTACTGAGGCTGGTTTTACAGAGAGGGGAAGAGCCAAAAAACGCTCCCTTCCAAGATACTCCGCTTCGACGATTAACTCTTCTCCCTCCCTCCTTCTCCCTCCTTTTTTTTTATTGATAACGAGCAAGGATTTTTTTTTTTTTAAATTATTTTTCTTCCTTTTTTCCTCAAAAAAAAAGAAGAAAAAAAAAAGATAGCGATTCTAAAAACTTGCAGGAAGCTGAGGCGATGTGCCCCTGTCACCAGGGCTGGGCCCAGGGTCGGCATTCCCAGGGAAACCCGGCGTTATCCAGGTAATGATTTGATCACTGTGCTCCAATTAAGGTTCTCCCAGAGCAGGAACAATAAAAGCTTTTCTTGATTCTTTGTGCTTAGCTGGTAAATTAAATAAAAGGCAAAAGAATATAGGGAATCGAGGAGGAGGTGGGGGGACTTTTCCAGGCTGCCAAGAGCGAGACCCTGGGCGCTCGGAGAGCCGGCACGGAGACAAGAGCAAAGTGATAAGAGGCCTTGATAACAGATAGAAAATAGCAACAGCCACAGACTTTCCCACCGGCTCTGGAGCAGGGAGGAGGAGGAGGAAGAGGAGGAGGAGTTCCCGTGGTGGAAAGCAGGTCCTGGATCGGGAACACGTGCAGGCTGGTGGCAACCTGCCTTCGCCGGCTGGCGCTCGGTGCTGCTGTCAGGTCCAAGTGTTTATTTTTAAATACGAATTTAAATAAAATTTCCCATCCGACTCCTTCCAATTCCCATCCCTGGAAGCGTTCAAGGCCAGGTTGGATGAGGCTCGGAGCAACCTGGGCTCAATGGAATGTGTCCCTGCCCGTGGAGGGGGAGGAAGGAGATGAGCTTTAAGGTCCTTCCAACCCAAACCGTCCTGGGAATCCACAATCCGCATTTCTAAAAATAAAAATTCCTCCAAGTCCCAGTGGGCAGGGGATGAGTCCAAGGAAGGCTCCAAGAGCCAGGGAATGAGGGACAGAGCCGGGAGCCATCACATCCCAAACCTCTCCAGGCACCTCAAAGCTCAGCCTTGGCTCTGGGTGTCACTGGGGGGGACAGTGGGGACATCCCAGCTGTGCCAGGGCATCCTGGGGGATATCCCAGCTCCACCAGGGAGGCAACATAATGGAGGATCCCTTCTGCAGCCTTCCAGCTCCTCCTCATCCCTGCGCTGGAACCATCCTCTTCCAATTAAAAAAACACCATTAATAATAACAACAACAATAACAATAATAACAATAATAATAATATTGATTATGATGATGAAAACAAACACAAAAGCAGGTGGGAAAGGCTCCAAACGAGGTTTTAGGATGCACAAAGCAACACCAGGATGCTCATCCACCACCTCATACTGGAAACACAGGAATTCCACCCAGGCATCACTTCCTCCCTGCCCCCGAATCACCTGATTTCCCCCTGAATTATGGAAAGAGCAAAAGGCTGCAGGAACAGACCAGTATCCCTCAGGGAAAGATGCTCCTGGAGCCAGTCCCAGCTGCCCTTTTAGCAGAGGAGGTTTGGTGGGGTCTGGAGCGTCCAGGGTCCGGTGGCGGGGCTGTGCCGTGCCCGCCCTGCTGCCAGGAACACCCGGAGAACAACCCGGGCTGCAAATCCCGGTATCTGATGGGCCACCCGCCCGCTCTTCTCACCCAATTCCTCCCTGGGCCCTACCAATGTTTGTTTTACCAGCGACCTCGGCTGCTCCCGAGCCCGTTCCCTGCGGATGGGGAACGCCAAGCCGGGACAAACGAGGTTTCGGTAACGGGAGAGCTCCCCTCGGTGATGCTGCGCTAAATTCCAATAGTCTGGGATCCGGTTTGGGAGGAAAATGGGCTTTTTTGAGTACAAATCAGCCCTCTCCCCTATCAGCCTGGCTGCAGCATCCCAGGCAGGGCTCTTCCCATGGATATCTCCCCATGAAAGATCGGCCCCGTGCATGGAGCCGATAGCGGCTGGGGCCGGCCCCGGGGGGCTTTATCTCAAATTTGGGGCCCTTCTCCATCACCTCCAGATAAAACTCACCCTGACACAGCCTGTGGAGCCCTGGGGGAAAAGGGCAGGGAAAAAAAAGAATGGTGGGAGAATTGGAAGGTGAAGGGGTGGGGGGGTTTATAATGTATTGATTAGAATTTGATATTAAATTATTACTGGTTTATCCAGCAGGTGGTAGGGATGCTGGGATCACTGATGGGGGGTATTTATAATCATTTATACCTTAAATTTATTGACTTATTACATTTCTGTATTTAGGCCTAATTTATCCAGGAGGGGAATAGGGGATAGAGGAACCGGGTGATGCTGTAATTCTTGATGGGGAGATGCTCCGACTGCTCATGAGGGGTTTTACAATGATTAATATTATTACATTTATAATCTATTAGGCCTAATTGATACCAGGAGGGGAACAGAGATGGGGGGGGCATGGAGGGGGTAAGTGATGCTGCCATTGCTCATGGGATGGTATTTACAATAATTGTTAAATTTATAATAATGACTAAATTTATAGTAATGATTACATTTATAATAACAATTACATTTATAATATGCTTAGGCCTAGTTTTTCTGTGAGGGGAACAAAGGATAGAGAGGGAATGGAGGTGTTGGAAAGGCTGGGATTTCTCATGAAGGGATGGGGAAGAGAATGGGGATTGGGAATGGGGGTGGGAATGGGGATAGGAATGGGGACAAGGATGGGAACGAACGGGGATGGGAATGGGAATGGGGATGGGGATTGGGATGCTCCAGTCACTGCTGGGGAGCTGCTCCATCCCAACCACCACAGCCTGGTCTGGTGGAAGCTTCCTGCCCTGGAACAAAATGAGCTTTAAGTTCCTTCCCAACCCAAATCATTGCAGGGTGAAATCCAGAGAGCCCCCCTGGGACGGAGCCCCCCAGGGAAGAGCAGAACCGGGGAGAGGCCGAGCCTGAGAAAAAGCAGCGCTGCTGATAGGGGAGGGATTGGTTTCAGCCGGAGCTGCTCGCGCTGCCAAGCCCAGGCGGGATCGCGGCGGGTGCAGTTACTGAACATTCATCACTGCCTGAACTCTGAAACTTTATCAGCAGCGAGCGGCGCCAGCGCCGGCCCCGCCAGCCCCGGCTCCGATGGGCCGATAAACCACCGAGAGATTCCGGGAGATTGGGGCGCTCCGGGGGCCGCCATTCCCAATAGGAACGGCCGGCGGATCAACCGCGCGCGAGGGAGGGAAGAAATCCAGGGACAATGACAATGGAGTGACTTTAGGTTTCAGATGGGGTCGATAAAGGCCTGATAGATTTGGAGAGAGGAGAGAGTGGAATGGAGCCGTCCCTGGCGCAGCAGATGGATGGGATTGCTCCGGGAGAAGGGATGCGCTGAACGTGGGCCTGCCCGCCCGGCTGGAGAGCGCACGGAGCCGCCAGAGCCTGCTCAGAGCGCGGCAGGGAAACTGAGGCACCTGCTGAGACTGGGAGGGAAGGAGCAGTCCTTCCTGGGGCGCCTGGAGCTGTCTCCATCCAAACCCCATCCGAGAGCAGCTGGAGGTGTTTATCTCCATGGTGATCCAGGATGTGGGCGCTGGACACGCAACAACACGGCAAAGAAATTCCATCCGGGAAGATCGGGCTCCCTGATCCCTGCCAAAGGGTGGAACTGGAGGAAAGCCCCTCAGTCCGGATCCTTCCTCTCCCACCTGGAATAAAGACATTCCAAGCGGGAATGGGCGGGGTGGGGATGCTCAGGCAGCGCTGGGAGCACATCAGTACCAGGTGACAGCGAGGACAGAGGTCAGGCTCTGGCCTAATCCAGAGACAAATTACTCCGGAGGTGCCGAGCTGGAGCCATCCCCCTTCCTGTGGGCAGCGGCTCCAGGTCCTGCCAGCTCCATCCCGCTCCCAAAAGCGATGGAAAGGGAACAGGGATGGTTTTCAGTGTCCACCCCAAGCCTTCCAATCTGTGATAGCCCTGGGTGAGGCCAGTCTGGAGGGATGGACACAAGGGGACATCAGCAAAGATGCTCTGGCTGGGATGTCCCTGCTGCTCCCAATCCCACAGGACGCCTGATCCCAGCTCCCAGAGCCATCCTGGAGCACTCCAGGGCAACAAACAGGAACTGTGGGGGCTCCAGGGGCAGGGAAGGACCCTCAGAGGATCCAAGAGCAGCAGGCACCGATCCTGGCACATGGAGATCCCTGGGACAACACTGCTCCCAAAATCCTTCCCTGCCTTCCCAGCACCCCAACCCTCCTCTTCCTCCAACTCCAGGCCCTTCTCCTGCCCAGCTCCATGGACGCTGAGTTTGCTCCGTGCAAACGTGCCTGTGCTGCCTCTCTCTCTTTCTTTTTTCTAATTTTTTTTTTTTTTTCCTGTTCTTGGCATTTTGGTGGAGCGAGATAAGAGCGAAAAACAACAGAGCTGCTCGGAGAGTGAAAAAGGGAGATAGATAACGCAGATACCGACTCCTACACAAAACAGTCCTGCCTTTATCTCTGCTTTTTATCACAGTTCCCCTAAAAAAAAAAAAAATAAAGAGAGCAGCCCAACTGGAATGGGGCAGCACATTAAAAAATGAACTTTATACTGTTTGCTCTTTAGTTTTATATTTAGATGAAACAAACTCAGATGCTCGTGGTCGATACCTTTTTCCAAACCAAAAAGTCTGGAAGCTCTGTTTGCTCCAAGTGGGGATGAGTGAGGAAAGTCGAGGAGTTGAGTATGGATGGGCAGTGGGATGAGGCTGCTCCAAATACCCAGGGCAGCAGGACCAGGGAGGCTCAGGCTGGAGATGGATATGGATATATGGATATGGATATATGGATATGGATATATGGATATGGAGATGCTTCCCGAGCATCCCTGGGTCCTGCCAGCTTGGGGACAGATCCCAGCTGAGATGCCCCAGGTGTGGCACAGCTGGCAAAGCCCAAGGAGCAGGAACAGCATCTCCATCCCAGCACAGGGAGGCAGCTGGACGTGCCCTACACCCCACCCACGTGGCTCCCAAAAATCCTTTGTCTCCCCCCAATTCCTGAGGGCACCTCACAGGGCTCTGCCTTCCTTGCTGGGAAGGGCATTTTGGAGCAGCACAAACCCAAACTCCCAGAGCACGGCCAGAAAGAGGGGAAAAAAAAAAAAAAAATAATAAAAATGGACTGGAGGTTTTTCCCTCCCCTCGCACTCCCTTCCCTACCTTCTTTTTGAAAAACATAATTTATCTGTGTATTATCAAGAAATCCAGACACTTTAATCAGTGAGCTATGAAGTCAGTATTTCCATTCTTATCTAGCGGAGGAGTGGAAATGGAGAGCAGATAGGCAGCTCCGAGCCCGGCCGTGGTGGGGAATGTTAATGGGAGGAGCGGCGGAGCCATTGGCTACCGAGCTGCCGCTATCGCTGCCATTATCGGGCCCTTATCGCGGCAACCATCGCAGCGCAGTAATGGGGCCAGTTCAACTTTCCGCATTATCATAGGAGCTGCGAGTAGCATGAGAGGCCTCGGCTGGGAGACGGAGAAGAGAGCGAGCGGCCAAACTTCCCGGCGGAGCGGGGAGGGGAGGGGGAAAAGCGGTTTTGTCTCCCCGCCGTGCCCGGATGAGCTGGGGATGCTCTCGCCGCTGCTCCCGGTCTCGCGTTTGGGAAGGTCCCGGGTGTTTTCCTGGAGCGATATCTGTAAAGCCTTGGGACTGACCCCATCGAGCATCCCTAAAGCTCTGGGTATCGACCCTAAGACACATTCCCAAACCCCAGGCACTGACCCAGAGAAGCATCGCCAAAACTGCAGGCACCAATCTCATCGAGCATCCCAAAACCCTGGCTACCATCCCAAAGCTACAGGGACTGACCCTGCTGAGCATCCCCAAAGCCTCAGGCACAGCCTTAAGGTACATCCCCAAACTCCTTCAAGCATCCATAAATTCCTGGCCACTGACCCCAAGGCACATCCTTAAAGTCCCAGGCACCAAATCTGTTTGGCATCCCCAAAGTCCAGGGTGCCAAACATTCCCCAAATCCTGGGCACCGAGCTCATCCCTAAACCAAGGGGTACTGACCCCACCAAACATCCCCAAACCCTGGGTTTGCATTCCCAAAGCTGCAGGCACCATTCCTAAATATCCCCAAAATCTCCAGGCACTGACCCCACTGAACATCCCCAAAATCTCCAGGCACTGACCCCACTGAACATCCCTAAAACACAGGTACCAATCCTAAATACTGCCAAAGCTCCAGACACCGACCCCATCAAACACCCCAAAACCCCACGCACTGACCCCAAAATCTCCAGGCCTTGACCTCACTGAGCATTCCCAAAGCTCTGGGACACCGACCCCACCGAGCATCCCCAAGCCCTGGGCACTGACTCGGAGGCGCATCCCCAAATTCCGGGGTCACGCTCCCGGCCGGCCAAGGCCGAGGGAAAACAATGGATCTACATTTCATCAGATGAACAAATTAGAGGAGCACATTTCCTCCACGCGCTATCGAATGGGAGATGTCAAGAAAATATGTTGATGTGAGAAAGAGGAGATAAAGAATTATTTTGGAGGAAAAAAGCCGTGGAAGGCTCTTATCTGGAGTGACTCATAGGCACACACTCCTTAACCCCACTGCAGCCCAAGGTCAGCAGTTGCATTCCTTTCGGCATTTCAGCCCTTCCAAAAAAACATGTTGCTGCAGGAACAATGTGGAGCCTCTGCCGGGCAGCCATCGGAAGAGGGAACTGTATTACCCCCGAAACACTTGAACTTTCCTGATAAAAGGAGCAGCAGGACACAGCCCGGCCAAAAGCCCTGAGTCAGGCAGCAAAAGCAGTCATGGGATGTGGCGCAGAAAAAAATAGGAGATGTTGGCCTCCTGCTCCCATTCCCGCTCTTCTCCAAAGCGGGGGAGCTGATTTCTTGGCCCCACAGGGAGAAAAATCCGTGCCCTCAGCATGGAGCAGAGGTGGAGCTCGGTGCAGGGCTGGCACAGAGGCCTTTTCCAATTTATCTTCTTAAATGCTGGATTCCGAGAAGCTCCAGGTTCCTCTCTCCGGCCGTAGCCCCGTTGCTCACATCCCTCTCTGGGCAGCATCGACTCCCAGCCCTGGCTGTGCCTCTGTGGAAGGTCTGGGCTGGTTTTCCCTCCACACCAACGCCCCATCGAGTGTTTTCCAAGGCGGATCATGTTGTTTTCTTTGCAGCAGGATGGACGGCACGCATGGAAAACATCCTCAAAACATCCTCTTCCTTTGGCCAGTACGGCTGCGTTTGACCCCAAATCCACCAGCACCAGGCAGGGCCCAGCAGCTCCATCCCCAGCCCCGCTGCTCCCAGCTTGGGCAGCGCTGTGCTTTCCTTTCCCAGGTGCCCCCTTCAGGGCTGGGAACACCCCAGGGCACGGAGACTCCCGCTCTGGGATGGATGTGGATATGGTGATGCCCTTGGGGTGCCGCCCCTCTCCAGGAACCTCGGATCACCTGTGCCGAGGCACTGCTTCCTTGCACAATTCCTGCAACACCCGTGGGGAAAGGATTGCTTTCTTCCCAAGCCCTGATTGCCAAGCTGGCCGCATCACAACTTGGCCAAAGGGAAAGCTGCAGCTTGCTAGGTGGCCTCGTGATTCACCATGGAAAATAAGACCTTGCCCAACCTCGCCACTTCGGATGCCGAGGTGTAAATCCTGGCTGGAGGTGGCTTCCCCAGGATGCCGGGGACAGTCCATCACCGGGCTGGGCATGGCATGGGGGCATCCCCCGGGGGCTCAGGAGGCAGAAGAGCAGCAGCAGACACAAAACCAACCCATCCCTGGCACCCACAGGCCCTGGAAGCAGCCGCCTGACAAAGCCTCCGGAGCCTCCCAAAGGCTCCAGCGCCGCCTTCCCACCCCGCGGCCCCGGCAGCGCCGTGCGCCGGGCTCTCGGCACAACTGGTTCAGCCATGGCCAGCCCGGCTCCAGCCCTCGCTCCCCGAGCATCGCCCTCATCCTCCCCGCCCACTGTGCAGATGGGGATGGCCAGGAAGAGCCATCCTGGGACATGCCCCCAGCACGGTGCCACCAGGGCTCGCAGGGCTCCCTGGCATCGAGGGATGAAGTGGCCCACGGCTGTCACAGCAGGGCACGGGGCTGGGGGCACCGGCCACCAGCGCTATTTCTCCGTTATCCATGGTGAATGGATCTCCTGCTCCCAGCTATCCCCTCGGCCACCAGCTGCCAACCCTTCTCCTGGAGCCTGCAGGGATGCTCACACCTGGAGCCTGTGGAAGAGGAGGGAAACTTCTCCCAGCATCACCTGAGGCAGGTGCAGACCCTCCTACTGAGCAGGAACGTGGCTTGTGGGAAACACCTGGGGATGGCTGGGAGAGCTCTGCCAGGTGCATCCCACCGGTATCCAACCAGTATCCCAGCAGTATCCCATGGGTCACTCACCCACCCCACCCGTGGGGACCACGATGTGTCCCCTGCCCTGGGAGCATCCCGAGGGGTCGGTGCCAGCCGGGATGGGCAGAGCCGCTGCGGGGGCAGCGGTGCCACAGGGCTTTGCCACCCTCACCCCTGCCAGCTCCGGGGAGCCGCTCGGATGCCACCGCGCCAGGGCTGGCAAAGGCCTCGGGGTGTTTGCACAAGAGGGGAGGGGTTGGCAGGCAGGCAGCGCCCTTGGGTGTAGCAGACATGTGGGACACCGGGATGCCACCCTCGGGATGCCAGGAGTGGGGTACAGGAGGGCTGCCAGGCTGAGGGAGCCCCGGGATGCGCAGAAAATTCCGGTTTTGGGAGCGGAGCTGGGAGGCTCTGCCGGCACCCGGCTGATCCCGGGAGCAAACCCTTCCCACCCCACGGAACACCTCCCCAAACACCCCCCGCCCACCCCGGCCCGGAGGCACGGATGGGGAAACTGAGGCACGGAGGTGGCGGGGATGGAAAAGTGCAGCTGCATCAGAGAGCAGGGGGAAAAAACAAGCAGAAAAAAAAATTAAAATAAAAAAAAAGGAAAAAAAAAAAGCAGCCAGCAGAGGAGGTTGAAACAGAGTCACCTGAAAGGGAAGGAGCGACTCAGGGAGGGAAGGAGCGGGCAGGAGGCGTGCCGGGAGCATCCCACGCCACCGGCTCACCACGCCGCCGCTAAAAATAGACGCTGGGTTGGCCACTGTCATCTTTACAAGAAACGCAATTTTCCAAGCTCCCGGGAAGGACGGCTCCCACGGGCCGGCCACCCCCTGCCCGGCTCCACGATCCCCTTCCCGGCATCGCCGCCGAGCCCACGCGGGACCGCGGAGCAGCCGAGCGTGCAGGAGGAAAGGAAAAAAAATATAAAAAAAGTAAAATAAAACCACCGAGCCCAACACACCCCATCGAGAGACGGCGGCTTGAGCAGCGCAGATCAGGCTCGTTATCTGACACCATCTAATAGCAATTAAAGAAAATCCACATGCAAAAATATGACGGTGTTTTCACACCCCCCCCTGCCCCCACCCCAGCCCGTTCGTTCGCTCGGCGGAGCAGAATGGGAGATAATCATCAAAAAAAGTCAAAGCTCTCATCAAACTAATGCAACATCTGCAGCCGATAACAGGAGCTGGGAGAGCTCGGCTTCTCAACCCAGCTCGTTTCACAGAGCACGTGGAGGGGGGCAAAACCACCCCAGCACCTTGAGAAATAAAAACACACATGCAGCTGCCCCCCATCAGATAATTAAAGTGCCTGCGTTAATCACATTTGCAATGGAACAAATTGTTGGAGCCCTTTTGCCCCTCTTTGCTGTGTTTGTTGTTGTAGCGAATCCTGCTCCGGTCTGGTGGGGAGAGATAAGTGGTCCTTATCAACCCTGGCAATCTCTATCAGGATGGAGATCGGGGCTTGGCGTTTATCAGGAGCTCAGATCTACTGTAGCTGAGCGCAGAATAAAAAGGGAAAAGGAAAAAAAAAAAAAACCAAAACCAAAAAAACCCCACACCATAAAAAGAAAAAATAATAATCACCAACAGGCCCCTGCAACTATGACAAAACATTCGCTTCCAGCTCGCTTAGGAACAACAAAAAAATAAATAAAATAATAAAAAATATCTGTATTAAAAGAAGAAGGGAGGGGGAGGCACATCAGCGCGATGAGATCAATCTCCCGTTTATCAGGTTCCCCCATCGCAGGACCCGGCGCTGCGAAAGCACCGGCAGCTGCCAGAGCCTCGCTCATCAGCTGGGCGCCCGCGCTCCCATGTTTGAAGTTAATAAATATAACAGGCTATCTGGGTTGGAGATCAGCTCCTGCTCCCTATCAGCCCCTCACATCTATCTACCAGCAGAACAAAAGACAGACACACACACAAAAAAAAAATATAAAAAATAAAAAAGACGGGGAAAAAAAATAAACCGCCCCATAAAGCATCAGCAGCTGCAGGGAGGTTGGTGCTAGAGGCAGGGATGGAAAGAAACTGTCCTCTGCGGGCAGGAACCCCCAAAAATGAAAAGGAGAGATGCTCGGGGTGTTTTCTCCGCTATCAAAAGCCACCATCGCGATGCAATCGGCTTTCAAAGCCTCCCCAGCGCCGCTGCCGGGGGGGCTCGGAGGGAGGAGCGGCACCCCCGGCCCCTCCAGCCCCTGCCCGGAAAGGCACGGAGAAGAGGAAGGTTAAAGCAGCTGGTTAAATATAGTCCGGTGTCTGATGTTTGTCTTATCTGCGCTGGCGATCGCCCGCTCTCCCGGCGATCTCCCCGCGAGCCTTAATCTGCGCCTCGCATCGGGCTTCAAAAAAAAAAACCCAAAAAACAACAAAACCCCAACCCCACAAGAGAAGGCGAAGCCAGAGCGAGAACATCGCGTCACCCAGGAAAATAAAATCAGCAGATAGCAATCTGGAGGAGGTTTTTAATGCTCCAGCCGAGATGATAAGGAGGATAGACTTTGTGGAAACAGGTCCGGTCTGTACATGAGAGGAGTCTGGTTACCGGAGCCCTGATTCATGCATACCTTCCCTGATGGAGCAGCGGCAGGGCGCTCTCGCCGCGCTCGCCGCCTCTAATGACTGTTTTCATGTTGACACATACAGGAAGGCTTCCAAGCTCTCAGCTTTTAATCAGTTTTGGCCATCGCCGGCGGCCTGAGATCAGCCTCCCACTTTTATCGTTTCTTCACATCTCTGCAGAAAAGCAGCAGAGGAAGGAGATACGAGGAGCCGCCGCCGCCCGGCCGAGCTGCCACGGCCTCGTCCTGCCCCAGTTTGGCCCAAAAAGTCCATTCTGGTGGGTGCTGGGATCGGGCATCCCACCGGCGGCGAGGCTCCCGCAGGGAGCAGCGTCATTCCAGCGCTACCGCTCCGCTCCCGGATGAACGAGCTGGAGTTACCCAGGCACGGCTCGCAGGGCTTTTTTGCCGAAATAAAGCCGCGGAAGTTGGATAAAGCCAAAGGAGAAAAGTATCCCGAAAAAAAAAAAAAAAAAAAAAAAAAAAAGAGAAAAAAAAAAAAAAGAGAGGCAGCTGGGACTATTTTTAACTCTCCCCGGGTAAAAGTCTAGCTGAGCGTTATCACCACAGCAATCACCCCAGGCAGGGAAACAGGTAGGTGCAACTCAGCCTTGCAATTATTTCAGGAGAAAGATAAAGGTAGATTATCACATGGTGGCCAGCCTTCCCTATCCTCCCATCTCCCTCTTATCACCAGCTTCCATCGACTCGAGGGGGAAAGAAAAACACACACACACACACACCGGGGAGGAAGGAGAAAAGCCAAGCTGAGCCCGGCACCGAAAAACTTCCAGCACTTTGCAGGATTTCTGTGCCTTGCTGGTACATCCTCGCTGGAGCAAAACAAGAGCCCGGCTGGATCGTGGGCAGCGCGACCCTCTGGAATCACCATTCCACAGGGAGGGACAGGGATGTGGCCAAAGTCCCGTGGGTTCCTTATGGCCACGTCCAGCCTGGGCTGGGATGCAAAGCGGGACTTGGGGGGGGGAACTGGGCAGGGCGGAGGGACAAGGACAGCGCGGCCGGTGGGGACGATGGCACATGGGGACGATGGCACACGGGGACCGTGGCACGGCGGGTCCAGCGGCGCCCAGGCGAATGGGGGTCCCCATGAGGGATGGGGAGCCCCCGGCAGGGTCAGGGTGCTGTCCCCGCGGTGAGGAGCCCCCGGCAGGGCTGGGGTACCCCAGGGTGGATGGAAAGCCCCGGGAGGGGGTCGGAGACCCCCTGGCAGGGTGAGGGGCCCGTAAGCGGCGTGAGGAGGCCGAGGCGGGGCTGGCGGGGCCCGGCGGCGAGGGGGAGCCCCGAGGGGGTTTGGGGAGCCCCTGGCCCCGGCTGCCGGCGCTGGATGGGAGGCAGGCGGGGGAGATAAGATCACAATTTCAGGCCGTCCCGACAGAGCGATGTTATCAGGACGGGACTTGCAGAACGGAATATTTTAAAGCCTTATCGGGGCCCCCATCGGGAGCCGGTACCGGAGCCACCGCGCTGGCGGGGGGGGAGAGGCGGCGCAGGAGGGGGAGCGGCGGGGACAGAGACCAAGGCGGGCGAGCTGCCGGCAGCCGGAACGGGCACCCACGGCGGCCGTCCCGGGTGGGTCCCGGGTGTGTCCCGGGAGTACCGGGGGGACCGGGGGAGGGGGTGCGGGAGCGCTGCCGACAAAAGGGTGGTACAAAAGAAAAAAAAATAGGGGGGGGAGGGGGCGGTGCGTCCAGCACAGAACGGGAGAGAGGGTGCCGGTAGAGTCGACTCACGTTTGATCTGCCGGGGGTTGCTCTGTTTCCTCCTGGACATCGCTCGGCGAGGGGCGAGCCCGGCGCCCCGGCTGGCGGCGGGGCGGGCGGCGGGTGGGTGGGGGGGGGCGGGCCCCCGGCTGCTCGCATGCCCGCCCGCCCGCCCGCGGGGCCGGGCCGGGGCCGGGGCCGGGCCGGGGCCGGGCCGTGCTCGGCGGAGCGAAGCCGCCGCCGCCGCCGCCGCGGGATTTTCTCAATGGGCGCCGCGCCGGATCAAACCCGCCGGGCGCTCCGGGGGGCGGGGCCAACAGCGCCGCCGCGGCCGCCCATAGGCCCCCGCCCCCCGCAGGCCCCGCCCACCGGATGGCGCGCGCGGAGGGGCGGGGCCGCAAAGGGGGCGGGGCTAACGGCGGAGGGGGCGTGGCCTCGGGACTCGATCCCTGCGGGGGCTCCGCGCCCCGCTCCCCCCACAGGGCTCACCAAATGTGTCACCAAATGTGTCCCCAAATATGTCCCCAGCCCCACTCCGGGAGTCCCGGGAGGCTCCGCACGCTGCTTTGAGTCTCTGAGCCCACCCCGTTAGGTCGGACCCCTCTTTTGGGTTCCACATCTCATCATCAGCAGCCCAAGCCCTCCCTTTGGGGTTCTCAATCCTTCTTTGGGGTCCTCAATCCTTCTTTGGGGTCCCCAAACTCCCCTTTGGGATCCCTTGTGACCTCTCTGGAAGCTCCTACAGTCACAGCATTCCCCTTGCTGGGACCTCGGTGCCCTCACCGGGTGCAAATTCACTTTTTGCAGAGCTCCAAAGCCTCTTATGTGCCCCCCCAAACCTTTCTGTGGGGTCCCCAGGGGCTCTCTTTTGGATCTCTTAGACCCCACTCATTTCCAGACGAATTGTCCAAAACCTCCCACTTGTGACTTCCATGGCCACCGTGACCCTGGCTCAGGGTGGGGGACAGCCCAGGACACCCTGGGGATGATGGAGGGGTCCTGGGGTCCCCCCTTGGCATCATCCCAGCCGGGTGACCTTTGAGCATGAAAGCATTTTGGGGTGACATGTGGGTTAAGCAGGAGCCACTTAGATTTTGGATCCATGATGGAAATATTTTCCTGTGAAAAATAACAATTTCTCCCAAACCGGGCCGTGCCCATGCTTGGTTTGGATCAGGGGGATTTGCCAGTGGGGATGGCTGGTGGTCCCCAAATGATGATGGGGTTTTTGGATCAATGGAGGGTGGCTGGTGGGCTGTGGGGACACGGCACAGCTTGCTCATATCCCTTCTCCATCTATCC
This sequence comes from Pseudopodoces humilis, assembly GCF_049639895.1. NCBI lineage: Eukaryota > Metazoa > Chordata > Aves > Passeriformes > Paridae > Pseudopodoces > Pseudopodoces humilis. The sequence continues at coordinate 1,617,947 of NC_142213.1, forward strand.
CCGGACACGGGATGTGCTTTTGTCCCCCCTTTTCTTTTTCTTCTTTTGAAGGGTTTTTAATTAACTTCCTGTTTCAATGGTGGGATAATGAGTTTTAAGCAGCACATGATTCCAGTAAAGAGGTCAAACCGGCAATGAGAATGTCAAAAGAAATTAAGTTAGGAATTAAGAAAAGATCCAGGGGAGAAAAAAAAAAAACCTATGGAAGGAGGGAGATGATGCTGAGGACAAGGCTCTGCTGGCCCCCCCCCCTTGGCTGACCACCCCCCAAAACGATCCTGGCGGCGCCTTTCACCTCGAATGGCCTCGAATCGCCGCCTTCCTGGAGACCAAACCCCCCTGGGGGAGCAGCTCCGCTTCCAGAGCCTTTCCCTTCCTTCCCAGCCCGGCTTGGCCCGAGGAGCCTGGAGTGGCCTCTGCTCTGTGGCTCTGACTCCATCGGGGGCTGCTGATGGGGAGCCAAAATCCACCCCGATTCTTTCGGGGGTCTCCAGCCTCCCTCCGGCTTGGCTCCAGGGATTTTGGGGCTGGGGGCACTGCAGATCCAGCCGGTTCCACATCCACGGATCCCCACGAGCACCGCAGCCCCCATGGTATTCACCTGGCGTGTTTGCTTACGCCAAGATAATTACACAACCATTTAATTAAACACAGCACCATTAATTGCATGGATTTGAGGGGCTGGGGGTGAGCGAACACCGACGAGGTGCACAAATTTCCTCTCTGCAGGGAATGGGGGCTGTCCCCGACCCTTTGTGCTGGAAGAAGCAGCCGCAGCATCTCGAGGGGGCGAGGGGACACTGTCACACCCACCGGGGGTTCCATCCTCCCCCCCAAAAAAACGCCCCCAAAGCCTCTCTGGAGCCGGTGGGTGCTGCCGCCCTGCCCTGGGGAGTGAAGTAAACAGGTTGCAATCCTTCCCCTGGCACATTCCTTGCCAATGTTCCTTTAATTCCCTTTTTGGCACCATCCCAGAGCCACTTAGACCCCTCCAGGTGTGACAATTCTCGTTGTCAGCCACCAGCCAAGGGCCGGATCCTTGCTCGGGGATGTCCCCAAATCCCTCATCCCGCTGCCCCATCCCCTGGGGGGACCCATGAGCGGGGACAGGCGTCACGGTGGCGGTGCCAGCGGCAGGGCTGGGTGTCTCCCTGCTCCCTTCCCGATGCCGCGGTGTTTGCAGAGAGATTGTTATAGGGGAGCCGAATAAATAGCGTGTTTTCCCGAGGAGTGAATTACACGCCTGCAGAGCAGAGATAATGCGGGAGCAGCCGTTCCCCCCATTGTGAGCGAGGTGACATCTTTTTATGGAGCTGTGTACATTTGTATTAGTGCCAATTAATCTGGCCTGATATTATTAGAGACGCGGCGAGAGGAGGTGGCGGCGCAGGAATGTCAATGGGAAGAGCCTCTGCCTCTGCCGGATTTCAGGGCTCTGGGATGGCTGGGGGGGATCTTGGGGGGCTGTGCTGAGCCCCCCGAGGGGGCTGAGTGCCCGCTGGCACGGTCTGCCAAAGCTCCAAAACCAGCTTTTTTTCCAGCTCAAAATATCCTATTTTAGTTTTTTTTTGTCCCAAGAGGGAGGACTGGCACGGCGGTGCCCCACCTGCAGAAGGGCCCTGCCACCTGCTGGCAGGAGAACCTGGCCCCGGGTGCCACTTGTCACCTGCCAGTGGCTCGGCCACAGCCCCGGGTCCTCTGTGGCTTGGGCACGGCTTGGGCACGGATGTGACATGGCTTGGACACGGCAGGAGCAAACTGGGCACGGTTTGGGCACGGTTTGGGCACGGTTTGAGCACAGTTTGGGCATGGTTTGGGCATGTCCCTCCATGACTTGGGCACGGTTTGGGCACGTCCTGTGCAGAGTGGCTGCTGAGGAATTCCGGGCTCCCTGGAGCTGCGGTGGCAGCGTGGAAGGGTTTGGGATTAAAACAAGTCACAGCCGTGGAATTATTTAGGTTTGAAAAGCCACCAAGATCATCGAGCCCCAGCACTGCCAAGGCCACCACTGACCCATGTCCCCAGGTGCCACATCCACGTGGCTTTTAAATCCCTCCAGGGATGGGGACTCTGCCACTGCCTTCAGCAGCCGTGCCAGGGCTGGACAAACCTTTCCATGAAGAAATTTTCCCAATGTCCATCCTAAACCTCCCCTGGCACAAATGATGCTGGATGCTCCTGAAACCAGGTGGGAATGTGTGGATGAGCAGCCCCCACATCCCAAATCCAAGGCTGGGATGTCTCAGTGCTTATTTCCCCCTCCCTCTTATCGATCTCCTTGTGTAGGGATGATGTTCTAACTCCCAGAAGGAGCAATCCAACCAATTCCTGGGCTTCAGGAGCATCACTGCTGGCAGGATGGCATCCCTGGGGGCTGCATGGCACCTGTGCTCCTGTTCCCACTCCTCACAGCCCTCAGGGCTCCAGATTTTCCTGCATGAAATCAGCATCAGGGGTGCAGGATGCCGCTGGTGCGGTGTGGTCCCTGTCACACACCCCAGGGAGGAAGGTGGGAGCTGGGCTTTGAATTCCTGCTGTGCAAGGAACGGCCAGATCTGACTCAAAAGCAAGAAAAAAAATAATTCTAAATCTTCAGCCCCTGCTTGCAGCGTGACAACCATGGTGGATCCCGTTATCCTCCAGGCTTTATGGAGAGGCTTAAAGCCCCTCCGGCTCAGAAACTTGGATGTGGGGCTGAGGAAAGAAAGGCCGGCTGGATTTTGAGGGGGGGAGCTGAGGAGCAAACAGCTTGAGGAAAATTTAGGGTGGTGGCAAAAAGCCAAGAAATCCCCCGAGGCGCTCCATCAACACCAGGCACCTCCCATCAGACCCTCCCTGTGACCCCTGGGGCCGGCTGTGGAGTTATCCCATCCCTGAGGATGTGGATCAGGGCTGAGGATGGGGCAGTCTGGCCCCATATCCCGTGGGGTGCAGGGCTGGGACCCCTGGATGTGCTGGGTCCCACTGGAGCCCCCCTGTGCTCCCCCAAGCAGGGAGTTAATCCCCAGCCAGGAGAAGCTGACTGGCTTTGCATCCTCACTGGAATTACAGTGACAGAGGCCTGCAATCTTCCAAGTGACAAACGCTGCTGGATAATGCAGGACTCAGCAAAGCCGGGGGCTTTAGGGAGCTCAGAGGAGCCGATGGCTGGGGGGACTGAGGGGGTGGGAGGTGGGTGAGAGCAGGGGGAAAGGATGGGGGGGAAACTACTCACATTTTGAGGGGAAAGGATTAATTAAATAATTCAGCCCCCAGAGATGTGGGGACGATGCCAACATTCCAGAGTGAGCAGAGCCCCAGGTGGGTGTCACTCATGCCCTGGGCTTTCATAAATTGGGTGCAGCTTTGGGAAGAAGTCCCTGCACCCATCCTGGGGCCCTGGGGATGGGTCCCATCCCTGCAGCATTCCCCTGGCTCTCAGGAGACTCATTTCCAGGTGCCCAGGTGATGGATCTGGAGGTGTGGGAGAGCTCTGGCAACAACCAGGCGTGAAATTCTCCTCCTCCGCCCCGCAGGTTTGCTGCCCTGGTGAAATATAGCACAGGGAAAACATAAAAGTCCCATTTCCAGCTCCATAATATTTCCTGCCAAAACAAAGTAAAATGTGCCGCCTTAAATTTTCTGCAAAATTCTTTTGAGGTTATTTTTTTCCCTAAATTAAGCCATACTAATTATTTTCAGCCACTTTATCTCTGCTCTGCAACACACCAGGAGGGTGCAGGCGGCAAGCATTTTAAGCCTCCATAAACAAAAGAGTAGTTTGGAAAATAATTCTATCAATTAATCAAATTAATCCTGCAGTTTTAGTTACAAGCCCCGAGTGGCGAGGATCCCAGCCGGCGGTGCCGAGCTATCTCTCACTGACAGCGGCTCCGTGTTGTGATTGCGGCAGTAATTAAAGGATGGAATACACCGCCTTTGTGGCGGCTCCTACCCCAGCCCAGCGGGGCCGCAGAGGTCAGCTCGAGGACAAAGTGGGGATGGGAGAACTGGGCTTTCACCAGCACCGTCATCATCATCATCACCATCATCATCATCATCATCAGCGACAGCAGCAGCATCGCCATCACCAACACTGTCATCATCACCATCATCGTCATCATCAAATGGGGATGAGCAAAATGGGCCCTCATCATCATCATCATCATCATCATCATCATCATCATCATCATCATCATCATCATCATCATCATCATCATCATCACCATTATCATCATCATCACCATTATCATCATCATCACCATTATCATCACCAGCGGGTGGCAGCGGGCGGCAGCAGCATCGCCATCACCAACACTGTCATCATCATCATCATCATCATCAAATGGGGATGAGCAAAATGGGCCCTCACCATCATCATCATCATCATCATCATCATCATCATCATCATCATCATCATCAACATCATCATCATCATCACCACCATCACCATCATCAATTGGGAATGAGCAAACTGGGCTGTCACTGTCACCATTGTCACCATCACCACCACCATCGTTATCACCGTCACAAATGGGTGATGACCAAACTGGGCTGTTACCATCACCATCATTTTCACCACCAAAAATGGGTGATGGTTAAACTGGGCCATCACCATCACCAACACCATCACTACCATCACCATCACCATCACCACCACCATCACCAGTTGATAACACCAAACCAGGCCACCACCATCACCACCATCACCATCACCTTGGGTTTTTCCCCTCATGGACAAGTCTGTCCTGCCATGAGCAGCACTTGGACAAGATCTGTGAGGAAGAGGAGCTGCAGGAGCATCTTCACTGTAGAGAAGCTCCAACGCTTTGCAAACCCTTGAGGTGACAGCAGCGGCACCAAAGTCCTCCTCAGCCCCTTTACAGAGGACACCTCAAACATCCCACAAACATCACGCAGACAGGGATTTTCTGTGAAAATATTGGAATATATTTGAAAAGATTAATCATGGATGACTTTAAAGTACCACCCCATATTTTTATCTCATACTTTATTTAACAATATTAAAGAGGCACTTTAAAAGCACATGGACAACATCATAAAACGGCGTTTTCTGCTCTCTCTCTGCTTCTCTGGACAAAATATCAAAATAAAAACTTTTGACAGAACACATTGCACCCAAGGTAAATTACCTACAATAGTTTTTTATACAATACAAAGAATTGTAAAGATACATATTAACAGAATAAAGCCTCTTTTTTTTTTTTTTTTTTTTTCCTTTTAACTCTAAAACAAAACAAAAAAAAAATCATTGCAGGACAGACGCAAAGTACTCTGACTGTTCATATCACATCAGTGCATTACTTCACCTCCTTGACTTGGGAGTATTTCAATAAAATCTTTCCATGTCCTCATTTGCACCTGAGATTTCTTTCTGGATCCAAAAGTTTGGTTGTAGAACGTGCTCGTTTAATGTGACGTAACCTTTTCGGCACTATGGAGTACCAGCATAGAGGAGTTTTTCCCCTAAAATTGTATTTTTTTCCCCAAAGTTTTTTTTTCCCTAGAGCTGTATTTTCCCCCTAAATTGTATTTTCTCCCCAAGTAAGATTTCTTCCCTAAAGTTAATTTTTCCCCCTAAAGCTGAACGTTTTCCCCCTCAAATTTGCTTTTTCTTTTTAAAAACTCTTTATTCCTGCCCAGGTTTTTTTTTTTGTTGTTGTTGACAGGTAATGGCTTCTTCCTACCAATTCTCCTTTTGTTTGTTTTTTCTGGCAATCAAGGAAGTCTGTATTCACATTACAAATGAAGAATAGCACCAGTAACTGCATAGTACAAGCGGATACCTATAGAGCCACTACGTCAATACAGTAAGAGAGTTTAGAAGTGATACCGTTGAGGGCACTTGGACAGTACCGGTTTTCGCTGCGGTAAATTGGCACAGTTTTCTCGTTGCACAAAAAAAACCCCAAACCCAAACCCCACAAACAAAAAGAAAAAAACCCACGCACGCACACACACACACACACAGAAAAAAAAAAAAAAACCCAAAAAACCCTAAAAAAATCAGAGTTTGTCACAAGTGTCAAGGTGCAGTTTGCTCGCGGGGACGCTTCTCCTCCAGTCCCATCGTCTACAGTGGTCAAAGAGTGGCAGCATCCTCTGGAGGGCTCCGACAGCCCCAGAACCCCAGAGCTGGGTCGTTCTTCTCTTGACGATGTAGAAACAAAATTCTTAGGGATGGCTGTCAAAATATAGGACACTTGGGTCTTAATTTAATTTTTTAAATTGTATCATCGCTTAGGCCAGCTCCCAATTAAATGAATTGTACGGGATTATTTGTGCAAAATCTTCAACAAAAAAAAATAAAAAAAATTTGCTTTCTACAGTGTACTGCACCTTATGAATAAGACGTCTACGGAATGAAGTTCATCTCTTCAAGTACTTTGTACAAAGATAACACAGACACAGACTCAAAAGGGTCTGAGATTTGCAAGTATCCTTATAACCTCAGCACTTCTGCAATAAAGCAATTGCTCTCGACGATTCAGTCTGCCCAAAGCGATTACAATTTCAGTTCATGAAAATCATCAGCAACATCAAAGTTCTAGCATTTGCATGATAAATCAGGTGAATTAAAGTAGATTAGTAGACACAAAGCAAACTATTTCACAGAGGCTGCAGTGCAAGTTCATTTAAGCTAGACAGAGAAATCATGCTACACAAACGAATTTAATGCTTTGATAATTTTTCCCTTGCAAACCCCATGAAAGCAGCTGAGGATCACCATAAGTCACTTCCATAAATTATTCTGAAGTATCTCTTCTTAAAGGAATTTTAAAGCTGGTTAATTTTTGCCCAAAGAGTTGGCTGAGCAGGTTGTTCTGCGACTCGGCACTGCGGTAGCTGGCCGGGCCGGCCGCCTTGGCTGCGCGGGCGGCGCGGGGACCATGCCAGGAGCCGCGTGGGGATGGCGCTGGCCCCTTGGCCAACACTTGGTGGAGGCTCTTGCCCAGAATGGCTTTCCTGCGCTTCACGTCGCCGTTGGCGTGGCGGAGCTCCCCTTTCTTCTGGTTGTAAGGGTCCAGGACCATCTTCTTCAGCTGGGGGCCCGTTCTGGGCTTGGCCCCAAGCTTGCTGCAGTGCGTGTCCCTCCTGCCGGGGGACAGGGCGGGAGCCTCGGTGCTGCTCCAGCTGCCACGTTTGAGCTCAGCGGTGCTCTCGCTCCTGGCCGGGCAAGGAGGCCGGGCTTTCTTCTTCTTCCCGTCTCCTTCCATGTTCTCCCGGGAGCCGGAGCTGCTCCGGTGGCCCAAGGATTTGTGTTCTTTCCTCCTCTTGGGGTGAAGCTTGCCGGTGGCTCTGGCTGGCTCCACATGGCCGTGTCTCGTGGTGTTGCTGGCCACCTCACCTCTGGGCTGGTGGCCGCTGGATTTGCCTGGGTTGCTGCCTTGGTCCTTGGCGTTAGTGCTACTGTCCTTAGCCTCAGGCACAGATTTCTCCTTCCCTGAGATGGGCTGCTGACCCTCCTCGGTGCTGCTGCCAGGCCTGCCCGCACCTGGAGCAGCCTCACTACCCACGGTCTTCTTCGGTGGCACCGAATCTTTGGAAGCTCTGCTGAGTGTGGGTGATGCTGTCCTGTCCTTTGGGGGCAGGGGCTGCTGGGCACCTTCTGGAGAGGCAGGCTTAGCTGCACCTTCCCAGGCATCGCTGGCACCGGGGTTGCCCCAGCTGTGGGTCTCTGTGGTTTGTGGAGACTCTGCTTTAGGGGAAGGAAGCTCTGAGACCTTCTTGGCAAGCTGGAGAAAAGGGATCCCATCCACGGTGTTGGTGTCTGCGCTGGGATTTCCCAGGATACAGGCCCTGTATTCATCTTTGTTGTCTGCGCTTGTTTTTTTGTGGCCATCGGCACAGCCATGTTTCTGGGTCAGGAGGGGAGGGGACAGTTTTTGGTTGGTGGCCTGGTGACAAGCCAAGCCAGCAAGGTCCATGGGAAACTCAGGCGAGTCCAAGAAAGGAAGTGGTTTCCCATCAAAGGCTCCTTTCTCCAGCTCCTCGATGGACAGGCCAGCGATGTGGCCGAGCTCAGGGCTGCCTGCAGCAGCTGGTGGCAGAGATGGGGACAGGCAGGGTGGTGGTGGCAAGGGGTCAAATGGGGACTTCTCTATCTCTGCCAGGAGCTCTGAGAAGTCACCCACCAGGACTTCTGCTTTCATGGAGGGTTGGGGTGCTCCCAGGTCACCAGGTGCTGTTGGGAAGGACTCAGTGGGAACCTGCAGGCTGGGGCTTCCGGCTTCTACCAGCTGAAGGTCGCTTGTGGGGTCCAGGTGGACTGGTGACCTGTGTGGGATTGAGCTGCCATGGTGAGCCACCTTCCGCTTCTTGCTCGGTGGCATTCCCTCCCGGAGAGATCCGCCCTCCTTCACCTTCTCCCTGCAGGCAGCACCAGGCCTCATGACCCCTCGGAATTTGAAAGTCTTGTTGCTGCCCGCCAGGTGCTTCTCCATGTGCCGGTCGTACTGCTCCTTCTTGGAGAAGGTATAGTTGCACATGCTGCAGATGAAGGACTTCTTGATGACGTGCATGACGTCGGCGCAGAGCTCGCAGGCGTACAGGGTGGTGTGCTTGATCTCCTGCTCCTCCACCACGCCGTGCTCCTGGCTCAGGTGGCTCCGGAGCTCTTTGGTCTCCTGGTAGAACATGGGGCACTTGTGGCACAAGTAGATCTTCTGCAAGCTGTGCACGACCAAGTGCCGCTGGAGCTTGAAGGGTTTGGGGAACTGCTTGCCACAGTGATGGCAGTCCCGGGAAGGATCCTTGCAGTCTGGGTGCATGGGGACAGATTTTGGGGTGCTTTCACTTTTTGCAGTGTGCTCTGGAGATGGGCTGGAGGATGCTTTGGAGGTGCTGGGTGCAGGTGGCTTCACTTTGACATTGCTCTCCAAGGGGTCTTTCATCACCTTCTCCTGCTCAAGGGGCAACTCCTTGGGGCTCTTGCTCTCTCTGCTGACCCCATGCCGGCCGCCGGGATCGCCGTGCCGGGAGGACCCGCTGGGTTTCCGATACATGATGGTGTTGAGGAAGTGGGTGACGGCGGCATTGTCCTCACCGAAGCAGCCGGGCAGGCCCATCACCGACTTCTGCGCCTGCCCCTTGCGCGCGAACTGGGTGGCGTGTTCCCGCAGGTGCTCGTTGTACATCCAGACGTCGGAGATCTCCTTCAGGCACATCCCGCATGCCCACAGCCCAGCTTTGTTCCTGGCGTGCTTCTCCTTCAGGTGGTCCCGGAGCTGCTCCCGGGAGCTGAATTTGCGCTGGACACACATGTAGCAGGTAGGAGGAGGGGAAGGGTTGTGGGAGAGCTTGTGGAAGTCCAGCTCCCCCAGTGTCAGGAACCACTGGAAGCAGACTTTGCATTTGTACTGCTTGTCTTTGGTTTTGATGGTTATCTCCCCGCGGTTTTTCCCAGATTTCCCATCTTCCAGCCTGCTCCTGTGCTTGCCCGACTTTGGCTTCAAACTCACAGCGCTGTCCTCACCATGGCCAGGAAGATCCTCGCAAGGGCCGAGGAAGCACATGTCTCTCATTTTCAGCTTTGCGTTAAGCATCTCAACGTCGATGGTGTGAAATTCGGGGGAGTCCAAATCCCCATTATCCTTGGTGTTGTAGGATTCCTCTGCCAGGTTGGGGGGCTCGGAGTTTACTTCTTGGAGCGAGTGCTCGTCCTCAAGGTCCATCAGAGGATCAAACATGTCCTCGGCAGAGAGGCTTTCCCCCTCCTTCTCCAGACTGCCCCAGATGCTCAAGCTGGGGACGTTGTCCGCGTGGCTGTTTTGGCACAAGAAGGTCAGCATGTTGTCCTCCAGGTCAATGTCCTCCTTCCCTTGGTCAGTCTCCTCCTGGTCCAGCCTCAGCTCGATGCTGTTAGATCCGTTTGGAGCAGCATCTCCGCTCTTTGCCTTGCTGCCTTGACACATGTTCAGCATCAGGGCATCATCAACGGAGATGGTCTCGTACTCGCAAGGGTCCTGCCTGGTGACACAGAAGGAGCTGGTGTTGCTGAGGTCAGAAGCCAGGCGGATGGTGAAGAGGTCAATGGCCCCTGCTGGCTGCAGGTTGACCTCGGGGACAGGTTTGGGTTTCTTGCTGCGCTTGCCATACACCCGCGTGCACTTCCTCCGGACAAACTGGTCATCCCTGGGGAACAGCTGGGAGAATGTGGAATCATCGTCGAAAAAGCTCTGGAGGTCTGAGGGGGCCGTGCTGTCCCCGCAGTGCTCCCTGCCTGGTGGCACATCTGCCTTCACCCACCGCTTTGGCTCTGCATGGGGAGGGCTGGTCCCCGGCGTGGTCTGCAGAGCACCATGCCCAGAAACACTTTGGGTGGCTCCCAAGTCACGATTCTCCAGCAGCAACGCCCCTTCTGCAGGAGCTGTGGGACCCTGCAGGCCACCACTCCAGCTCCTGGTGTCATTGTCTGTCGCAGGACTGTCCCCTGTCCCAGCACTCACGTCCTCTGTGCCATCAGCACCACAATGCTGCTCTGTGCCCACCTTGCCCCATCTCTTCGTCACTGGCTCCACAAACCCGCTAATCCATTTTTTGCAAGCCTGCGTGTCTTCCATCACATCTGGATCTTCCGCCTCCCCAGGACAGGTGACGGTGCCCGTGCCCATCTCCGTGCTGACCATCTCCTTTAGGCACCCCATCCTGCTGCCCAGGTCTTCTGCAAGCTCGGCTGCACAGGAGGACTCGTTGGCTTTTTGAGACTGCTGGGCTGTGCTGGTCCTGTTTTGTTCCTCTGTGGAGATGCAGCCATCCGGCTCGTGCAAGCCCTCCATGGTCCTGGGCAGGCTGGAGCTGAGGGCAGCAGGACCTGTGTTCTTCCCCAGCTCACAGGGACCATCGGGCTCATTCCCACTGGGAAACACCTTCGCTTTCCTTCGCCTCACTTTCCTGTTGAGCTGCTTCTCAGAATTGCTGCTCTTCTCTCCAAGATCTTTGCTTTGTCTCCTTCTGCCCTTCTCTCCTTTCCTGACCTGCCATCCCAAATCCAGCTTCCCAGATGCTGCCTCTCCCGATCCCCCCATCTCCAGGCGTGGTCCCTTGGCCTTCACCTCCCTCTGCAGGACGTGGGTGCGGTGCAGCTCCTGGGACATCTCCAAGGAGATCACGCTGAGGTCGCTGAGCACTCTGCTGACCACCTCCTGCATCGGTGTGCTGGGCTCTTTCTCCGGGTCTGGGAATGCTTTCTTGGGAACGCGTTCAGCGATGGAGGTGAGCACCTGTGAGCTGCAGGTTTTGTCTTTGACTGATGCCTTCAGGCTCCTCCTGGGCACCTTCTGGGCTACTTTTGATGTCTTGTGTGCAGGAATCAGAGGGGACCTGAGAGTCTTGCTGGGCTGTGGCAAACCACCATTCTTCACCTGGTGCTTGACAGCTTTGTGCCTGGTCAGGCCGGGCTTGGACCGGAAAGTGGCTGAACAAATGTCGCAGGTCACCGGGAGCCCGTTGGGCTTTTTTCCTTTGCAGAGTTCATTTTGGGCTGGCTCTGGAGTGCTGCTGGGTGTGTAGTCCTCTCCTTGGCCCACACTGTTTAACACACAACCCCCAGCTTCTGCAGCCCCATGGCTATTGGATTTCTCCCCTTTTAAACTCTTTCCTTCACTCTCTGTGGTTTCAGAAAGACAAAGTCTCACCTCTGCTGCCCCTGAAAACTCATGGCCATTTAATTCAGCAGGACCAAGATCTCCAGCCCTTGTAAGACCTCTGCTGATGGCAGCTGTCATGTCCTGAACAGCAAAACCATTGGGCAAAGCCTCTGGTTCACTTTGATGCTTATTCCTGACATGGGAGCAGTTTTCAAGCTTGTTCTCTTGGTTCAGATTGACCTCCCTTTCTTCCACAGGCAGAAGATCCGCTGTGGGCTGGGTTGGATAATCCTGGGTTTCTGGAGGGGTGGAGTTAACGACTGTGTCTGCAATGGCACATCCTTGGTTTTCTTTAAAATTTGGCAGCACAGCACTGATGTTTTCGGGGACCTCTTTCCCAACAGCCTTTTGGTGGAAAGGCGGCGAGCAGGGAAGAGAACAGTCCTTCCCTGGAGGTTCTTGGGGACCACCCATCTCCAAGGCAGAGCCCACCAGACCATCACCATGCAGCAGAGCGCAGGGTCTCACTGGCCCCTCTCTTCCAAGTGATTCATAGTTACCCAAAACACCGTCAGGGAGGCGATGAGGACGTTCCTCAGCCGCTTCCATCGGCACAGCCCCGCAGTGGTGCAGCGAGGGAGGGAAGGTGGGTGCCTTTTCCCACGTCTCTTGCTCTGCTGGGCTCATGGGCTGATGGATGTGATGGCTGCTGGCCTCGGGAGGACAACTCCTTGTGACGAATGAACTTGGTGTCGCAGGCAGGGAGGAGCCGTATTTCTTCTCATCCGAGAGCTGAGTGCCAAAGCTGGGCACCTCTCCCCCCTCAGCCCCACTGCTCTGCAAGCATTTGAGGTCGGGATATTTGGCTGGCAAGAGCAGGCTGGCTGGGGATTCGCCCGTGTAATGACAGCCATTGAGGGACAGCTTGCCATTCCCTTCTCTGGGAACATCTGCATTGTCTGTGGTGGCTTTTAGCTCTGTCCCCAAGCTGGGATCCTGGTGGAGATCCCCCTCAGAGGGACCAAGGGGGCTGACAGGACTTGTGGGAGCACTGCCCAGGTGCTGAGCCCCCTTCCCCACCCGACTCCTTTCCCGCCTCTCTCCCTCTTCTCTGCCCAGCGTTTCTTCCTCGAGCGAACCACGGCTGGGCTGGGATTGCTCATGTTTCCTAAATGCCAAGGCCGTTGTGTTATCTCCCTCCTGCTCTTCCCTGAGCTGATCAGCTTTCCTTCCCTGCCCTGGCAGCGAGGTCACCGCGGTGCTGCTGGGTGGTGAGAGGTCATCACGCTCCTGGGAAGCACCATCTGCAGGGATATTAATGTCCCTCGGCTCCGGGGCTTCATTTGCTAAGTGCTGCGGCTCTGTTACATTATTTTGCAGCTCCGGCTTTGCCGACGTGGATTGTTTAGCACGGTAAGAGCCCTCTGCATCCAGTGACTCCAGCTGCTCGCATCCACTGGGAGAAAGCGCCTCTTTCCCTGGAGCAGCGATACTTCCAGTGCTGCTTCCAACGGGGATATCCCCTTCCCCTGGGGTCTGATCTTCCCCTTCCAAGGCATCACCGCTCTGCTCCCTGTGCTCCGTGTGGACGTGGGTGGTGGCAGAGGGGTGGCCGGGAGCCAGCAGCCCAGGGAAGCACGGCATCAACAGCTCCTCCTCGTTGTTCTTCACTGTCCGGGCAACGAAGAGCTGGAGCTGCTGCAGAGGGTTGGCAGAGGTCTCTTGGGATGCCACCGTCATCTCCTGGGAAGGGCGGTCGCTCTCCTTGGGCACGCTCAGCATCTCAAACAGCAGCACTTTGGGCTTGCTGGCTTTGTCACCGGGTCCAGGGCTTTGATAGGTGTTGGGACTCTTCCTCTCCTCCCTTTCCTCCACCGGAGGCCCACCACCACCCCCTTTGAGATCCACAGCATTTTTCACTCTTTTGGGGGGCTCAGTCCTGCTTAAGGGTTTTTCTTCTGTATCTGGGACCTCTTTGACATGAGGTGAAAAGGCGAGATCCAAGGCTGGGGTGGGACCCTGCTGGAAGCCAAATGGAGGCTTAGGGCTTGGAAGATGGGCATCAAACTTCTCCAGCTCTGCAGCATCAGCGTCTGCTTTCCCCGGCACAGGGAAGCCCTTGGCACCACACTGGCATGGCAGGGATGGCAGGGGATCTTTGGTTATTTCTGTCACATCCATGGTCTCAGGGAACACGGAGTCGGTGACAACAGGAGGGCTTTTTGCCACAGGGTCGGTGTAGATGGGAGCCTCTGTTTGGTCAGTTGTGCTTGAGCCAGGTAAACTTTTGGAAGAAGACCCATTTTCCATCTTCCTGAGGTCTCTTTCCTCAGTGGCCGCAGTTCCCTGGAGCTGCTCGCTGTTGTCTTTGGAGCAGAAATGATTTGTGGCTAGCGGGGCTGGGACGCACATCCCGGTTTCCAGCGAGCCCAGCTCCAGCCAGGCCTCCCTGGGTCTCTCGTAGTCCTCACGTGCGGTCACCATGTCTGGCTTCTCCCCTGCCAGCCTCTCCCCAGCGCAGACGCTCGATCTGCCCAGCTCACCTGCCAAAAACAGCCCTTTCTCCTGGCCTGCCTCTGGCTCCGCCGGCAGCACTGGGAACCGCTCGGCGCCCTGCGCTCGCAGGTGGACAGCCACGTTTGGCTCGGGTTTCTGGAGGGTGACGGACACCTCGGAGTCCAACTTGCTGGTTTGCAGTTGGCTTTCCAGCTCCGTGACCAGGCGCTTGATCTCCAGCTCGTCATCTGAGATGTTGCTCATGAAAGTCACGTTGTAATCCGCCATCCTGTCTGGCAGCGGCAGGGAGAGCTGGCTGCTGGGGACAGCTCCTTCCTCGGGGAATTTCTTGGCTGGTGGCTTCTCCACGGAGAGGCTGTGGAACTGAGTCATGTCTTCTGGCAGCATGGGAGCCACCTCCTCCATGAGGGACCAGTCTTTCTCCGGCAGGAAGGGTGGGTACGGTTGCTCGAACGGCAGCGGCTTGCGGGAGGTGTTCCCGGGACACGGGAATGTTGTCACATATCCATCCTTGCTCTCGTACGGATCGAACTCGGAGACAGGGAGCTCTCCGAATATCGACGAGGAGTCAAAGCTGAGAGGGGAGGACGCTTTGCCCTGCGGCATTTCCGTGGCAAAAGGGGAGATGCTGGAGTGTTTCTGCTCGAAGGAGCTGGTGCTGATGTCATCCCGGCACAGGTACATGTCATCCATGTGGGAGGAGCCCAGGGCTGGGGGCTTTGGGAAGAGATTGTCCTCATAGTGACTGGGAAGGCCTTTGGGATCAAAAAATGTGTTGTCACTGCTGACATATGGATCAGGTGCCTTGGCAGCGAGCATCATTCCCACTGCATCCCCCCTGTAGGTGGGAGCTGGTGTGGGATAGTCCTTCTGACCGTCACAGAGCCCCTGTCCCTTCACGTATTTGATTCCTGCTTCCGAGCAGGTGGCACTCCCACGGCCAGGACTCGATTTGTTACCACTGGGGTGTGGAGCAATCACCTCCTCTGTGTGGTATTTCAGCCCTTCATTTGGGAAAGGGGAAAACTGGTGCCTCTGGTGGTCCATGGTGAGCTCAGGAGAGCCCTGAGCCGGCAGGGTGGGTTCTTCTGCCTCACCGGGGAGCTTTGCTGCTCCTCTGGGCTCGTCCAGCCCCTCCTTAGAGGAGAAGCTGGCAGGGCTCCTGCCTGGGGTGGCCGTGCCGGGCATTTGCCTTTCCTGGGGCTGCGGTGACGGCTCCTCCTGTGCACAGCCCATGGCAGCAACATCTGGTTCAGTACTTGGCCGTGTCCCGGAGCCTGCCAGCAAAGGTTTGGCTGAGCCAAACCTCCTGCTCCCCCTGGGAATGTCCTCTTTGCTCTCCTGGCTCGTCTTTGGGCTGCTGTCCTGGGGAGGGCTCAGGGGAGTCCTTGGCACACGGCCTGGGCTGCCCGAGCGCCTCCTCCTCTGGGTGCCACCCTTGTCACCAACCCCAGCAGCACAGGGCGAGCTCCTGCCCATCTCTCTGGGCACGCTGTGGTTGCTGCCAGCAGATGAGTGGCTGCTCCGCCTTCGGGCTCTGGCAGCACAATCCTCTTTCTCAGCATCCTCCTGACTCGGGACATCCCCGTCCTCCTGTGCCTCCCTTTTCTGACTGTCCCTTTTCCGGCTGTAGCTCCAGGCTGGGTCTTTCTCTCTGGCTCTCTCACCTCTGCCCAGGCGTTTCTTGCTGAAGCTGTACTTGCTCCTCCCCATGAACCCTGTGCCACGCTTCCTCCTGCCCCGGGGCTTGCTGCACTCTGCCCCCTCCTCGTCCGAGTCGGACACGTAGTCGTATTCCCGCAGCCCGCCCTCCTTGGTGCCTGCCAGCAGCCTCTCGGTGGCCTGGGGGAGCTGGGCCTGCTTGCTGCTCTTCACCTGCAGTTTGTGGAGTTTGTTCTTCTGCTGCACGATCTTGTGGATGAGCTCCTTGCTCCACGTCCCGCTTCGGGGCTTCCGCTTCTTCGTGTCCTTCGTGGAGAACCGCGGTGGCTTGGAGCTCTTGCTGGTGATGCCTGGCCCCACCTCGCTCTTCATCGGAGGGTCTTGGCTGAGACTCCTGGGATGATTTTGGCTGGAGGTGGTGGCTGGTGGGATGCTGTTCTTCCTGCCTGCCCTCAGCCTGGCTGTCCTCTCCGCTCCCTCTGCTGTGGGATCCGGCTCCTGCGGTGCCACCCTCTGTGCCACCCTCCCTTTGTGGAGGTGCTGCTTTCCTGCCCTTCTCTTCACCTGCTCCCCACCTGGGCAGCCATCTTCACCAAAACAGCCAGCCTTGGCCTCTCCTGCTGCCTTCTCCTCTGCTGCCTGCTTGGATTTACTCTCCGGGGCCAGGCTCTCCTTGGCCTTGTGAGCCGTCCCCCCGCCAGCCGCCTTCACTCCCGGCAGCTCCTCATCAGCGAACACGTCGATGAAGCTGCTGTCGATCTCCGGGTTATCCGACTGGTATCCCAGGCCGTTGAGGGCCTCGGTGATCAGGCTGTCCAGCTTGGCGTCGTCGATGTCCAGGTCGGAGGCGCTGAGCGGGAGGGAGCTGGTGGCCAGGCCGTGGAAGAGGCCGCCCTTCAGAGCATCCTCCTTGCCCTCACTTTTGCCTTCCCCATCCAGCAAGAAGTCGTCGCTCTTGCTTAATGCCAGCAGATGTCCCGGGGGGTCTGGAGAGAGCGCCAGGCTGGGGGCTTTGGGAGGCTCCGGCGGGAGCGCCTTCCGCCCCTCGGCTGCCCGGGGAGCATCCTTGGGCTCTGCCTGGGCCACGGGGTGGGAGGCGCAGAACTGGCGGTGCTGCAGGAAGGAGGACAGGTTGCTGTAGTTCTGGTCACATTGTCTGCAGGTCAGCAGCACGTCCAGCTGGTCCAGGCTGGCGCTGCTCAGGGAAGTGGCCAGCAGGTGATGGGAGGAGTACGGTGGTGGAGGCTGCTCCCCGTCCAGCCCATCCGAGCAGCCTTTGGCCACCTCCCCGCCGGGTTTGTGGAATGGGCTGGCCGGGGCACATTTCAGGAGGCTGTCGTCTTTCAGAGCATCCGGGGGGAAGCTGAAGGACTTGACAGAGTCTGGAGGGTGGTAATGAAGCGGGCTGGGACTCAGAACCTCGGAGGGGTGGAAGGCTTTGTTGGCATCCTTGGCATGGCAGGGGTGCTGGAAGAAGGGGGAGGGGGTCAGCGCTCCGGACATCTGGCTGTCCTCAAAGCCGGGGTTGAGTGGGCTGCTGGACATGGGGGACAGTGACGAGCAGGTGCTGCCACACGTGGGGTTGGGGACGGGGGACGGCAGTGGGGACTCGCCAGGGGAGGCAGCCACCAAGGCTGATGGTGGCAGGACCAGCCCTGAGCCTGACGAGCTCCTTGAGGGAGGAGGAGGAGCTGCTTGAGCCATATTGTAGAACAGGGCTTTGCCTCTTGAGTCACAGGCAGGAGACCCTGGTTCCTTCCCACTCTCAAAGGAGAAAGCTCCCGTCACGCCGGGATTTCCTCTCTGGAGGCTCTCCCCAGGTAACAACTTTTTGCTGTGATACCCTGGAGAATTGCTTATGGGGGGCCCTTTCTGGGCTTTCCCGCTGCCCTGCCAGTCCGACGTGCCCAGGGGGAAGGGGAGCTTCTGGCTGGTGATGTGTCTCGACAGCTCCAGCCTGTTGGCACCGGGCACTGCAGAAGGGAGGTGCATCTGCTGCCAAGGCATCCTGGCATTTTTCTGCCTGTGCTGCCTCTGCTCGGGGCCAGGCTGGCACTCGAATGAGAACTGGTTTCCAACAGGGTTTGAATAAGGTGCTGAATTCTGGTCCATGGGAGAAAACGCCTTCGTGGCACCTTCCCAAGCTTGCACAAGCCTGGGGTGGGTGGGTGCCGTAGTGGGAACGCTCGTCTCGAAAGGCACGGCTCCCGCGCCGGTGCTGCCCGCGGGGGAGCTGCAATAGGCCTTGCTCTGAAAGTGCACTTGGGACAGGGACTTTGGTGGCACTGTCCTTCTCAGGGGGCTGCTCTGCACCAGCAGCCGCAGACTGGGGACGCCGTCCTTGGCTGAGGCTTGCCTCTTCCCCACCGGCTTTGGCATGGTAGGCGAGTGTAAACTAGACGGAAAAACAGCTTGGTTTTCTTGGAAAGTGCTTGGGTTTTGGTCGATAGCACCAGACGACGGGAGAGCACCAGGGGGGTCGGCGGGATGCTCGGCCCTGCCCTTGCAGCAGGGCAAGGGGCCGTGGTGCAGGGCGGGCGGCGGCGGCGGGTGCAGGAAGGGCGGAGGCGGCGGGGGCAGCCCGTACAGCCCCCTCCCCTCGGGGGACACGGCCTCGTAGGAGCCCCCGCTCAGCGGCTCCTCCGGCCACTCTCTGGGGGACGAGTGGAAGGCGAAGGCGGTGGGAGCGGCGCTGGCGATTCCCACCTCCAGGTACTCCTGGCTGCCCGCGCCGCTGCGGAACGGCTCCTTGCCCGCATCGTGCAGCAGCTGGAAGGGAAACTGGCACGGCAAAGCCCCCAGGCCGTGCACAGCGGCTTTGCCACCCTCGGAGAAAGAGCTGGGCTTCTGCACCGAGATCCCGTAGGTAGCACCGGCAAAGCTCTTCTCCGGGGAAGGCCAGGACTCGGCCCGGTTTGCCTGGAACTCTAAATAATGTAGCTGCCCATGGGTGCCGGGGCTCTTGAGGGGGATGCCGGCGGCGGGGGGCTGCCCCTTGGGGCCGGGTTGTGAGGTATAACTGGTGGAGGTCCGGCCGGCATCGGGGAAGCAGCGGCCGAAGCCGAGCTCTTCTGGCCGGAGCTCGGCGTCGCGCTGGGGGATGCCGGGCACGTGGAAGCGGTGGCTGCCGGCCGCGGGGGTCACCTCCGGCTTCTTCGGCGGCGTCACCTTCTGCTGGGGGTAGGCGATGCCGATGGTGGGGCTGGGCCGGGTGCCGGCGATGCTGAGCCGGTAGAGTTGCTGGTGGCCCCGCTCGCCCTTCCCCGAGCGCCGGCTGCGCTCCCGAGCTCGCCCCTTCCCCGGCGGGGACAGGGGGCCGCCCTTGACCTCTCCCCAGCTGCTGTCATTGCCGAACTTGGGCTTGCACTGCAGGGATTTGAAGTCGATCTTCCCCGCTTGCTGCGGCCGGATCACGGCTTCCCGCTGGCTGTGGGGCTCCTTGTCCTTGTGGCCGGGGAAGGGCGATGTCCCCTCCCCGCCCTGCGCCCTCCCATCCTCGTCCCCGCAGCCTTCACAGCCAAAGTCCTTGTCGGGCTCTTTGGGGCCGGCCTCAGTATCGCCGATGGTGTAAACATGCTGGCTCTCTCCAGTCATGATACCGAGGAGGGGACAAGGCTACAGAGCCCCTCTGTCCCGTCCCGCTGCGAGCTGCCGTGGCCCGGTCACGGGCATCCTCCTCCGCCGAGGGGCACCGGGGCAGCAGCTCCCCGGGGCCGGGCTGCGGGCGGGTCCCGAGGGCCGGCGGGGCTCTGCCGCATCCTTTCAGACCTGCAGGGAACGGGAGAGAAGAGGGGAAGGCTGGATGTCAGTCGGGGGAGGCACGGGAGGGGGTTTAGCCCCTTTTCTTGGACTGAGGAAGCGGCAGCGCAGCCCCCCGGGGTGAAGCCCTGCAGCTTCAAAGGATGCTCAGAGCAGTTCACCTCTGGCAAAAGCCGCTGAGGAAGCACTTTTTCTTTTTGCCCTCCCGGGAAAGCTATTTCTGGGTTACTTCTTAGCAACATAAGCAGAAAAAGATGACAGAAGAGCTCCACCTACGGATTAGTGGGAAGGGCTGTCGGGATGGGCTGGGAGAGGCATCCTGGGGAGGGCTCTCTGTCCCCGTGTCCCCGTGTGCCTGTGTCCTCATGTTCCCGTGCTCCCAGCTCCCCACTGCTGCAGGGGAGACGAAAGGAAACGTTTGTGTTCCACCACTTTCCCCGCGGAGCTGAAATCCCTGCGGGAAGGGCTTTACCGCCCTCCCTGCGAATCGCCCTGGCAATTTTAGGTGTTATTAGGGAGGCAAAACCAGAAAAGCTGAGTCCCAAATTTCCCAGCTGATTTTACAACCCAGACCTTGGGGCTTTGGACACGGAGCACAAGTCAAGAGCAGCCTCTTAAAAGGCGCCACCAGGATTTTATACGAAGAAGGTTTTAATAAAAAGAAGGGTAAAGTTTTGCTTTAAAGAGTCCTTTTTTTAAGAGAAGTCTGCTGGAAACAGTGAGGGTTTTTTTCTCCTCCCTCACTGGAAATGTTTTTTCACCGTCTGCTGCAGTGGGTCAAGGCACGGCACTGCTGGGAGGGGGTGAGGAGCAGGAAATTCAGTTTATTCCTCTCCTTCTGGGTGTAATTCCCACAGATCCCGACCCCCAGGGTTCACCCATCCTGCCCACGAGCGACCTGCGCAGAAAAGGAAATTTTCCAAGGAAAAGAGGAGCACCCTGCACCTGTCCAGGGTATCTGTGGGTCATTTCTCCGTTCCCACCTGGAATCTGTCGGGATGAGCCCCCAGCACCCCCAATGCTGCACTAATAACAACAATCGGGCTAGAGAGAGGCGGCTGCAGGGATGCAGCAGCGCTCCCCTCTCTGCTTCGAGTTGGCAGGCCTGAATTCCTCCCCAATTTCACACCCTGCCGAGTGAAACGGATCCGGGGCCGATGGGGTCGGGGCCGAGCGTGCCGGCTCCGCGGCCAAAGCTCACACGCGGCCCTTTGGCACAAAGGGCTCTGCTGGGAAAACAATGCCCCACTTATGCCTCAGCCAGCCACAGCTCCAGAGCCCGCTCGCTCCTGTTTAAATTTGCAAAGGCTCCTTGCCAAGATAAAATACCCAAGGCCAGCGCTCGCTACATTATCACAGTCGGGCTTTTCAGCCACATAAAGGAGCCTTTTTTGTTGTTTTTGCGAGGGAAAGGCTCGTCGGTGTGGCTGGAAAGCTGCGGGATTTGCATGGCAAGGGCTGGGGGGCCGATGCTGAGCGCCAGGAGACACAAACAGCCCTGTGCTGGCAGAGTGATGGCCGTGGGGACAGCAGGGCTGGTGGCACGCAGGACTGTCCCACTGCTGCCGGTGGCAGAGCCCGGGCAGGAAATGGGTGTGAATTTACTGCACGCAAATCACAGATGGTGCACAGATATTAGGGCAAGGTGTAAATTGGGGATTTGCTCGCCAAAATCCCCCCGGTCAGGGCTTGGGGGTCCCCTGTCCCTGCCTGGTGGTCCCTCCTGCTGGCTGTGGCCACGGGGCATCGCTCTGGGGTGGCCCAGCAGCCCTGGGAGCAGGGAAATCCAGGGCCTCATGCGGCTCCGATGGGGCAATGGATAAGGAGGGCTGGGCGTGTTGAGTTAAAGTGATATTCCCCAGGCAGCTCCTGCATCCATCCCCTGGAGGGTTATGGATTTGGCACAAGCGCGGTTCACCCCCCGTGGGATGGGAAAGCCAGGGAGAAATGAAAATTGGGAACTATTCCCGCTGGTTTTTACAGCCCTAGCCTGCCCTGAGCACCAGGCTCCTCCACGGGTTACCACTGGCATCACTTCTTGGATTTTGACATTTCAGCTCCTGGAAGAGAAGGGGCGGAAAGGGACGGAGGGGAGGCAGAGGGAGTTTGGCTTTTTAAAAACCCCTTGTGGTTATCGCCAGGCTGCAGGAAGAGCCATCCCCAGCTGCATTTGTGTGCCCTGCCGGGGGGCTTGGAGCATCCTCTCTCTGCGGGGCTCAGCCGGGGCCTCCCGCAGCCCCTCTGCCGCCCGGGGACAGGGGACAGGGCCAGCAGCGGTGGCAGCAGCCTGGCTGGCAGGGCAGAGCCGTGCCTGGAGCTCGGCGGGGCAGGTCCGGTCCTGCCGGGAGCCCGACGTGCCAGACGGGTTGTGATTCACCGAGCGGCTCCCGCTGCCTCCGGAGCGCGCTGTGCCCACGGGGCAGGGCTGAGCTCAGGGTCCCTCAGAGCTTCCCAATCCCCCCGCAGGACCCGAATCCCGGGGGAGCACAGCACGCCGGGCACGGGGAAAGGCTCCTTTTCCATGAGAGAGAAAAGCTGGGATGCCATTCCCGTGGGACACCCTGCAGGGACCGCCAGGTGCTCACCACGAGCAGGGCAGGACAGGGGAAGCATCTCCCCAGGGAAAAGCCCCGCTCTGGTGGAACCAGCGAACAGAACGGTTGTGTGAACGGGAAAAAGCCGGAATCCCACCGGGAAACGCCAGGCTCCGACAAAGGGAATGAATTTCTCCTTCCCATGGCAGGCAGAGGGGGGACGGGGCCCGGCAGAGCCGGGCTCAGCGCTGGGCTCGGCCTCTCCCCTGCCTGACCTTGGCGAGTCGGTTACTCGCGGTGACTCAGCTCCATCTGGAAATCAGCCCGATAACGCTCCCCTATCGCCAGAGCTGATTAGGCGGGCAGGGACTGTTCCTGCTCTGCCTCTGGACAGTGCCCAGGGAGCCCTGCCGGGGCTGGCACACGGGCAGGGGTCGGGCTGAGGGGCTCCGGTTGAGGTTTGGTGCAGCTGAGCTCAGGGGCTGCTCCTGCAAGGGGAATGAACCAGCCTGGGATGGGGCTCTGGGACAGGGACAGGGCCCAGGGAAGGGCTTGAGCTGTCAGGGGAGGTTTAGGGTGGATATCAGAAGAGGTTCTTCCCCCAGAGGCTGCTGGCACTGCCCAGGGAATGGTCCGAGTCTGCCAGAGCTCCAGGAGAGTCTGGACAGCGTTCCAGGGGTGGTTGTTTGGGCCAGGGCTTGGATCGATGATCCCTGTGGGTGCCTTCCAACTCAGGATATTCCATGATTCCATGGAGCTGCTGCTCTCGCAGTTGGGCTCAGGGATCAGGGACAGGCGTGGGAGTGGGTGGCTGGAAAAAGCTCAGGATGCCAGCTGGGTGGCAACTGCCAGGGAAATGCCCTTCGCTGTGCTGGTGGGAGGGAGATGGGTGGGGGCAGCATTCCAGGGCCTCAAGGGGCTCCAGGAGAGCTGAAGAGGAACTTAGGACAAGGGATGGAGGGACAGGACACAGGGAATGGCTTCCCACTGCCAGAGGGTGGATTTAGATGGGATATCGGGAAGGAATTCCTCCCTGTGAGGGTGGGCAGGCCCTGGCACAGGTGCCCAGAGCAGCTGTGGCTGCTCCTGGATCCCTGGAAGTGTCCAAGGCCAGGCTGGACAGGGTTTGGAGCAGCCTGGAGCAGTGGGAGGTGTCCCTGCCCAGGACAGGGGTAGAGGAGTTTTAAGGTCCCTCCCAACCTGAACAATTCTGGGATTCCATGAGGTGATCCCACATGGAACCCCCTGGCTCTGTGGGCTTTCAGAGGCTCCCCGTGGCACAAGGCTGACTCTGAACACACTCTGTCCCCAAAAAGAGGCTTTTAACCCCTGCCTAGAGGGTTGAAATCCCACCCAGACGGATTGATCCAAACCAGCATGGCTTTGTCTGGAGCTGGGAAAAAATCCCTTCCCTTGTGAACTGGCCCCTTCTGCACTCCCTCCCTCCCTCCCCTGAGCAGCTGCAGGGCCAGAGAAGGTCCCTGAGTATCCCTGCAGCCAGAGGCATTCCCAGAGCCCATCTGGGATGGGGAGGAGAGATTCTGCCTCCCAAAAATAGCACCTGAGCCCGTGCTGTCAGCTGGCCCCTACCTTGGCACCCTCTGTGCTCAGCTACTGCCGGGTCTCACTTTCACCTCCCATGAAAAATGAATTTCTTGGCTGTGAAGGAAAGAGAAAAACATGTCAGGAATCTGTGTTTGGCTCGGCTGTGGTGCTGCAGTGTGTGGGGAGAGCTCAGCTCCAAAAGGGGGGATTCCAGCCCAAAATTCCCGTCCTGGGCACCCCCAGCAGGGTCCCCCTGGTGGGTGGCTTTGACTGGGTGCTGTGGGGTGAGGAAATGGAGGAGATGGGATCCCATCTCCACCTCTGCTGCATCCCAGCTCCATCCCTGCATCCCACTGGGGTCCTGCAGAGCTCCTGCAGAGCCTTTGGGGTTCATCCTATCCGTGGTCAGGATACGGCCCTGAGAGGCAGGAAATGATGGAGGAGGAGGAAAGGGGAATTGAGGATGGCCAAATCCCAGATCCCAACCCTGGGCACACTCCGGGCACAGGGAGCTGCCAACCTCTCCCAGCTGGGCTCCATCCCACGTTCCTGCTGCTGCCATTCCCAACCCTCCCGGCCCCCAGAGGCAGCTTTTCCCCAAGTCTGGGTAAAGTGGGGATTTCAAAGGCTCGCTGTTCCCTCCCTGCCAGCCTCAGATCCAGCCTGGAGTTGACCCCTGTCTGAAGAAGAAACCGTGGATCAAATGAAAATCAAAAGAAACCATGTCCTGACACATCAAACCCACTTCCCAGGCAGAGAAAAGCAGGATCAGGGCTCTGCTTCCTGCCAGGACACAAGGCAGCAGTGGGAGCATCACATCCCACGGTGGGGACACCATCCTTGCCAGCCCTGCTCGGTCCCAAGGAGAGAAGCTGGGAGTGGGGACTGCTCCAAAGGGACAGAAAACCTGGGGGGTGGCTGGGCTGGAGCATCCCTTGGGAAGAAACCACAGTGGGAAGGAGCCAAGCCTTGGTGCTGAGAGCTTGGGAAGGACCTTGGAAAAGAGGCTGGGAAAGATTTTGGGGATGCAGAGCCACACAGGGACACACACAGGGACAAAGTGGGGCAGGGAGACACAGGGACACGATCCTGGATGTTCTGGTCGGGCTGTGTTGGGGTAGGAAGTGATTTCCAGCGGATTGTCCTGATCCAGGGAACTTGGGAGGTTGTTCAAAAAGCTTCTTTCCTGCTCACAATGATCCAGAATTGATGGGCTGGATGTGAGGAGCAGCTCTGGATGTCCAGACTGGTGAGGATCCAGCTTTCAGTGGGGATGCAGATTTTGCAGAGCCCTAATCCTCCCTCGGTTTGTCATGCACAGACTGGGAGGAGCAGGAAGAGGAGGAGGAGGACAGGCAGAGCCTGGCAGCTCTCGGGACACCCCACGGGGGGCAGGGGTGTCACCGGCTGCTGTCATAAGCCACCGTCTCGGCTCCATGCCCAGGGTCCCTTCCCAGCCCCGAGGCGCTTCCAGAGGAGCTTGCGCGTCTGGGATCCGGCACGGCGGGGGTGGCTGGGATGGGGGGAGAGGAGGAGACACCAGATAGGGCTCAGCCCCAGCTGGAGGCCATCCCGATCCCGAGGATGGATGGATCCCAATCCCAGCTCTCAGGCAATTCCCTGGTCTCGGAGCTGGGTGTCAGCTACCAGCGCTCGCTCCGGTCCCATCCCATCCCTGGCCAGCAGCACCGGAGCGTTCTCCGAAGGAAACGGGATGGATGGAGATGGGGAGAGGGGAGGCTCTCCCAAGGGTCAGCTCCGCTTCTCCTGGCCCAGCACGGAGTGGGAAAAGCAGCTGGGATGTGCCGGGAGGGGCCGGGAGCTGCCAGGTGGAGCCACCCCAGGGAAATCCGGGTTGGATCCTCCATGGGGGAGCAAGGGCAGAGCCGGGAGCTGCTGCTTCCGAGGGAGAGGCAGCTCCCAAATCCCCGCTAAATGAGGGCTGCTGCCTTTCAGTGCCCTTCAGAGCATCTGCATCCCTAAAAATCCAGAGGCATCGGACATCTGAGAGCTCCCGAGCCCGAGGCTGCGCTGGGTTTAATCTCCCCGGGGATCAGCAGCGGGGCTGGGGCTGACAGCAGCATCTTTGTGGGGCTGGAATAAAGCCTGACTTCTTCTGCCATTTATTTAAGGAATATTAATCTTTCATTTTCCTTCTAAATGCTCCTGTTTGCTAAGGACCTATCTGTTACCTAAGTGCTCCGATAAATCTTCGAAGGTAAAATTACATGTTAGATGCTGCCAGAAGGGTACATTTAAGAATACTTCCTAAATTATCAACTGCATTAATCTTAATTACTTGGGTAAAAGTAGAGTCTGGCATTAGGGTGGACTAAATTGAGCGGGTGTTTGTTTGTCTTTATCATATCACATATTTGAGATCATTTAACAGAGCCCAGATAAAAGGGGCAGCCAGGGGCAGAGCAGCTGCCTCATGGAAATGATGGCTCTGGGTGACAAAGAGCAGCTGGGAGGGGACCCCGGGGTCCCTGAGATGGCAGAACCTGCCTGGAGCAGGTGGAACCCCAGCAAAAATATCCAAAAAATCCCAATGAACTCCTCGGATGCGCGGCTGGCTGATGAAAGAGCTTTGCAGAGCACGCAGAGGCAGGATGGGAGCTCTAAACTGAAAAAGAGGAGGTTCAGATGGAATATCGGGAAGGAATTCTTGGCTGGGAGGGTGAGGAGGGATTGGGATGGAATTCCCAGAGCAGCTGTGGCTGCCCCTGGATCCCTGGGAGTGTCCAAGGCCAGCTTGGATGGGAGCAACCTGGGATAGTGGAAGACAAGGGGTGGAACGAGTTGAGCTTTAAGATCCCTTCCAACCCAAGCCATTCCAGGATTCCCTGATAAATCTGGAGGGCTTGGTGTCCCTCAGGGTGCTGGGGCAGTGCAGGGCTCTCTGTTCAAGATTTCCCCCAAATTTCCTGCGTATCTGGATGAGGGCAGCGTGCCCGAGCGGGCCCTGGCTCCAAGATGAGCACATCCCTCAGGATTTCAGGGCCCAGAACTGAAATGAAACGGGGCTTGAAGTGCTCCCATTCCCTGGGCCTTGCACAGGTATTAAACATTCCTGATGGGAAACATCCCCATCCCCAGAGCTGCCTGACCTGGGCACATTCCTTATCCTAGAGGGAATTTGCTGAAGCCAAAAGGGAGGGTTTTCCTCCCTCTGCTTCGCTTTTGTTTTGGATGTAAGGAAAATTTGTCCCTGGAAATCCCTGTGCACGGGATGCTGAGAGGAGAAATTATTCCGTGCTGCTGGAGATGGGGATCAAGGATGGATTTGGGAGAAGGGGAGCTCAGAGGCCACACCAGGACCATCCAAATCCTGGGCATCACCAGGGCATGAGCAGTGTCTTGTGATCTCACATTCCCTCCCCCATTATCCCAGGATCAGGCCCCGCTCTGCATTTCCCTCCCAGCCTCCCGTGACCCCCCCAAAAAAGGGAGAAGAAAGCCAAAAATCCCAGGCTTGCATTCCCAGGCCAATCTCACATTTCCTTCCTGCCGGCAGAGCCTGGGTCTGCTCCAAGCTCCCAGCCCTGGTCAAACGGGGACAGGAAACCCGAGAGCGATGAGCACATCCCGGGATTTTCACCCAAGCCTCATTTAGCTCCTTGTCCTTCTGGCATCCCGCTCCTCTCCTTGGGCTGCTCAGGGATGGGCGTGGTTCTGACTTTGGGCACACACCGAGCGCTGAAATTAATTGGCTCCCTGCAATTAAACATCCCAGGCTTCAGATGGGGTCAGGGGATGAATGGGATTACAAATCCAGGAATTCTTTTGGATGCTGTGAGCCCCTGGAGTGGGAGAGGGACAGAAGGAGCCACTTCCCTGCAGGTCTCATCCTGGTGCTGGCTGTTCCCAGGGATGTGGTCTCTGCTGGGCCCTGGCAGGCACAGAAGGATCAGCCAGGGCAGGGAAATCCTGGTGTTCCTTCCCAGACTGCTCTGGCTGAAGGGATCCAGAGGCCTGGAGACCCAGACACAGCTGGGATTGGGGTGATGGAGAGGCAGGATCTCACCTGGGGCTTGGATGGACCATGGGAAGCACAAGGATCATGGGTGGCACGAGGACCAGGGGTGGCACAAGAACCGTGGAAAGCACAAGGGCCGTAAGTGGCGCAAGGACCACGAGAGGAACAAGGACCAGGGATGACACCAGGACCATGGGAAGAACACGGACCACGGGAATCACAAGGACCATGGGAAACACAAGAACAATGGGAAATACAAGGATTCTTGGTGGGACAACAACCATGAATGGCACAAGGACCACGGGAAGCAGAAGGACCATGGGAAGAACAAGATCCATCAGTGGCACATGGACCATGGGAAGCACACGGACCATGGGAAGCAGAAGGACCATGGGAAGAACATGGACCATGGGAAGAACAAGGACAATGGGAAGCACACAGACCAAGGGAAGAACACGGACCATGGGAAGAACACGGACCAAGGGAAGAACACGGACCAAGGGAAGAACATGGACCATGGGAAGCAGAAGGACCATGGGAAGAACAAGGACAATGGGAAGCACACAGACCATGAGAAGAACACGGACCATGGGAAGAACACGGACCAAGGGAAGAACACGGACCATGGGAAGAACACGGACCAAGGGAAGAACACGGACCATGGGAAGCACATGGACCATCACAGCCCAGAGCAGCAGCCCCAGCACGGATGCTCTGAGCCCACTCACCCAACTGCTTTGGATGATCCCATCACCCCAGAATCCCGGGATGAGCCAGAGCCCATCCCTGCAGACTCAGATCCCTCACATCCCGCCCGTCCCCATCCCAGGGGATGCTCCTGTCCAGCCTGAACCAGTTCCCACAGGATCTGATAGGAGGAGGCTGCTGCCAGATTTGGGGGCTTTTAAGCTGTCAACTTTCCTATAATTATTAGCAATGTTTTCAATCAGTTCTCCTCTGAAATTTGCTTCGGAAAGACAAGATTAATGAGCATTTCCTTTGGGGATTTATTGCACTGTTAATTATTCTCTGCCAGAAATTTGGTGCAGAATATTATCAGCTTTTCTTTTTTTTTTTTTTTTTTTTTTCAATTAAAAGTGATTATAATTTGCTCTCTATAAAAGAAAAGTGGATTTCAAATAAAAATATAATATCCCCCCCCCTTTCCTGATTAAGTATAATAGTCAAGTGATGGAGATAAAAGTAGCCGGTGGCTCTGGCGGGTCACGTTGTGGAGACATGAACTTGGCCCCCCCCGGCAGCACTTCCATCCCTGCTGGGGTCCAGTTTTTTTTGGGATAACGGGATTCAGAGAGGCCAGCTTGTAATTTATGGAGTTTTCCTGCAGAGGGAAGCAAAGGTGTCTGAAAGGAGCCGCCCGCGCGGTGCCAACTTTGGGAGAGGGGTTCAGGGAGGAGGAGGAGGATGGGGATGGGGAGAGCCGGGGATGCCGCTCCTTCTCCCAAATAACGCAGGTTCAGAGGCCGGGGGAGGCTCCGGGGGATATCAGGAGATGCTCCGGGGGATATCAGGAGATGCTCCGGGGGATATCAGGAGATGCTCCGGGGGATATCAGGAGATGCTCCGGGGGATATCAGGAGACGCTCCGGGGGATATCAGGAGATGCTCCGGGGGATATCAGGAGACGCTCCGGGGGATATCAGGAGACGCTCCGGGGGATATCAGGAGATGCTCCGGGGGATATCAGGAGATGCTCCGGGGGATATCAGGAGATGCTCCGAGGGATATCAATCCCACTGGGAAGGCGTTGGAAGAAGCCACAGTCGCTCTTTTCAGGGAACGAACGCCTTTTGCAGCAGGATCCGAGCAGGACCAGCCCTGGAGAAGGGGCTCTGTCCCCTCCCCAGCAGACATTCCTCGGGTGTCTCCCGAATTCGAAACATTCCGAAAATGCTGCGAGGACAAACCCTCGCTTGCTGGGGACCGGCTCCGATTTCAGAGGAGAGCGGGACGGGGGGAGCAGCCCCAGGCGGGGCTTTGCTGGAAAACACCCCCGGCCCAGTCCCCTGCTGGGCTGGCTTTAACCCCGGCTTTAACCCCGGCTTTAACCCCGGCCTGTCCCTGCAAAGCCCCACTGCTCCCCTTGGCTCTGGAAGCGAAGGAGAAGTAGAACTAAACCCAGATTTGGGATTTGCCGCATCCCGTGCGGATTTGCAGCCACGGGGGTGGGAGTGGAGCTGCCGGGATTTTGATGGAGAACGACCTGGTTTGGCTCCCTCCAGCTGGAGCTGCTGCCTTGAAGCCAAGTTTGCCATCACCTTGCGCGGTGATTCCCTGGAATCCCCGGCTCTTGGAAGGCAGGAGGGATGTGCCACGCAGGGAAAAGTCGAGGAAAGGGATGGATAATCAAACCAGGACACTGCCATATCTGAGCTACAAACCAAACCAGTGCCAGGGCAGAGCCACGGTGGGGGGAAAGCTGAATTTTGGGAAGCAGAATCCCAAAAAACCTGTCCTGCCGCAGCCCCCGCGGCCCCGCTGGCCGCAGCCGCCGGCGCTGAGCGATGCTCTCTGTTCTCCACGGGAGCAGCAGAGCCCGGGGCCAAGAAAAACGCCCGGAGCTATAAAAAGTCTGAGGAACAGAGACACATTCATGGACAACTTCAAGGATGCCGCTGCAGCCGGGCGGGATCCAGGGAGCAGCCCCAGGAGGGAGCAGCGGGACGGCTCCAGCCCCGGGCAGTGCCAAGGCCATGGAAAAGCGGGATGGGTTCGCATCCCCCGCTGGTGCATCCCGGGTTTGGGGTGGGGAGGAGCTGCGCTCAATCCCGGTGTGTTTTCCATCGCTTTTCCATCAATTTTCCATCGGTTTTCCATCGGTTTTCCCTCCAGCCCCGAAGCCGGGTCAGGTTTGTCCGCAGGTGCCGAACACGAGCCCGGCACATGCCCGGAACTTCAAAGGGCCAGGAATGAAAACCATCCCGCCCAGGGATTTCCAGCCCTTCCTGCTGCTCCAGCTGCTGGGTGGCAGATGTGGGACACGGACCCCGTGCTCCAGCTGCAGCACGAGCCATCCCGAGCTGGAGAAACCCCTCTGAGCCGCTTCTCCTGCTGCTTTTCCTGCTTTTCCTGCTTCTCCTGCTTTTCCGCCTCCCCAGGCCCCATCCCTGCACGAGCGAGGCTGAATAATGCCAATACTCATGGCCCAGACAAATCCAGGCTCTGTTTGCTCCCAGGAATGTTTTCTCCAGAGACACTCCAAGCGACAAAATCCCCTTCCTCATGCTGCTGGGTTCTTCTTTCATCAGGCAAAAATAAAAACGAGCCGAGGGCTGAAGAATGGCATCCTGTCAATATTTTCCTTTTGCTGAATGAGCTGGAAAAGCTCTTGGAGTCCGAGCCTGTTCCTGCTGTGCTGCTCCAGGTGCTGCTCCAGGACAACATCCCTCTTTGGGGATGCAAAGCGAGGATTGGGGATTTCCCCTCTGCTTCGGGATGTGCTTTTCAGGCAGAACAGGGAGATTTTAAAGTGTTGTCTCAGAGGTCTGAGGCAGCGATGCTGCTGCTCTTCCCACAGCTCCCAGAGCTGAATCTCAGCGCTGAGGGATGCTGGATGGGAAAAGGTGCTGGGGAGCACAGAAATGAGGGAATTTGGGTATTTCCCCCAGCCTGGGGTGGGCAGCCCATACATGTGACTCATCCCTTTCCTCATCTTCAGCCACTGAAGGAGGAATGAAACAACCCAACCCTTTGGGAGTCTGGAGAAAAAGGGATATTTTTATATCCTGGCTGGAAAACGGAATTCTTCCCAACAGCAACAATTAAAAAAAAATAAACATTAAAATAAAAAAGGTGAAAACCACTCATTAATGGTTTCTCTCCACTCCCAGCAAGGCTGGGAGGAGCAGAAGAGGGTCAGGACATCACTCCCTGTCTGAAGGGCCACACTCATCCCAGGAATATTTTTCCTGTCCACAGAAAGAATCCCAGACAATACCTAATCCCATGGACATGGATTCCTTTCCCTCAGCCCTTTAGCAATGCCACCAAACCCCACATATTTTCCCGGTGACTTCACAGACCAAGAGCATTTTTTTCCTTCACCTGGAGATTTAAAGCTCTGGGAAGAGATTTTTGCAGGGAAAAGTCACGTGGGATCTCCCTCCCGGCACGGGGATAAGGAATAACTTTGTGCATCTCTCATCTGTGCTGCTCCTTTTCCTCCCTTCCCCAGACAAACGTTGCAAGTAATAATTTTCCCACATGGAGCTGCTGTAAAGTGGCTGCTTCTTCCATTAAAACCCCCAGCTGCCGCTGGATTTTGGGAAAGGGGGTGTTGGAGAAGGGCCTCCCCATGGGGTATCGCTTTTCCCCGCTGCTTCCTGCCCAGGTGATCCCACACCAACCTGTGTGATGGAAAAATGGAAAACATTCGGGATCTGGGACACATCTCCAGCCGAAAACACAGCCTGGATTCAGCCGCCCCTCCCCTGCTCCCAAGACATCCTCCTTTTGCCAGAGAGAGTGGCGTTTATCCCGGAATTCCTCAAAGCCACGGGGTGAAAAGAAAAAAAACGAGGAAACCATTAAATTTGGGTGTGGGTGTCTGCCTGCCGTGGCTGTGCCCGCACTTCCCACTGCTCCGGGCACAAAAGCGGCGCTGGAGCGATCAGAGCTGAGTGGGGGATGCTGAGGGATGATCCCAAATAACCCGACCCTACAAGCCAGAGGGAAACGGATTCACCAGAGTGGGTTCTCCCCAAAAACAGCCAGGGACAGGACAACTCCCTCCTGGCTGTGTCTGCTCCCAGCACATCCCAGCATCCTGACACCCAGCCCAGCTTTCCAGGCACCCTTTAATCTTCCTGGCCGCTGTTTCCAAACTGAGACTTGCAAGGATTGACCAGGGCAGGACCTCCCTGAGTTGTTGTTTTGTGTTTTTTTTTTTCAAAGCTTCTTTGCAAAAAATGAAACAACAAAAAAAGACCATTAAAAAGAGGGAAAAAGAGGAAAAAGAGGAAAAAGAGGAACAAACGCTGCCCCGGGAGCCCGGCGGGGGCTGCAGGGCTGCGAGGGCTCTGCCCAGGCAGAGCCTGGGGGTTGCTTTTGCCTTTTCATCCCGTGCCAGACTTCAGCCCAGGATTTAGACGGTCAAATCCAAGAATCCCTGGAAGGCAGGGCTTGGCGCGGCGGGGCCGCAGCTGCTGCCTCTCCCCGCTGCTGTAATTACGGCCCCAAACTTAGAAAGCAGCGGAAGAGCCGCGTGTAGCGCTGCAATTAAGAGGTTCTTTAATTGCAGGGCATTGTTTTCCTCTGCCCGAGCGGCTGCGCACCGGGAGCCGCGGCGGAATCCCGGGAATTGCGGATCCACGGCATCCTCGGAGCTCGGGGGACAACAGGTTTGTCCCCAAAGGTGACCCTTGGGCCAGGGGCGGAGCATCCAGAGCATCCAGCTGGGGAAGGAGCCGCCAAAATCCATCTCTGCTCCATGCAAGGAGGATTTTTGGAGGAACAAACGTCCTCCTCTCCCTGGGACTCCCCTTCTGCCTCTGGAGCAGCCAGGAACGATTGTCCCTGTCAGCCCTGAGATTTCCATGGATCTGTGTGTGGGAATCAGCAGCAGGCGTGGAGAGGACATGGAAGAGCTGCTGGTTTATATCCCCATGGACGCTCCCATAAATCCACTGCTTCCCAAGGCCGGGCGGGAACGGGAGCGGCTCCATCCCCTCCCTGCCTGGCTCATCCTCGGAGCGCTGGGAATCCCGTGGAAAAGGGATGGAAGTCACAGGCAGCGGACTGGTGTCACAGCAGGGGTGTCACAGCAGGGGTGTCACAGCGGGAACGCTGCCACCACCAAATCCAGCGTTGGTGATGGAGGAAAGGGGGATCCAAAGGGAAGAATCCCGGTTGTTCCCGGTCTCTGACACCGGCAGGTGCACACTGGCTCGGGCAGAGCCTCCTGCCGCATCCTTGGGCTCCCGAGATTCCCAGCAGCTCTTCCGTGGATTTATCCGCCGGCAGAAGGGAGCAGCAGGCCCGGAGCACGTTCCCTGTGTCGGGAACCTGGCTGGTGGAAAGCACAGTCTGGGATCTCCAGCAGGACAGCTCCAGGATGACAGCAGAGCCAAGGGCAGGGACGAGATCCTGAAATTTGCGCTTTAAAATGCGGGAACAGATTTGAGGAGAAAAATGGGAGAAGCTCCGTGTTCCCACCAGGACTGGGGTGTTCTCCGAGCCTCTCCTTCCAAATGCATGGATACAGCGACCCAGCTCTGCCATTCCATCGCTTCAATCCCAGAATCCGCTATCTGGGAGCTGCCAACGAGGCCGGGCATCCTCCAGTGGCCAAAGCCGAGCTTCCCGGTGCTCCCAGTGCCGGGACCCCTCAGGTCCTCACCCGGAGCCGAAGCTGTGCCGGAGGGGCCGGACACTCCCCAGGAAGGGGCTCCTCTTGTTTTCACAGCTGACAGCGGTGCTGGAGAGGATTCCCGGAGCTCCGAGGAGGAGGAAGCGCAGCTCAGGAACCCCCAAGGCTGCTGCAGCTGGGCTGGGGCCGGCCCCGCTCCCGGGGGCACAGGGAGGGCACAGGAGGTTTCCAGGGATCAGCTCCAAAGCCCCGCGGAGCTCCGGCAGGAACGGCAGCATCCTTGGAAGATGCTCTGGAGAGCGTCCACAGGGAGAGCTGCTGGCCTCCTGCGAAGCTCTCCAGAAGCTCCTGCAGGATCACTTGGTGGGAGAGGAGCAGCCAGAGCCTGGCATTGTCCCCGTGGTGTCCCCCAGTCCCTCGTCCCGGAGGTTCCTTGGAGGTTGGGATGGAGAGAATGTGGGATGTACCAGCAGAGCCGGGGGTGTGCGGCCACCCCAGCTCCTGGTGGCAACAAGGACAATATTTGGGAAAAATCCTGGCTCCAGAGACAGCTCTTCCCTTCCTTCAGTGATCTGCTCTCAGTGAAGCCCAAAAGGAAATCCATATTTATATATATTAATAAATGTCTGTCTATACTTATATTAATAAATAAATAAAAATATCACGGAATCACAGGAGGGAAGGGACTTTAAAGCCCCAAAAAGAAATCAGTAAAGGTCCCAAAAGGAAATCCATATTTATATATATTAATAAATATATATTTATATATATGAATAAATATCACAGGAGGGAAGGGACCTCAAAGCTCATCTCATTCCATGGGCAGGGACCCCTTCCACTGCCCCAGGCTGCTCCAAGCCCCATCCAGCCTGGCCTGGGACACTTCCAGGGATGCTGTGACTTAACTCTCCCATGATTATATAAATATATCTATATGTAAACCTCCCATAATAAGCAATAATTGGATATATATAATAATTTACATTATATATATATATATATATATATATATAAAATAAAATACTATAAATATTTTATAAATAGAAAATATTATATAATAATAAAATAATAATGGATGTAAAGATACAAACAGCCCCTGGATCCCCTGATTCCATCCTGCTGCTGCTGTCCCCGTGCCACTGCCACTGTCCCCCTGCACAAACAGAGGCCAGGACAGAGCCCCTTTGTTCCTGCTCTATTGACACAGCTGGGAGCGCTGGAGCCGGCAGAGTTTCCTGCTCCGGAGCTCGGGAAGAGGTGAAAGCCCTGATCCACCTGGGCACAGCCACAGCGTCCCCTGAGCCCGGGGACAACGGGCAGGTGTCACCCTGCGGGGTGCCCCGGGAAGGATCCGCCTGGCAATGAGGGGGGATGTGACCCCCAAATCTGCGGCTGAGGGTGGAAAATGAGCCCAGCTGAGCCTTCAGCTCCTCCTGCACCCAGCCACAGCCAGGGATCCCGGAGCAGGGACGCTCCTGCCATCCCGAGGGATTGGGACCAGGCTGGCTGTCACCTTCCCCTGTCCCACGGGATCTTCCCAGCTCCTCTGGGCGCGGCACAGATGGATCCAGATGGATCCCACAGGATTCTCCTTCCTGGAACATGAAGGCACCAAGCCCTCCCAGCCCTTCCATTCCTGTTGTTTTCCATGGGTATCCAATGCCGCTATTTTATTCCTGTTGACTCCAAGCTCTCCAATCAATGCAGTGGGAAGAGATTAATTAATAAATCCTAGGGATTTGCTATTTTCCCCCATAAATAATCCCTGAGGTGTTGCTGTGTCTGCCAGCACTGAGGAGCATGAAGCATCCTAAGCATCACTTCCAAGCATCCAGGATTTTCCAGGGGCCAAATCCATCCACCTGGTGATCCATGGCTCCTCTTTGCCTCCAGCCTCTGAGTGTTCCTTTATCCCCCGCCTCTCCTGACCGACAGGGAAAGCAAAGCAATAAAATGTCTTTTTTTTTATAGAGCCATAAATTTAATTTCCTTTAAAACCATTTGCTTCCACTTAGAACTCCATGGAAATCCTGCCCTCCTGGCAAAACTGCAGCATCCCAGCCCTGCCATCAACATGTGGAGCTTTTGGGATGAGCTTAGAAGTTCATGGAAGGGAAGATGGGGGAAGAGAAGTGAATTCTTAGGGCATTAAGGGCCTATTTACCATCTTCCCCCTGGACCTTCCTGGAGGGAAGAGCTGGAGCTGCTTTGTGGGGCACAGTTAAATCCGGCTCTGTCTGCAGGGCAAAAGTTCAGCCCCAGACAGAGCTGAGGGTGCTGGGAGTGAGGGAAAAGTCAGGATTTTCTGGGCTGAAAAACCACCTGGAGCTTTAAATCTGGGACTGGAATCCAGAAGCAGCGATGTGGGCTCATGGATGTGTCCAGCATCCTTCCACCAGCAGAGGGAATTCTCCCAGGGAGCAAGGCAGATGGGATCACCGAACCTTGGCATGGGATCAACCTTGGCAGGTATTTGGGTGATCCTCTGGAGCAGATCCTGCCTTTCCCAGGACACCAATCCCGCTGCTGGGCCAGCATTCCTGGGAGCTCCTCCTGGAGCGTCCCTCGGAGCCCACGGGAGGCACAGGGAAAGGTTTGTGACAGCTCCCAGGAGGGAGCCCCCGGAATTCTGGGCCCCCATCACTCCCTCCGTTGTGGCTCCAGCATTCCAGGGACTGGATCTGGATCAATCCTCTCCTCCAGAGCTCCTGCAGCCTTTGCAGTCTCCCTGGAGCAGGATGGAGCAGGTGCTTGGTGCCGGGTGAGGATTCCCAAGGCACAGAGCTCCTCCTGAGGCTGGGAGCATCCCACAGCATCCCTGGAGCCAGCCCTGAGCCGTGGGCACGCTCTGGGACTCCTCAGGTCCTGCTGGGGCTCCTCGGGAGCTCCTCATCTGCAGAATTCCCTGGCACAGCAAATCTCCAAGGGCTGGAGAGGCCATTCCTGAGTGTCCTGGGCTCCTCCTTGCTCCGTGCCGCTCCGAGGTGGCTTCCAGGGAGCTGGGTCTGTGGGAGGAGGGAGCAGCTGGCTGGGATGGGAATGACTTCCCAGGGATGTTCCTCTGCTGGGGAGTCCCGGGGACATCCTGCTGGAGCTCTTTGGGGACAGCTCTGATGGAAAGATGTCCCAGGAGTCAGGGATCTGGGGGAAGTTCCCAGGCCTGGCAGGCAGGGGGATGCTGTGGGGGGCTCCCCCAAAGCTCTGTGCAGCCGCTGCGACAACATCCTCAGTTTTTAATGGAATCATGAACAAAAAGTCTCCAAACAGACCCATGGGGGCTCTTCTGTCCCTGCCACTGCCTGCCTCACATTCCATGGTGTGGGACTCGTTTGGGAACCGACCCAAACCCCTCCACATTCCCATTATTCCAGTCCAGGATCCCAGTGATGATTCCTCAGGGCCGGTCCCATCACGGAGTCCTTCCTGCAGCTCCCAGCCGCATCCACGCAGCTCCAAAAGAAGAAGGTGCCTTTTTGGGTGAATTTTAGGGCAGGCAGCCACAGCCCCAAAGCACAAAGGAGTTTTACAATGACCCAGACAGGCCCAGCCCTGAAAACCTCATCCCAAAGCCGGGCAGCTCCTCTGGAATCAGGATGTGACCCATTTCCAGCGCCCCGGGACACACAGAGGCAAGGCCAGATGTTCCCAAGAGCAGCAGCACACCCAAATCCCAGCCAGCCACATCTGGGCTCCTCCAGGCATTACATCCTCTGCTTGCCTCCCAAACTGGGCTGTGAGCAGTGCCCTGGACACCCCTCGGTGGCCACAATCCCTGGATACGGAGCTGGGGTGATCCAACCCTGATGCCAAAGGTTGAAACCCGCCCGAGGTTGCAGGCCCACTTCAAAGAGCCGCAGCTTCCTCCTCGATAACATCGGGAGCCGGGATCAAAGGCGGCGTCCTCGGAAATCCAGCAGGGGAAGGGAAAATGAAATCGCTTCCTCTGGAGCATTCCTGGCTGCTGGAAATCAGCTGCTGCTGCTGCTGCTGCTGCAGGGAAATTCAGCCCTTGGGTCAAAATCCGAGGGGATGCTCAGCTGTGCTGCTCTGATGGATCTTGTTGGATTGGGATGTGCATCCCTCAAATCCAGTTCCATTGGGATGTGCATCCCTCACATCCAGTTCCTTTTGGGATTTTCTCCCTCACATCCAGTTCCCATTGGGATTTCATCCCTCACATCCAGTTCCCATTGGGATTTCATCCCTCACATCCAGTTCCTGTTGGGATTTCATCCCTCACATCCAGTTCCTGTTGGGATTTCATCCCTCACATCCAGTTCCCATTGGGATTTCATCCCTCACATCCAGTTCCTGTTGGGATTTCATCCCTCACATCCAGTTCCTATTGGGATTTCATCCCTCACATCCAGTTCCTTTTGGGATTTTCTCCCTCACATCCAGTTCCCATTGGGATGTGCATTCCCACTGCACTCACTGGGATGTGTATCCAGCCATTCTTGCCTCCAGGGTTCATCCTGGAGCCATCCCACTGGGATGCAGGACTCCATGGAGATATTCCCCACAAGCCAAGCCCTCACACGGCTCCTGCTGCTGTCTGGAGCTCAGGGAAGCTTCTGCTGCCTTTGGATGCTCCAAAATTCCCTGGATGGCTCCAGTGCTGCCGGTGGTGACACCCTGACAGCCAGGGGAGGGATATTCCATTGAAAAATCCCTCGGGATGCAGCCTGGATCGGAGCCCTGTAACCCTCCCAAGGACCTCAGGCTGAACTCTGAGCTGGGAAACTTTCCCTGGCCCACATTCCCAACCCATCCGGGGAGCTCTGGATCCCCCAGCCAGGATTCCTCCCTGCTGGAAAAGGAGATTTTCCAGAGGAACCTGCCCCTGCCTCCTGCTGCCATCAGGAATCATCCCACGGAGGGAAGGGATTGCAGCTGGGATTGCCCTGACCAGGGAGGTGCTTTGGGATGGAAAGGATGGGATAAATTCCAGGCACGGCGCTGGCCAGGCCGAGGGCTCCTGGCCCCATCCCGGATGGCTCTCATTCCTGGATGGAAGCAGGGATTTGGCACAGGCTGCTCCGGGCTCTCCACAGGACGGGGATTTCACCCTGGATTTCGTAACCTCTTCCCAAATTCCTCATCCCTGCTCCCCAAGCCCTCCCCGCGTGCTCCACTTGGAACTGGAGTTAAGGGAATGCTGCTTCCTCCCGGAATCTTCCCCCAGCAGGGATCCTGAGCTGGAGGCTCCCAGTTTTTGCACTAGGACAGGATTTAAGCTCCTGGCAGGATCTCTCCCAGCTCCTCTGGGAATGACAAGCCCTGGGCTCACTGCTGCAGCTCAGGTGCCACCCGGGTGCTTTTTCCTTGGATATTTTCCATGGATACTCCCAGGATCCAGAGCCATTAGTTATTAAGCATCCCTAGCACTGCTCGTGCTGCTTCCAGAAATAAACTGGAGTGGGAAAAGCCGTGAGCTGGAGGAAGGATTCCCTCCAGGAATCTCCAGGGAACACCCACCATGCTCTCTGTTCCTTACTTGCAATTCCGTGCTTCCAACTGGATCATTCGCAATTCCTTGCTTGTAATTCCCTACTCACAATTCCGTGCTGGGAATTCCTTGCTGGAAATACCCCACTCACAATTCCTTGCCTGCAATTCCCAGTCCTCCAGGGCATCACAATGAATGTCCAGGAAACTTCCCTGTGCCAGAGGGAGAAGAAGCCTCTGGCACCTGTTCAGAAGGACTTTACACATGGAATAAACTCCTGGTGTTCCTGGGAATGCAATTGGGAAGCACCACTTGCTGCTCTGCTACAGCTGGGGGGAGAATATTATGGAAAAAAGGATTATTCCTCCCAAATGCTGGAGGAATACATGGATTAATGCCAGAGGAGACGGACAGAAATTCCCAAATTTTCCATATCAATGCACCTAAATCCAGGATTTTTGTCATTCCCAAGAGGATGGCAACGGGATGGATGAGGCAGAGACCCAGCACACACAGACCCCACTTCCCGTATCTCCCACATCCCAACCCCTTCCCAGGAGCTCCAGCACCCAGGATGGGCTCGGCAGCAGCATCACCGAGTTGGGCACATTGGGAAAACGTGGAATTGGAAAATGTGGGAATCCTCCCTGTCACCTTCTCCCTCTGGACTCCGGCCAAGGAAAACCCCGGGAGCAGCCGGAGCCAGTGAGGCAGGAACAGCGGCTCTTTGTGTCCCTCAGGCACCGGGGCACAGGAGCAGCTCCGAGCCTTCCTCGGGATGCAGAGGAAATGGGAAACACGGCAGGGATGGTTGGAAGAGGGAAAATCACCCTCCTTCCCAAGGAGGATCAGCAGGATGGGAGCAAGGCCATGGATGTGGGAATTGCCTGCCCCATCCAGCCCCTCCATCCCCGGCTCACAGGGATGCACAGGCAGGTTCCAGCTCCTTCCAGCACTTCCCTGCAAGCTCCAGGGATGCATCCCCAGCCTAAATCCCTGGCTCTGAGGGAGGTCAGGAAGTGCTGAGGGTGCTCCAA
The DNA here is from genome assembly GCF_049639895.1 of Pseudopodoces humilis. Lineage (NCBI taxonomy): Eukaryota > Metazoa > Chordata > Aves > Passeriformes > Paridae > Pseudopodoces > Pseudopodoces humilis. The sequence continues at coordinate 1,658,345 of NC_142213.1, forward strand.
GCCAGGGCATGGCAGGGATTTGTGTTTATCCCTGATAATCGCAGTGGGAATTGGGATCTCAGTGGAAATCCCGCTCTGGGTTTGTCATTTGATCCATCACTAAAGCGTGAGGGAGGAATGAACTCCGGCAAAGCTCAGGAAAACATCCAGGGAAGCCAAATTCCCTGGTTTAGAGGAAAAAATACCCAAAAGCACAACTGGCCCAGCCACCAGGCTGAGGACACTTGGCCAAGGTTGGGCTGAAGGGCCAGGAAGCCAAAAGGATCCCAGGAAAGGTGGAAAAGGGATGGGAGAACACCTGGATCTGAACCAGTGCTGCCTCACTTTCCCTCCAAACTTTTCCCTGCCATGGATGCTCCAGTTAGAACTTCCCAGCTGATCCATCCCTGCCTCCCAAGCAGCACTTCAGGCTCAGCTGGGCACTTCCACACATTCCCAGCCAGGGTCAAACCATTCTGTCATTCCATGGTTCTCTGGAATTCCAGGAGGAATGTCCCTCCCAGGGAGCTGTTTGGGAGCAGGAAGTCCTGGGCCAGCCTTGGGTGCTATTCCAGCCTGGCTGGATCCCAGGGATGGGAAGATGCTCATCAAACATCACAGCTTGACTGGAAGGGGGCTTAATGAATTCCTTAATTAATTCCTTAAATAATTCCTTAAATAATTCCTGCCATCCCATTTCTCCTGGCAGCTGCATGCATCCGCAGGAGAGGGAGGGACAGGCATCTCCCCTTAATTAAAAAGCAGCAGGTTCAACCCCAAAAGAGGTTGGGTTTTGAAGGGAACATGGGTGCTCTGGAGAAGCTCCTCTCCCTCGAGGAGCTGCATCCATGCCCAGCCCCTTCCTGTCCACACAGGGCTGGAAAAGAGCAGGAGAAGGGAAGAAGGGAAGCTTGCAGAGAAGGGCTGGAAGGAGCTGGAGCATCCCTGAACCTGCCTGTGCATCCCTGTGAGCCGGGGATGGAGGGGCTGGATGGGGCAGGCAATTCCCACATCCATGGCCTTGCTCCCATCCCGCTGATCCTCCTTGGGAAGGAGGGTGATTTTCCCTCTTCCAACCATCCCCGCCGTGTTTCCCATTTCCTCTGCATCCCGAGGAAGGCTCGGAGCTGCTCCTGTGCCCACCTGGAATGCAGGTGGGAGTGCAGGCTGCTGCCCGTGGCCCTGCCAGCTCCTGAGCCACATTCCTGGAGTGCCACATTCCCGGAGAAGTGCCACATTCCCGGAGAAGTGCCACATTCCCGGAGAAGTGCCACATTCCCGGAGAAGTGCCACATTCCCAGAGTGCCACATTCCTGATCCCCGCCGGCGAAGCAACAGCTGACCAGCAACCAACGCTTCAACCCAAAGAAAACAGATTCAAACCCAAAGGAAAACACAGGGGACAGGGCCAGGCCCTGCTGGATCCCATCCCTCTGGAGCAGGATCTTGGAGAAGGGGGATGAGCGTCCCCACGGAGCAGAGCTCATCCCGCACCGGGTTTGTCTATCCCGGTGTCTCTGAGCGCATCCCACAGGGAATTGTGTGGGAAGAGAGAGCTCCAGGCAGGACCCTGCTCGTGGGAATGCTCATCACCAACTGTGTCCTAAAGCTCTGGGCTGGATATTCCCTTTGCTGCTGTAGTTGGGATAAATCTGGATGGTTTTCCTGGATGTGAAGGACCCATCCTCTCCTGGGATACTTCAGGCTCTGGGTTTCAGCCTCTTCCACAGTGGTTTCATCCATGGATTCTCTGTTCCGAAGTCTGAGGCATCAGGAGATGCTCCAAAGGAAATCCATCCCTGGTGGTTGTTGTCCTGGGAAAGCACTCCAGGCAATCCTCACATGATCCAGACCATCTCCCAGCCATTCTGCTGTCCATGAGGTTTCCCAGAATCCTGGCTCTGGATCACCACACCTGAGCTTGGATGTCGCTTTTCCAGCTCCTCCAGGATGTGCAGAGGGGGGACACAGATTCCTGGGTGTTGACCTGACCACAGGCAGTCCCTGGAATTCCCACATTCCAGCAGCTGGGATTCAGAGGGAAACCCCAAACAACCCTGCAGGGTCTCCTGGCCAGGCTGTTCCCTCTCCACAGGCACCAATCCCTGCTGTGCTTGGGAACAGCACTGGCCATTCCCTCTGGGACTCATCCAGCTCCTCTTTCCATCAGCCCTTCCTTGGGAGAGACAGGAAAATCCCTTCCCATGCCTAAATGGGGAATTTAAAATTCCCAAAGCAATTCCTGCCATGATTATCCCACATTTGCCAAAGGCTGGGATGTGGACCACACGGATGTGAACAGCACAATCCCCAGCTCCCCCTCCCAGACAGGAGGATCATGGATACCCCCTGAAATTCCGCACATCCCCAAATCCCTGAGCTTCCCCTTCCATTTCATGGATACTCCATGACCTTCCGCACATTCCCAAATCTGCCTGTCACCACAGCCCCACGTTAATGACACAATGTCCCCAATTAACGACCGTGACAATCAGCTCAGCTCATCCCCAGGTCGCTGATCCCTCCCGGCATTCCTCCAGCAGCGCAGGTGAATTCCCAGCCCGTCCCATCCCAGCTTCAGGAATCTCCTCTCCCGAGCTCTCCGCTGTCCAAACCCTCCCTCCTTCCGGAGCCAGCGCTCCCAAACCCGCATTCCCAAACCCGCATTCCCAAACCCGCATTCCCAAATCCGCTCGGCTCCGAAGGAGTTAAGGGAGCCGAGCCGCTCGGATTCCTCCACCTAAACCCCTCCAAAGTCCCGCACAACCAGACTTGGCACTTGGAGAAAGCTCCACAAATCCAGAGGCTCCAACACGCTGCTGCCTTCCGTTGGTCGGGAGAAGGCAATTCCCAGCTAATTGAGGAACCAGAGCCTTCCCCAGCCCCTTCCAGGCCGATTATTTATTTAGGGGCTTTTTTTTTTTCCCCCTTCCTCTTATTTTCCTTCTTTTTTAAATTATTTTTATTTTTTTTTTCACTCGTCCCGGGGCAAACATCAGGAAAAGAAAGTGCGAATTAATTTCGCTGCAGTTTATGATGCTCCCCAGCTGGTGAGGGCTGTTAACCCCTGGGTGCCCGGGGTGCTGCATCCTCGCAGCTCCCCGTATTCCCCACGATCCCATTTCTCTGCTCCCCAGGCAGGGATTTGGGAACACCAGGAAGCCAAAGGGAAACAGTAGCAGATACCTTTTTTCTTCCCTAAATCGCTTTTTTTTCCTCCCCTTCCCTAAATCTTTCCCCCCCCTAAATCTCAGTTTTTGCCCTACACATATTTCCCCCCCATAATCTCATTTCCAACCCCCCCCTTTTTTTTTTTTTCTCTGCCGTGCAGTGGCTGAGGGTTTCCCGAGTCATTTTTAACTCCCTCTGCCTCCTGCACACAATTCAGAGGAAATCTGGGAAACCGAATTCTCGGCTCTCCAGAACAGCAAATGGAAAGTCACTTAAAGGGACACTTCTGCCTTAAAGCGGCAGCGGCGCTTTTCTCCAGCGGCGGAAAAATGGGGTTAAAAACCCCTTAAATGGAGAAAATCCCACCCCGACAACTCCCAGCACGTCCAAGCTCAGCCCTCCCGGGCCACCACAGGTGACAACGCACTCGCCACCCCCTCCCCTGTCGCCGGTGTCCCCCCCCAGCCCCGGGGGGATGCGCATCCCGGGAACGGGGCTGGAAGTGGGGCGCAAATAAAAAGGAAATTCCAGCTCCCCGCGTGTGCCACGCACACGGAATTCCCGGGAATTGAATTCCCCCGCAATTCCAGGCAGGCACCGGCAGAAGGGTTAAGGGGGGAAGGAGGGGAAGGAGGAAAGGAAGGACCGACAGCAGGACCGACATCAAAGCAACTCCTCTGCTCAGCAGATGAGCGGATCCATCCTCACTTCATATTTTTTGCAGCTGAAGTCGAAAGAGGAGGGGGGAAAGGGGGGGCTGGATTAACTCCTGCTGTGCCAGGGGTGGCTCCGCCGGGGCACCGGCGACACTTTCCCGGCAGAGGTGGCACCTCAGTGGCGGGCGGTGACAGCAGAGAGCAGCCGGGGGGGCCCGGAGCAGGAGCAGCCCCGAGAGGGGGCCCGGGGGCAGCTTCGGCCTCGGGAGGGAGGAATGGGAATGGCAACGATTTTCCTCTGAAAGTTCTGGGATGACACAAATATCCCGAATAGTTTGAGCGAAGAGCATCATTTTTTAACTCTGACAAACCTCGTTGAGTCATTGAATGAGCCAGAGAGGGGGGTGGGGGGGAAAGGGGTTGGGGGGAAAGTTGTGTCTGCAGAGGGAAATGCAGGAGCTTCCAGCCGGGAATGCCGAAGGGAACAAACCCTGGAAAAGCTCTGGAGTGAACCCCCGGCAGCAGCGTGAGGCAAACAGCGCATTCTCCTTTCCCCCAGGCTTCCCCCAGGAAAAAAAATTAAAAAAAATCCCACTTTTATGACATCAGGCAGCAAAGCGGCGCTGGAAAAGGGAATTTACTCACCTCATCATAAGCCGGCCGGAGGGGAAGAGTGCATTCTCCTGGAAAGGGGCTGGAAAAGGCGAAAGTCGGGAATTAGGAGCTCCCGGCTGGCCCTGAGCGGTGGCTCCGTGCTGTGGGGATGAAAAGAGCAGAAAGTCTTCATCACTGACCACAGGCACGGAGCTGCTCACGCCCCTCGAGCGGCACCAGCCAGTAGCGCACAGAAGTTGGGATACGGGAGAAGGAGAGGAGCGCAGGAAACCGGGAATGCTGCGCTCCGCCGGCAACGGAGAGGGGGGGAAAGGGGGAAAAGGGAAAGGATAAAACGGGTAAAAAAAAGGGAACGGGAAAGAGAAATTGGGTAGAAAAGGGAAAGCGGGGGGGGGGGGGGGGAAGGGAAGAGGTAGGAAGGGAAGGAAAAGGGAAAGAGAAACGGGGTAGGAAAGGGGGGAAGGGGTGGGAATGGGGCAAAAGGGAACGGGCAAGAAAAATTGGGTAGGAAAGGGAAACGGGAAAAAGGGAAAAGGGTAGAAAGGGGGGGAAAGGGAACGGGAAAGAAAAAATGGGTAGAAAAAGGGAAAAAGTGAAATGGGGGTAGACAGGGAGAAGAGTGGAAAGGGAAATCAAGGTGATAGAAAGGGAGGGAAGTGGGATACATAGGGGGAAAGGGAAATGAAAGAAAGGGGGGAAAAAGGAATAGAAAGGTGGGGAGATGGTACAGAGAGGGGAAAAAGGAAGTGGGATCAAAAGGGCATAAAGGGGTGGGGGGAAATAGAAAAGGGTAAAAACCGGGGACAGAAAGGGGGCAAAAAGGCTTCATTCCAAATGTGACACGGGAGGGAAAACGAGCCCTGGAGCTGCCCAGGGTGCCAGAGGCCCGGATGTGCCAAATCCCTGGGGACAATCTCCCCCCACACCTCTTCAATCAGCCCTTGGCCAGAGCCTTAATTAAAAAAGCTGCTCCCAACTATCAGATAATGGATTGCATTTCCAGGCCCCTCTGGAAAAGCGGCTCTGCTTCCAAAGCGCTGCCAGCGCGGGGAGCGCTGCCAGGTTCGGGTTCCGATATCAAAGGAGCTCATCCCGCGCTCCGGAGTCGATCCACAGCCACCTCTGGAAGCTGCTGCTGATGTGGGGAGCGGATCCAGACCTGGGAAAACTCTGGGAAACGCTCCCTCTCCAGGCAGGAGGATTTGGGAGGTTTCTCCCCCTCCCATCGCTGCTCGTGGCTCAGGGGAAATGAATGAAATAATTCTGGAATAATGGAATGTTCAACGCCGGGGTCAGTGCATTTCCCAGTGCCACCTTCCCGGGGCTCCCAGGAGAATTCCCGGGGCTCCCAGGAGAATTCCCAGAGCTCCCCAAGCGTGGAGAGCCCTCCTTCAATCCCGGTAATCGAGTGGAATTGCAATCAAACCCCTGGCCTGGAGTCCATCCAAGCCCCTGGAAGAGTAGATCCCTATTTACAGCAGCAGCTGCAGAAACCCTTGGAAACCCTTGGAAATCCTTGGAAACCCTTGGAAACCCTTGGAAATCCTTGGAAACCCTTGGAAACGCTTGGAAACCCTTGGAGATCCTTGGAAATCCTTGGAGATCCTTGGAAACCCTTGGAGATCCTTGGAAACCCTTGGAGATCCTTGGAAATCCTTGGAGATCCTTGGAAACCCTTGGAGATCCTTGGAAACCCTTGGAGATCCTTGGAAACCCTTGGAGATCCTTGGAAACCCTTGGAAACCCTTGGAGATCCTTGGAAACCCTTGGAAACCCTTGGAAACCCTTGGAAACGCTTGGAAACCCTTGGAGATCCTTGGAAACCCTTGGAAACGCTTGGAAACCCTTGGAGATCCTTGGAAATCCTTGGAGATCCTTGGAAATCCTTGGAGATCCTTGGAAACCCTTGGAAACCCTTGGAAACCCTTGGAAAAGGTGTTTTTGATGGTGATAACTGGGATGCACCAACTCCTGACCGAGTTTGAATTGCTCACATTTAATTATTGGGAGTTTAACAACTTTTTCCCCCTTATTATTTGGCATTTTTCCAGCCCCAGAAGAGAGCAAACATTTCCTGGGATATGTCTGGGACATGGAAAACCCCTGATCCCGCTCTCCAATCTCCTCTAGAAATACGGGGGGTGTGTAAATACACAGAATATATTAAATATATTAAAAATACACATAATATATTTAAATATATTAAAAAGAGAAGACCCAGATAACAGATAAATGATGTGTGGGTACACAGAAAAAGATGGTGAATATAATCTGTGATGTGCAAAGAAATATATATATATATAAAATATGGTGTGTATATATATATATGGGATATATAGTATATAAAATATATAATATATATACTATATATAATATAATATAATATAATATAATATAATATAATATAATATAATATAATATAATATAATATAATATAATATAATGTAATATAATGTAATATAATATAATATAATGTAATGTAATATAATGTAATATAATGTAATGAAATATAATATAATATAATATAATATAATATAATATAATATAATATAATATAATATAATATAATATAATATCATGTAATGTAATATAATGTAATATAATATAATGTAATATAATGTAATATAATGTAATATAATGTAATGTAATATAATGTAATATAATGTAATATAATGTAATATAATGTAATATAATGTAATGAAATATAATATAATGTAATGTAATGTAATATATATAATATATATAATGTATATATAAAATATATATGCTACATGAGGTGTATAGATATTAAAAAATCAATAAATAATATAAAAATAAATATATACATTTATAAATAAATCCATAAAATAAGAGCCACTTTTCCAGATCCAAAGCCCTCCCAAAACCTCTGCAATTCCATCCGAGGTCTATTTGGGATGAAACCCAGAACTAAAATATTGGGTTTTATTTTTTCCCCCCACTTTGCCTCCAGCACATCCCAACAATCCCGAGCTCTCCGTGCTGGTGCCATCCCAGTTCTCCCAGTCCCCTCCCAGTGCTGCACTGGTTTAGCTGCTTCTTTTCCAAGTTCAACACACACGGGGCTCTTTCCCTGATTTTTCCTTGAGGGAAACACCCCAATCCATGCCCTGAAGAGCAAATCCATGCATCCATCACAGATATTCCAGGGAAAAGGGTGCCCTGTGCTGCATTTCAGCTTCCACAGGGGTCTCTGGGATGGGGCACTCCCATCCAGGAGTGGGGATGGAGGAGGGAAAAATGCTCCTGAGGTAAATCCAGAAGAATTTTGGAGCTGCCCTGGCTCTTGGCTCCAGCCTCTGGAGGTTTTTGGAAGTCTCATTCCAAGGGCAAAACAATGCAATTTAGAATTCCCGCTGGATCCATGGATTTGGGTTGATTCCTCATGGAATCACCCCAGAGCAGCTTCTGATCACGCACAACAAAACCCCTGGGCTGGGTTCCCCCTTCCCAGCCCTGCTCCCTCTTCCAGGACGCTCCTCATGGATCCGAAATTCACCTTCCCGATCAATATTCCTTAAAAACTGCACTCAAAGAACCCCCACACCATCCTCTGGAGACCTCAGAATTCCCTGTTTCCCAAGGAATTGTGGTTTTCCCCCCAAAGGGGTGACGATCCCATCAGCTTTGGGTGCAGGACAGAAGTGCCCTGGTCTCTGGCACACGGAATTTCTTCCGTGACAAATGGGAATTGTCTGGGGATCAGGTGGGCTCCAATCCACGTTCATCTTATCCTTAAAAACATTTTCCAAGTACAGCTGGATGTGTAATTTTTAACTAATTACAATGATATATTAATTCTCCACCACTGTTGCACTGCAGTGCTGGTTCACACGGAACATTTCCCCCCCTGATTTGATCCCTTTTCTCCAGAGGCTCCCAGCATCCTGCTGCTCCAGGACAGGGAATTTGCAGGATCGTTGCCACGAGATCAGGATTTGGCTTCCTGGTTTCTCTGCTCCTCCAGGATGTTCCCATCACTGGAGTGAGATGGTTCCAAGGAAGGGGATGAGGATCCAATCCCAGAGACCAGCCAGGGGTTCATTTATGGAATTCCAGGATGGTTTGGGCTGGAAAAAAAGCTCATCCCATTCCATGGGCAGGGACACCTTCCACTATCCTGGGCTGCTCCATGCCCATCCAGTCAGGGATGGGAATTTTGGAGGCAGCACCACTCATCTTCCCCATTTTCCTGTTCCTTCAGGCCCTTCAAACCCCCAGTCCAAGCAGCTCCAGGCTGGAAATCAGAGACCAAGGCAGGGGGGATTATCCCTATGCCAAGACAGTGTTGGAGCATCCTTTCCCAGCCCTTCCCAGCCCTTCCCAGCCCTTCCCAGCCCTTCCATCCGGGAATGCTGCTATGGAAAGGAGCGCAGAGGAGCAGCGGGGCAGAGGCCCAGGGTGTGGTGACTCCAGAGGGAAGCAGGGCAGGGATGAATGGAACCTTTCACTCTGCTCCAGGGGAGCCGGTGGCACCGGAGCCGGAGGAATTCCCGAGCTCCAAAGCGGGCGGGGAATGTTCCGTGGGACACAGGGACACAAATCCCTTGAAGTGGGGACAGGGAGAACCACGGAGGAGCTGCAGGAAGGGGGGAAAAATAATCCCCGGAGCAGCAGTGGGGGGCTGCAGGGGGCTGCTCTCCCAGCCCTGAAAGCTGTCCTTATTTTTTCCTGAAATCCTGTCTCCGAGGGCTCCCGAACATTTACATTTTTCTCGGAGCTGTGGAGTTTATTCAGCGGGGGAAAAAGCTCTGCTCATAAATGGCTGCATTGATGCTCTCACACTTCCATACATCCAGCTCCATCCACCTCAGACAACCGGCCTATTTTTCCCTGCTCCATATTGTGCGGGAATTATTCCCGTCTCCCGCCCGGCCACGCGCCCCACACACCCCCAGCCGAGCCATGAATGGCAGCAGTGTCCACAGGCTGCTCCCAGAACCCTCGGAAAAGGGGGAAAAAAGCTCCAAAAAAGCCCAAGGACGGGGTATAATGATCCCTTCACTCTCTCCAGCCGGGATTATTTCACCTCCACGCCCTCCTCCAGCTCCTTTTCCCGCTTGAAAAATAAATATGTGAGGGGGAAAAAAGCCGAGGAAATGATTCCTTAGTGCTCCTGCACAAAAATCCCGCGGCCAGAACAAACTCCACGCTCCTTTCTCCTGCTCCTCACGGCGAGATTGCTCCGGGGAAATGTTTTCCCTCCCACACCCTCACCCGTCTTGGAATTCTTTCTGTGGAGCTCAGCTGGAAGCTTCTCCCCATTCCCAGAAGTTCTGGGTACCTCCAGACCGCGGGCAAAGCCTGGACGAGGCTGGGAGGAGGTGGAAGGAGCTGGGGAGGTCTCAGCCCTCCCCTGCATGGCCTGAATCCATGGATTCGGGGAGCAGTGCCATTCCCTGCTCATCCCAGTCCCACCAGCTGAGAATACAGGCTTATCCCAGCTTTTATTACTTTTTCCTAGAGCCAACAAACAAACAAACAAACAAACAAACAAACAAACACCTTTGTTTGACCTTCCATCCCTCCTGCCCCACATCCCGACAGGGCTCCCCTGGGCCCAAACCCCTCTCCGAGGGGGAGAGCAGCATTCCGGGATCGGGATGGCTCCCAGCATCCCTGCTGCAGCCCGGGATGGCTCCAGAGGCAAAGAGGAGCCCTGTGTGCCTCCGGAATGCTGCCCCACGGACACATAGGTGCCATTATGCTCCGCTGGCCCCAAAAGCTCGGGGATAATATTTTTTTTAGCACCGGACTAAATATTTTTAACATATGCAAACATCCATGAGTGAGGCAGCCACAGAGGCCGGGAGCTGGGATGCTGCTGCCCCTTCCAGGACGGAACAATGTCACCTTTCTCCTCCCTGTCCCCAGCAGGACCAGAGGGATGGGGGAAAAGGGGGCAAAGGCAAACGTGGCAGCTTTCCAGGGTGGATTTCGCAGTGGGGAAAGGGGTCTGGATTCCTCCAGGGATGCACAGAGCAGCGGTTTGTGTGTCTCCAGCAAACATTCCCCGTGCGTGCCCGGCCCGGCCGAGGGGAAACGTTCCCGGCTTTAGGCAAACAAGGAAGGTGCTGGGTCAGATAAGTGGAGCAGAAAGTTCTGCTGGAGGGAAGTAGGTCAGTCCTGGATGGAGCAGCACGGCCGGGAATGTGCCAGCCTGGCTGGGTGAGAACCCAGCATTCCCAGTTTATGGACAGGGAAACTGAGGCACGAGGCCAGGCATGTGCCAGATCCAGCATTCCCAATTTATGGACAGGGAAACTGAGGCACGAGGCCAGGCATGTGCCAGATCCAGCATTCCAAATTTATGGGTGGGGAAATTGAGGGACAAGGTCAAGGATGTGCCAGTCAGTCTCGCTTTGGACTCAGTATTCCAAATTTATGGATGAGGAAACTGAGGCATGAGGCCAGGGATGTGCCAGACCCAGCATTCCCAGTTTGTGGAAGGGGAAACTGAGGCACGAGGCTCTCAGGAGCTGTGCTGGGGATGCCCCGGGATCAGGGTCCAGCTCTGGACAGGGGGGTTTGGGTGGGGACCCCGTGCCAGAGCCGCAGTTTGTGATATCCGTGGCCATCCAGGACTTGGATCCTTGTGGATTTATCCTCCAGGAATCTTTGTGGGAGCCGATCCTGGGCCTTCAGCAGCTTTTGGATGGCAAAGGAAGCTCGGAGCAGGGTGATTTCAGGGAGGAGAGCGGCTCTGGGGTGGGACTTTGCCCCATGGAAGCTCCCTGGCTCCGCTGGGCACTGTCTCCCACTCCATGAATTTCTGGTTCCCTCTCTCAAAGCAGCCCAGATGTTTCTCCCTGCTCAACATCTGCAGCTCCCGCCTGCGAGATGTTTTCTGGGGCCAGATGTGGACAGGCCGATGGCTCCCCATCCCCACACTCCCCTGGAAACGGGCACATTTGCATGGAAAAAAGGGCTGGATCAGTGAAAGACGGATCCACAAGATTAACCATGAGCCACCAATCCCTCCTGGAGCTGGCTGGGATCTCCCAGCCTGGGTTGGGATATGGGATTGAACAGGGGCACATTCCTGCTGCTCCTTCCAGACACTGGGAGCAGCTCACTGTGACCCAAGGCACGGATCCAGGAAAATCCCTGGCCAGCTTCCCATCCCAGGGAGCTGCTGAAGGCAAAAGGGGAGCCCCAGGCTTAGATCCCTCTGGGATGGGGCTGCTCCCAAAGTGCCCCTTGGCACAGGACTGGGATCTGCTGCTGGAAACCACGGGATTGGGATCTGCCTGTGGATGGCCTGGGATTGGGATCTGGCTGCTGGATGTGACTGGGGTTGGGATCTGGCTGCTGGATGTGACTGGGGTTGGGATCTGGCTGCTGGATGCCCCAGGATTTGGGATCTGGCTGCTGGATGCCCCAGGATTTGGGATCTGGCTAGTCTCCCCCGGGCTCTCCCCAGCTGGAGTGGCTCCACTGACGTGAGGATTTTGTTGTTGGCTGTGCCGGCCCGGCTGGGACGTGCGGATTTGGGACTGGGACACGGAGCCACGGCTGCTTTCGAGCTTCCGCTTGAACTGGAATCAAAACAACCAAAGCTTGCCCGGCCTCTGCTCCTGCTGAGCCAAAAAACTCCAACCCTGTGCCGGGAGCGGAGCTGGGAATGGGCAGGAGGGGAACGCGGCTCTGGGGAATTGGTGGCACTGTGGGGGTCACTGGGGGTGGCTCTGCCCCATTGCCGAGGTTCCAGTTTGGTTTGGAGGGATGTGGGATCCTGCTGGTGCCCGATGCCACCCAGGAGGTGAATTCCAGTCCCCATTCCCGGCTCCCAGGCTGCCACCCCCTTCCCTCCAGGAATCCGCCACACACCCGGGGCTCCGGGGCCGCTCTGACCTCGCAGATGTCAAACTCCAGGGCTCAACTTCCCGGCATTTCGATGCAGGAAGGTTGGGATCATGCCCCTTTCCTGTGCCCTTGGGGTCGAAGGGATGCATCCAGCCGGGATGGGGCTCAGCCAGAGCCGGCTCCTGCTCCCGTCCCGTGCCACCAGGGCTGCTGGGATGCAGATCCTGGGCCAGAGGTGGCTCCAGGCGCTGGCAGGAGCAGGAACCACCTTTCCCAAGGGTTTAGCATCGATTCCATGGCAGGAATCCCAGGTGGGATTTCCATCTCTACCCTGGGATTCCTGAGGGAGATCTCAGAGTGTCCTTGGGAAAGAAAAGCTGGGAATCTTCCAGGAGTGAGGCAGGGTGTCCTGGCACCCTCCGGCCACCCTGGGGGCAGCTGCCGGAGTCCTTGATTCCACGGACTGTGCTTGGCACAGCAACAAGACTCATTATCCTTTTCCATTTCCAATCAACCCACTTAATCCCAGATTTTTCCAGCTCCATCATTTCCAGCCAGACCTCCTGGATGTCACCTGCAGAGGCTGGAGCAGCCCCGAGCCCATTCCTGCTTCCAGCCCCTCCAATCCTGGCTGGAATTCAATCCTTTTCCTTTCTTTTTTTTTTTTTTTTGGAGTTGAAGAAGAGCAATGAGGAGGGAGCAGCACCTTCCTCTTCCTCCTATCCTGGAGCTGGCCGTGCTCCAGTCCTGCAGGGATCATCCCAAAGCTAATCTGGATGGATCATGGCTGATCCAGAGCTGGAACAAGGATGCTCTGGGGACTTGGGACACTCTATCCAGTCCTGCTGCATCCCCCAGTGTCACCACAGCCAGGAGCTTTCCCAAACTTCTCCTAACACCAACCAGGCTTTCCTTCATTCCCATTTCCATTCCAGCTCCTTCCCACCATCAAGTCTAGACCCTCTTTAAAGTTTTATTGGAGCTGCAGTGGCTCAGCCTGAATTTTTTTTGGAGTACATGAATCAAAAACAGCTTTTCAGAGGGTTTTGAGCTGCTGGAGGGTTAAAAACTCATAAAAAGAGGAGGAGAAGGAGGAGGTTTCTGCCCTGGTCTGGCTCTTTGCTCTACATTCCCACCCTGAGGTGCTCGGGATGGAGGGACATGCCCCCAGCTGCTGCAGAATTCCAGGGAAGTGCTTTTCCTCCAAACCATGGCAGAGGAAATTCACTATTTTTTTAGGACTTGGCTTTGCATAACAACAAACGGTGCTGGGAGAACAATTCCAGCTCCACACAAACCTCCCAGCCCCAGCACGGCCCAGGCACCGCCTGTCCCCAGCTGTCACCTGCACAGGGTGACACACCTGCTCCCAGGGCCACCCAGCTCCCGTGGGAGGCAGAAGGTGACAAAGGTCTGGCAGGACAAAAGGATGTGGCCTCGAGCTGTGCCGGGGGACACCAGGAGGGAATTCTGCATGGAAAGGGTGGGCAGGCCTTGGAACTGCTGGGGAGGTTTGGAATTCCCATCCCTGGAAGAGTCCAAGGCCAGGCTGGATGGGGCTTGGAGCTACCTGGGACAGGAGAAGATGCCAGGTTTGGAACTGGATGAGCTTTAAGGTCCCTTCCAACACAGCCCATTCCATGACTTTGATGCAGGATGGGGACCGGGAGAAGAACAAAGGCACCCTCAGGGTGAGAGGAAAGACCTTGGCAGTGGGAAGAGGAAGGGATTTGGTGCTGCTTTGCCCAGAAATGCCCCATTTCCTCTGGCACAGACCCAATCCCAGCACAAATGTAGGGAAAACCATTTGGAGCACGGCTTTGGCCAACATTCCTGGAGTTCCAAACCAAGAGAGAACAAACCTATGGATCCATCTAAACGGATGAAGACCAGGTTGTTCCAGCTACCCAAAATCCACCACTTGGGAATCTGCAGGTGGTGGAGACTGAGCCACTTTTGCGTTTCCCCAAAAAGTCTCTCCATGGCCACGGCCCCAACCTGCCCTGTCCTGCCCCACGGTGCCACCAGCCTGGGCCACCCAGCCCCAGGGCCCAGCCCCAAAGCCCAGCCCCTCCTGAGATGTTTCTGGAGAGAACCAGGAGAGCCCAGGAGAGCGGGATCTCCATCCCTCAGCAGCTGGGTCCAGGACCAGCCCAGGCACGGAGCAATTTGTGTTTGGATAAACACTGACACATCTTCGGAGCGAAAACAACAAAGAGGAGACGCCAGGAGCGACTTCCCCAACCAAAACTTCCCAGGAGAAAATGCAGAGGAGGTGAAGGACCCCAGCCCATGAACCTGACCTTATTTCTGCTTCCTACACCAAATCCCAGTGGTTCTTGGCTCCAGGTATTCCCTGTGCTCCCCTGAAGAGGGAATTCAGCCCTCTGTGAGTGGCTGGGTAGCAGCCCCAGCCCCAGGGCCGATTTTCCAGCACTAAAATCCCACTTAGGGCTGTTTGTCCCGACCAAACAGTAGCGGATTTGTGCCATAAATCCCCATTAATGAACAATCCCCATTGGCTCATTCCCGTTTTCCAGAGGGGGGAGAGGTCTGTGGGAGCGGGCACACAGCCCCCTCCTGCAGCAGCAGCCAGAGCTTTCCATTCAAGAGCTGCCCATTAAACGTCCGGACTCATCCATGGAATCCAAATATTTCAAATCCCGACAAATTTAAACACGCGGAGGTCTCGTGCAGTCATTTTCCTGAAGGCTCCTTTCAAACAAAAGCCCGACACTTAATCCATGAGCACGTTATCCATGGAGACGGGGGGAGCACAGGCTGTTTATCCCAAGGGTTGGGATATCCCACACGTGCTGTGTCGGCACGGAACAGCTTTGAGCTCTGAGGGGAAGGAGGATAAAGCCGGCATGGGGGGAATCCTCAGATTATTGCCACGTATCCAAATGATCCCGAGTTTTTAGCAGGGTTGCAAAAGGACACGGAATGGCTTCCCACTACCTGAAGGCAGGGATAGATGGGATTTTGTGAAGGAATCCTTCCCTGTGAGGGTGGGCAGGCCCTGGCACAGGTGCCCAGAGCAGCTCTGGCTGTCCCTGGATCCCTGGAAGTGTCCAAGGCCAGGTTGGATGGGGTTTGGAGCAGCCTGGGATAGGGGAAGGTGCCATGGCAGCGGTGGGATGGGATCAGCTTTAAGATCCTTCCAACCCAAATAATTCTGGGATTTTATCTGGAGGCTCTGAGGGCTTTCAGAGACTCCACACGACACGAGGGTGACCCTGAACTTCGGGTTTTCATCCTGACGCCCTCCTGATGGAGACCTGTCCCATGGAATGCATCCTGCTGGGATATACCCCAGTGGTGTGGGATACGTCTGATTTGGGACTTTCCAATGGGCTGCATCCTGCTATGGGGCTCCTTGATGGGATTGCATCCTGATAGGATACATCCTGATGGGATAGAGCCTGCTGGGATAGAGCCTGGTGGGATATATCCTGATGGGATATATCCTGATGGGATATATCCTGATGGGATATATCCTGATGAGATAGAGCCTGATGGGATAGAGCCTGATGGGATACATCCTGGGGGGATACATCCTGGGGGGATACATCCTGGGGGGATAGAGCCTGGTGGGATATATCCTGATGGGATACAGCCTGATGGGATACATCTTAGTGGGATATATCCTGATGGGATATATCCTGGTGGGATACAGCCTAGTGGGATATATCCTGATGGGATATATCCTGGTGGGATACATCCTGGCGGAGGGTTGTTCGATGGGTGCATCCAGCTGGAGTTGCATCCCACTGGAATATATCCCGATGTTCGCATCCCGAGAAGACTCATCCTGATTTGGGGCTGTCCAAAGGGATTTATCCCGGCGGGCTGTATCCTGACGGGTTCTGCCCGCTGGAGCTCATCCCGCTGGGATCCATCCCGAGGGATTTTTCCCGCTGTACGTTCGCGCGCGGCAAACAGGTGGCGATGTTGTACTCCAGGATTTCAGCTTCCAGCCCCAAAACGCCGGCTGCTGTCCGAAACCTGCTCCGGAGCCTCCCCGGCCCATGTTCCCCCCAGGAATCCTTTGGGAAGCAAGGAGAGCGGTGCCGCGCTGATCCCAAGCTTTATCCTGCACTTGATTTGGATAAACTCAAGCTAAAGCCTCTCCTTCCATTCCCTTTTAATCAAGGCATGGGATAGAATTCCATGAAATCGCCTGAAAGTGCATTTTCCCCTTGAGCCTGGAAGCGAAGAGGAAAGTCAGGGTGCTCTGGGAAAGGTGCATCATCCCATGGATGCAGACACAGGAATTGTGTTTAGGATGCAAACTTGGGACACACGAGGGTGTCGAGCAGAGGGAAAAATTCCCGCAGGGAAGCAGAGATCCATCCTGTAAGATGTTCCCATCCACAGCATGGACCTGCCCTTCCTAGGCTGGAATTCGGCAGGAGCCGTGTGCACCGAGGCTTTGGAGCAGCGGGAATACAACCGGGGATGGAGGGATCTCCCGCGGACCTGTGGCATCGGAGGAATTCCTCATCTTGGAGAGAAGGAAGCTCCTGTGATGTGCTGGATGTTCCCAGGACGATCCCAAGGGATGCAGCACAGAGGGGACAGCGCCACCTCTGCCCTCGCATTCCTTGCAGAGAGCCGCGACCCCAAATTCCCACAAAACCAGAAGCTTCCGAGGGTTTTGCATCCCCTCATCCCGATTTCCCTGAGGAGCAAACCTGAAGGCGCTGGGGTCAATCTCTGAACCAAATCCCTGCGCTGGATCTGTCTCCTACTCGCCATCCTTCCAAGGGAAAGGCGGAAGAAGCTCCGGGAGAGGCTCCCGAGCCCTGCCCACGCCGCAGGACATCGGGCAGGGATGTCACCGAGCCCTGGTGACCGTCCCTGCAGCTCCTGGGAGATGCCAGAGGATGGAGGGCAAAGGCACAGCGGCTCCAGAGGCACCTGGATAAAGATCTCCATCCTTTGCCCAGGGAAAGCTGGAGGTGGCAGCCGCAAATTCCAGGGGATCCTCAGCAGCTCTTGGGACGACAGAGGCTGGGAAGGTGAGGGAGCATCCAGGTGACAGGTGAGGAGCGGCAGGATGAGAAATGATGGGAATGAAGCAGCGGTGAAAGCAATTCCCAGGGTGGGGAGAAACGGGCCCTGTGGTGGGATGTGTTGGGAAAAGCGGCTGCACTTCCCTGCTCCCAGGGATTTCCTGACCTTCTGCCGCTTTTCCGTGCCTCTCCTGCAGAAGCTGGGCTCTGCATAGCCCAAAATTCCCGTCTGGGAGAGGGCACGGGAGTCGTGGAAGGTCACAACCACACCACTGCAGGAGCCAGGCTCCCTCCACCACCCCAGATCCCATCCTTTTTCCTGGGATCGCTGGGAAGTCAGAGCCTCCAACACAGCCCATGGGATGGGGAAGCATCCCTGGCACAGACACTTTTCTTGCAGCAACTTCCCTTTGCTGTCCCCAAATCCTGGGAGATTCTGGGAGCACAACATGCTGTGAGATCCTGGGAATGCCTCTGCAAGTGGGCTCGGACAGATGGACTGATGTCCATGGATGTTATTTATGTGGAGCTAGGGAATGGCAGCTCAGAGCTGAAATAAATCCACCTCCATGTGGAAAATGCCTTTCCAGTGGCTTCCAGCCCTTCCAGCAGCAGCAGCAGCAGCAGCAGGGCCATCCTGGGAAAGCTGCCTTGGGAACAGCATCACTGATTTTTCAAGGTTTTGAGTAAATTCCCTGGAATTCCCTGGAATGGGAATCGGCAGTGGGATGGGCACCTCCAAAAGTGATTCATGATTTCCCACCTTTGGATGGAGCCCAGGCATTTCCCTGGGAATGCTCAGCCCTGTGGGGGGAATTCTGTGGAATAGAATCACGGAATGGTTTGGGTGGGATGTGCTTTTTTTAGAGCTCATGCCATTCCACCCTTGCCATGGGCAGGGACACCTTCCACTAGCTCCAATCTGGTCTAGAATGCTCTCAGGGATGGAGCAGCCACAGTTTCTCTGGAAAACCTGTGCCAGGGCCTCCCCAAAATTATCCCAGAGCGATCCATTCCTTGAGAATCTGTGCCAAGCACCACTGGGATAACGCTTTTCCTTCCACACTCGGATTTCCCTCTCGGCTGGTGCCGAGTCAAGGCTCGATGACCTCCAAGGAGCCCCAGATTCCCAGGAGAAGAGCACATGGCATCAGGAACACCCCATAACAGCCCGAAAAACCCAGCCCAAAGGACGGGAACGTGCAAATCCCTGCTCCTCACTCCCGCTCTGCCGGCAGCCAGAGAAACGCTCGCTACGTGAAATCATCATAAATATCCCAGGATCTGAGGTCTCCAAGGGTTGGATGTGTGGATGCTGTCATCGAGGAAGGGGCAGGGAGCAGCAGCCACCCGCTCCTGACTCACCCAGCGGAGCCGCTGGGAAGCGGCCGCTGTTCCCTGTTTCCATCATCTCCCGCACTTTATTTGCCTGAGGTTGTTGGTAACTGTTGCTTAGTAGTGGCCACGGGCCCTTTAACACCTTTCTGCTCCAGCCTCCGCCAGCCAGCAGGGATGGGGGACATTCCAAGAGGGTTTGGAGCCCAAGGGAAGCCCTTCCCCATCCACCCCCGGCTGAGTTTTGGGTCTCAGAGTCCTGCAACCCCCTGAAATCTGCAGGAAAAATCCCAACAGCACAAGGAGTGGCCGGGATATTTGCATGGGATTTGCACAAGCAGAAGGTTATGGAGCAGTTCCAGCTGAAAACGGGGCTTGGGAGATGGACAAAATCCATGTGCTGGTTGGGAAGAGGAGCATTCCAGCATTCCAGGTTCTGAAACGTGCTCCCATCTCCCTCCCGAGGCAGCCAGAGCTGACCCAGCGCTTGGGCTTTGCCACCCACAGCTGGCCACATCTGGACCCACTGCTGAGTGTGGAGATCAGCTCCTACCCACATGAAAAAAGGAGGAATTGGGAATTTTAGCTCATTCCTTGGGCAGCTCGCTACAGCCACGAGCCCGGATCAGGCAGGACATACCAGGGGAATCTCAGATTTGGGCAATGCCAGGATCACCCCGAGAGCTGGGAGAGGGGAGTTGGGCTGGGGAGGTGGTGCGGAGATGGGACACATCACCAAGGGCTGGGGAATTCCAGAATCCCAGAATGGGATTGGAAGGGACACTGAAGGTTATCCAGTCCCACCTTGGACAACTTCTACCATCCCAGGCTGCTCCAAGCCCTGTCCAGCCTGGCCTTGGACACTTCCAGGGATCCAGGGGCAGCCACAGCTCCTCTGGACACCCTGTGCCAGGGCCTCCCACCCTTCCAGGGAGGAATTCCTTCCCCAAATCCGGTCACCTGGGCCTGCCACCACAGGGTTGCAGAGATGTCACCTTAACGTGCCACGCACATGGACAAGGTGCCTTTCCTGGGAGTGCAGGGATCCTGAAAAGGGACAAACTTCCCAGGAAGGTGATCCCACAGGCACTGAGCTGTTTTCCAGGGATGGGGTTTGCAGGGCTCTGCTCTGGGACAGAGATGCTGCTTTTGGAGTAACTCTCACTTTTTTGGGATATGAGGGATATGAGGAAACAGTGCTTCCACAGAGGATTAAAAATGTAATCGTGTCACCAGCCCTGCTAGGAGTCCCTAGGCCCAAAAATCCAGTGAATGCTGATATCCTGTAAACCCCATATGGATAAAATCGGGAGATTTTGTTTTCCACAGATGCCTTTTTGCAGCGAGGAGCGGGATATTCCAGGAGATCTCCGAAACCCTGCATGTCTGCCTGCCTCGAAATCCTCGCAGTGCCACAAGCTTGGACACTTCTCCAAAAGGAAAATTAAAATTCCATGAGGCAGAAAACACAAAATTTGGGAACAGCCGGACTGAGGATCTGCACAGTGCTAAACCCAAGGCAGCCACTGAGTCACCAGCTCGTTTCTAACTGCTGCAAAGTGATCTGTGCTCAGCTTATCCCAGGAATAATCCTGGAATCATCATCCTGAACGGGTTAACCTCGGCTGTTTAGGAGCGAAACCTCGTCTGCATATTTTTCTTGCATTTCCCATAAACAAAACTGCAATGTTTTCGTGGGGGGACTTCTTATAAATTAAACAGCCCTGGCGACTCATCAGCTCCACCGTGGATTTGGCCACGCTGGAGTTACCGAGTTTAGCCCCCAGGCTTAAGTAAAACTTTGCTCTGTCCTAAATTTCTGAGCTATTCCCAGAAATCCAATTTTTACAGCAGAGGTAGGACCTGTGAGGCGCCGATCCCCCGAGGAAGGATCCAACCTTCGCAAAGTTTCTTTACAAAACCTCACAGGAGGAGAAGGATGTTTTTTAATGCTCTAAAACTGCCCACAGACTTTTCCAAGCGGGATTAAGGCGGCTGCTCCTGCTCCGAGCAGCTCCGTACCTGGACACCGCGGGACCCGCCGGGACATCTCCATCCCCCAGACCCCGCTTCCCAAACTTTCCAGCTGCACCGCCAGCACCGTTTGCTTCCCCCTTTCCCCACCCCCAGCAGTGCCACAGCCCAAGCGCCGGCGATAGAGAGAAACCGGAGGGATTTTCCAGGAGAAAAAGGGATTTTCCAAGAGAATGCCCTCACCTTTCCCGCAGAGCCGGGAGCTGCCTCTGCTGCCTTTCCAAGCCTCTCTCTGCACTATCTCCAGTCTTCCCGCAGCTCCCGCCGAGCTGGAAATATCATTAAGCTCCAGTGAGGCGAAAAAAAAAAATCCCAGGGAAAGCGTGGCAATATCCAAAGGGAGGAGAGCGAAGGTGCCGGGACGGGCGAGCCGCGGGTCCCCGCCAGCCCCGCTCCACCTGCGCCGGGCTCCGGGAATCCTCCGGCGTGGAGCAGGCATGGATACTCCTCTGGTGTGCGCGGATGACTTCACTTCATTAGCATGCTCCTGAGAGTTCTCCCCGACTGTCTTTTTTACTGACTTTAAGGCTCTGCTAATCAAAATCCTGGAGTGGTTAACTATTTCCTGGCGCCGGGGCTTCGGGAAGATGGAAATCCTCGGGACAGCCGAGCAGGAGCGCCGGCTCACCCACGGCAATTCCTGCTCCCAGGATTTGCAGGTCATGGCTCCGAGCACGTCCCAGTTTTATCTCCTTAACCCCCGAGCTCTGCCGGGACCTTCCAGCAGACACGGAGGGAAAGGGAAAGCGGGGATGGGACTCCCAGCCCGAAATTGTTGGGTTTTGGGAGAGGGTGAAGCGGTTCAGGCGCAGATTAACCTGTGGCACGGCACCAAATGTCCCTTCCCACGTAGGGAGGTGTGATTCCAGGCTGGACAGGGCTTGGAGCAGCCTGGGATGGTGGGATGCATCTCTGTCCATGGCTCAGGGAATGGGATGAGCTAAAAGTCCCCTCCAACCCAACTCCTTCCATGATTTTGTGACCTAGCCGGGTCCTGGGTGATGCCACCCTCCAGAAATACCACAGCTGCCTTCACCCTTTCCTCATGAATTTTGGGAGCAGAGCTGCCTTCAAGAGGGAAACCCACTCCTGGGAGAGGAGAGAGGGAAAGCAAAGCAGGGAAAAATGGAGCAACTCCTCCGTGAGCGCACCTGGAGTGTGTGACAGGAACAGGGACACTTCCAGGGCTCCCAGCTCCAGCTCCTGCCTTTCCTGTGGGATTCTGCCTGGTTCTGAGGCCAGGTCAGGTTTTTCTTCGACAAGGAAAAACGGGAGTGGGTTTTTCAACAGTGGGATTGGAAAAAGAGTGAATTGAAAGAGGGACCCACTCCCATGGCTGGGGGCACACACGGACACGTGTCCATGACATGTGTGTCCATCTGTGTGTCCATGGACATGAGTGACCATCAGTGTGTCCATCCATGTGTCCATGGACATGAGTGACCATCAGCGTGTCCATGGACATGAGTGACCATCAGTGTGTCCATCCTGTGATCACTGTGTCCCGGCACACGCAGATGTCACACCAAGCACAGGCGTGGATTGGGAATTCCAGGTTTGACCACTTGGATCCCTGCTCCAAACACCAACTGCATCCCCAGGGATCAGCCCCCAGTTAACCCTGCTGAGACCCCAGCCACACAATCCATCAGTCCCGGGGGTTTGGGAGCCTTTCCAGAAGCCTCCAGGGCGGGATTGGGAGCAGCTGTGGGATCTGCCGGGCTGAGCCCTGATTCCTCCCCGGCACAGCGAGGTCGGGAGCAGCCGAGTCTCGGAGCGTTCCCTGCTCTGTTCAGGAGCTGACCCACATTTTTTCCTCCTGATTCACGGCTCAGCTGCACTCAGGGCTATCTTTAGTCCCAGAGAGAGACGAGGAGAGGGCCCCTCTGCAACTCCAGCCTCCAAGGGCAGGGATTTTTCTGGGATATAAATACGTGTACACACCTTCCCTCCTTGCTACGGTGTCTCCCGCAGCAGAGCGGTGCAAGCTCCCGGCGCAGGATTGATGCACAGAGGAGAATCCCAGAGTCATTCCGGCTGGGAAACACCTCCAAGATCATCCAGCCCTACCATCAACCAGCACAAAATCCCACATGGAGTCCAAGATCCTCCTCAGGATTAGCTCCCACCTGGCCAGAGCTGATTGTGACCCATTTTTGGGACCCTCTGGGAACAGCGCCAGCTGAGGAGGATCAGGGCGTCGGGAGAGGGAGTTTTCCAAACCCATCTTGCTGATGGAGCCACCAGCACCCACCCTGAAGTCAGCCCTGAGATGGGGCCCCCCAGAAGATGGGGGGCTGTTCATTAGGGCAGATGATACCAAACAAATCCCCTCCCTGCTCCAGCTGCGGCCAAACTCCCAGGCACTTTCCCGGGCTGGGGAGGAACCTCTTGTGGTCGTGGCTGCATCCAGCACCCCCTGCACAAACGATAACATTGGAGCACTGTTTATCCCTGTCCTCCAGGGCGGGTTTTTTGGGATTTAAGCTGTTTCAGAGCCCTAAAGCCCATGTTTACTTTCCTGATGAGTAAAGCCCCGGCGCTGGTGCGGGGGAGCCTCCGGAGCTGGTGTGAGGTTAAGGATGTGCTTAAAGGGCTAAAAATGGATTTTCTTTCTTTCTCTTTTCTCCTTTTTTTTTCCTTTTTTTTTTAAAGCAAAGCCACAAAGCAGCAAAAACCCATCCCTGGGACTAGTACATGAGGGCAACCCCACAACCACCACCACCCCCTCCTTGAGCAGAGCCCTACAGACAAAAATGGACTTTGGACCTCAATGTTGGATTTTTTGGCCCTAAACAGCCCTGATCCAGACCTGAAGCCTTTCACCTGAAGATGTTACTTGGTTTCAAGAACCGACACCCAAGTTTGTGCCTTTTAGGCCAGACACTGGCACAAATCTGTCACCAACCTCCTCAGAGACCAAGGGGTCTCCAGAAGAGCTGAGTCAGGAGCCTGGACAGGGTTTGTTGGACCCTCAAAAGGAACCTGAATGGGGTTTTGTGGACCCTCAAAAGGAACCTGAATGGGGTTTTGTGGACCCTCAAAATCAGGTAAAGTCCTGCTCAGAGAAGATTAGAAATGGACCCCCTTCTCCCTCTCCATGAAATCCACAGGGGCTTTCCCAGGAAGCTGGGTTGGGTGGGATTTTTAGATGAGAACGCCTCCTCTGACATTTCATTCCTTCTGTAAAACTGGAAGATAGCTCCTAGGAGCTAGGACAGATCTCCTGGCATCCTGAGATCCACCTCCACTGCCAAGCCACTGGTGACACCTCAGTTCATCCTGCTGGGATGGATGGAAGGGGTTTGTCCACTGGATTTTCACATCCCATCAGGAACCAGGCTGGCACTCTTCCTTACAGTCCCAAATCTCTTAAAAATCTCCTTTTCCCAGCAGCTCTGCTGAAGTGAGGACATCAGATCCCTCACCACGACCTCGATTCCTCTCCTGGGTTTGGGTGAACTCCCTTTGGAAGGGTGTATCCCAACAGTTCCTTTTCCTAAAGTCAAGCATCAGCGATTTAAAAGCCATAAATCCCAAGAAATGCTGCTTAAACCAGAGGTGTCAGATCAGAAAGGTCTCTTCCAGTCCAGACTGTTCTCAGATTCCATGATAACCATGGGAAGAAGGTCTATGGACCATAAAATATGGACCAAAAAAATGCCAGTTTGGGAATTTGAAGGGCATTTAAAGCTATTCCTGACTTATTCCATGCATGGACACCAACCACAACAAGCTGACACCCCACAAATTCCCAGCTGGAGCAGGTTGGGATGGGTGGGTGCTCTCCATCCATCCATCCATCATCCATCCATCCATCCATCATCCATCCATCCATCCATCATCCATCCATCCATCCATCATCCATCCATCCATCCATCATCCATCCATCCATCCATCCATCCATCCATCCATCCATCCATCCATCATCCATCCATCCATCCATCATCCATCCATCCATCCATCCATCCATCCATCCATCCATCCCTCCATCCATCCATCCATCCATCCCTCCCCCTCCCTCCCAGCTATCCCACGGAATGTGACTCAACTCTTTCATAACAAACACAAGTTGGGGAAAACCGAGGGAAGCGAAAAAACCCAACCCAGGCGGCGGCAGCAGCAGCAGCAGCAGCACAGGCTTTCTTCAATAATAAACAGCTAAAAATGTTAATTAAATCATGCTTTTCATGGAAAACGATGGGAAAATACTTCCACACAATGCTCAAATCAACACAGCTTTTTTTTTTTTTCCCCTCCGTCTCCTCGCAGCCAAAGGGATGCAAAGACTGAGTGGGATGAGGGGCGGGAGCGCTGCGGATCCGAGGGAGCCACTTGGTGCTGCAGGGAAGCATCTCCGGAGGACGCCAGATGACTTCACGTGCCATGAATGTGGCTCCCAATGAGCCTGTGGTAAACAGAGATATCAGACCCAGATGTTTGATACTGGCCGCTCCTTTTTGGGCGGCCACAGCCTCCCAGTGGCGCTGGAAAACTGCAGGAAAGCTTGGACGTTTCTCATCTGGGAGCTTCATCCCTCTGAAGAGGGCACGGGAGAAACCCCAGACTTGAGATTTGGGGTGGATGACCCCAAAAAAGGGCAAGGTGGCACCTGGGAGGGTGAAGGGCTTCTGCAGTTTGGAGCTTATCCCTCCAGATGTGTGAGCTCAGGGCAGCAGTGGCTGAAATCCCTTCAAGGTCTTGGAGCACATCCACCCCTTCCCCTAAAATCCATCCTCAGGAATGTTTTAGGGACAACTTCCAGGGTGTCCCAAGGAGGTGACACCTTGCAGAGGGGTCTTGGTCTCATCACTGCCTCTGCATCTCCCCCAGAGCTCTGCGGTGGTGCCAGCACTTCCAAAAGGGCTCCTTCCATGTGAAAATTTATGGAACAAATCTTGCCTGGCTGCAGGAGACATCACACAGCCTGTTCTCCTTGTGTCTCCTTTCAATCCTGGGTTCCAAAGGGCTGTCTGCAGAGGAGCTGTGAGCCCTCTGCTCATTCCCAAAGCTGGGAAACGATGGATCCTGGGTCCCTCCTGGACTCAGCCTCTGTCCCAGCAAGACCAGTGTCCCATCTCCAAGGGGAGCAGATGGAGAGGGTTAGGCAGGCATGAGAGGCCAGGAGCAAATTCCTCTGCTGCCACTTGTGAGGACTCCATGGTCCAGTCATTCCCGCAGGAATTCCTTCCGTGGCCTCTCCTGGTGACAAGGTGGGGATCGGTCCCAGGTTGGATCCAATGATCTTGGAGCTCTTTTCTAACCTTGGTGAACCCGTGATCCTCAGGGATGTTTGGAACTACCAACCCCCCCAGTTTTAAAGCTGGGAAGCACTCGGTGGGTGGGGAGGGCTCCTTGGTGGCTCTCCAGCAGCTCTGCCCTTCCCAAAGAGCCTCTTGCAGGGATTCCCACGGAGTGCAGCCGGGTTGGGTGACGGAGAGTGGACTCAGCTCCTCACCAGCTGCTGCCATTCTGCAATTGCTATTTAAAGCTCCAAGAATTCCTGGAAAAACCAACCCAGCACGAGCGGAATAGCGAAGGAGAGGGAGCAGAAAGGGCACGTCTGGCACTGTTAATGGGCTCTGGCACTTCCAGCAGCCACATTTTCCTGATTTTCTGGGATTCTCCGAGTGTCTCCTTGAGAACAACTCTCACTGAGCCTGAGCAACCAGACGAAAGCTGGTTAGGAAGCAGTCAAACAATAGACCAGCAGATCCTATGGATGGGCTCCAAGATTCTATGGATGGGCTCCAGCCTGCCCCAAAAGCGGGAGAGTGAGGAAAAGCCGACAGAGAAGGGACAGGGAAGCAGGAGACTTCCTCGAAACCCAGCGGCCACTGCGCTCCTGGCTGGGAAGAGGCTGGGAGACACTTTGGGGTGGGATTGGAGTGGCCTGAGTCAGACTAAAGCATCCTGACAATAACGCTCCAGGGCCAGGAATTCAATGGGAACCGAGCGCTGGAAGTCGCCCAGCAGGATAATTTGGAGTGTGTGGAGCTGGCTGCTCCCAGCTGTTTGGGGAAAGCCAAAACTCTGCCACCATCCCCTGGGCATTCCCTCCACCCTCTTGGAAAGAGTTCATCCCAGTTCTCATCCTCTCAATCCCACAACCAATGCCGTCATTCCGGAGTGGAGAGAGCCTGGATCCGCTGCCTCTGCCCCTCATCCGTTCTCCTTATCCTTGGATTGATGGAAGGATCCTCCTGGGAATGCTGTGGTGGAGCTGCCTTCCAGGGCAGCCATAAGGAGCTGGTGGAACCTTGGACTTGGACAGGGAGCCCATCACTGACAGGCTGAACTTTGCTTCTCCAAGGACATCCCCGTGGGAATGCTCCAACATCATCCAAACACATAGAGAAGAACAGGTTGGAGCATTCCCACATAATCCAGGAGCATTCCCAAATAATCCAGGAGCTCCACCCCAAAGCCAGGGATCTGACCTCAAAGCACAGTCCTCCCATCCAGCCTCATTCTCTCCACCTCAGAAAGAATTCCTTGAGGAATTTTTCCGGCAGCAGCTCCCTTCTCCCCACGTGTGGCACAGCCCTGCTGAGGGGGAGCAGCTCCAGCTGTTGACCAGTGGGATCCACCAGGCTCCCACTGTGCTCCCAGAAAAAAAACTCCCTGTATCCCCAGCTCCAAGGTCAGCATGAGCCAGGAAAATTCAACATCAAAGCCAAGATCCATCCATCCATCCATCCATCCATCCATCCATCCATCCATCCATCCATCCATCCATCCATCATCCATCCATCCATCCATCCATCATCCATCCATCATCCATCCATCCATCATCCATCCATCCATGGTTACATCATCCATCCATCCATCATCCATCCATCCATCCATCCATCATCCATCCATCATCCATCCATCCATCCATCATCCATCCATCCATCATCCATCCATCCATCCATCCATCCATCCATCATCCATCCATCCATCATCCATCCATCCATCATCCATCCATCATCTCCATCCATCCATCCATCATCCATCCATCCATCCATCCATCCATCCATCATCCATCCATCCATCCATCCATCCATCATCCATCCATCCATCCATCCATCCATCCATCCATCCATCATCCATCCATCCATCCATCCATCCATCCATCCATCCATCCATCATCCATCCATCCATCCATCCATCCATCCATCCATCCATCCATCATCCATCCATCCATCCATCCATCATCCATCCATCCATCATCCATCCATCCATCCATCCATCCATCCATCATCCATCCATCCATCCATCCATCCATCCATCATCCATCCATCCATCCATCCATCCATCATCCATCCATCCATCCATCCATCCATCCATCCATCCATCATCCATCCATCCATCCATCCATCCATCCATCCATCCATCCATCGACTTGGGACAGCAGCCGAGGAAAAGCCACTCCCAAAATTGGGCAGAAAAGGGCCAGGCTGCATTTTTGGGAGCAGAGTTTTGTTGCTGCCAAGGGGAGGGGGATGAGGGAACGAGGAGAGGCCACGGACAGTACAGAGGGTCAGCAGGAAAAATGCAGATTCTGTGAGGAGCAGCTGACGGACGCGCTGGGAAACGCTTCCAAAGCGCTCCAGAAGCTTCGCCCCAGACTAAAGTAAACAAACCCCACGGAGGGACAGATCCAGCCCCTTCCCAGGATGTTGTCCAAGCATCCCCAATTCCTTCACTGGGGGCTGAGAAAGGACAGGATTCGACCACGACCCAGCCAGGTCATGTCAACTTTCCCAGCATGATTTCAGCAGCCACATTTTCATCATCCAATTTTCTTTGGATATCCATCACCCTTTGGAAGCTGGAAATGCCTTTTTTTCCCCCGCTTTTTCCATGCCAGGGTTCGCTTTCCCCCATCACCTAAGATGTAGGGATGCTGCTGAGGTTTGTCTGGAATCAGTCTGGAATGGGGAAATGCTTGGAAAAGCTGTAGGTTTTGTTTTGCACAGTATAGTTCCAGATTTGCTTCGGCTATTTTGTTCTCTTTTGGTTTATTTTATTTTTTAAAATTTTATTTTATTTGTGCCTTGTTCAAGGAAATATCATCTCCAAGCTCTGGGACCCAGCACAATCCCCAGGAGCGGCCAAGGAGATGCCAAACCCAGCACAGACCAATAAACCACGGAAGATTTGCTGTTCCCAACAATTCCTGCTTAGAAGCCCAATTCCCGTGGAAAAAGGGGACTTTTCCAGAAGAAAAATCACCACTCAGCACTTTGCTAATCCAGACTCACAGTAAATCATCCCAGTCTCAGGTGGGGGGCTGGAAAAACGGATTTTTTTTGGTTCACTGCAAATTCCTGTGAACTTGGAGGGGGGAACGCTCTGAGGGCAGCTCTGAAAATAAACTGGAAGCTGGATGAGCTGAAAATCCATGGGAAAAACCTGTTTTGGGGAACACAGAGCCTCAGCCAGCCCGAATCCATCTCAATTATTGTGGCATTTTGACCTTTTCAAGGGAAACCAAGGGTGCTCCCATTCCCCAGAGGAATTCTGTGATGATCCAGGTATTTTAGGATATTTTTCCCTTCAGTGCCCGCTGGAAGCGGCAGAGGATCCGCGTCCTTCCTTTTCCCTTCAACAAAACTGTTCTGACCAGAATTTCCCTTCCATCCACGCTGCCTCGCTAAGGGACAGCCTGGATTTCTCAGGACTCTCATCTTTCCCTTTGTTTTGTTTCCCAGGGATTTCTCCTTCCCCTGTCTTAACTCCTGGAGTTGGGGCACAATAATTTCCTGCAGGCAGCTGGAGCCATGTGACCTTTACAAAACAACCCAGGGAGCACCTCCACTCCCAGCTCTGCTCTCCGAAATCCATTTCCTTGGAAGCAGGAGGGACCCTGGTGCCAGCCAGCCCCAGCTTTGCAAAGCCACAGCCCTGAGCGGACGCAGAATTCCTGCTGGAGTCACCGGAGCCAGCGATGGGATCGGAGCACAGCAGCAGAGCTTCGGGAAAAGCCAATTTTTGCGGTTCCTCCGTCCCTGCGTGGCTTTAACAGCTCTTCCTAACCGTGACATCCAAGGAAAATCTGTCCTCCCCATGTGGGAAATGCCACTGTGCAGGGAAGTGCTGCATCCAAGGCATCATTCCTGCATCCCAGTGCTGTCCGAGAGACCTTAGATGGCAAAGAGCGACCCCAAAAAAGCGACCCCGGAGCGTTTCCAACCCCCACCAGCCTCTCTTGCCCTCCCGTTCCTCTTTTCCTGACAGCTTTCCCAACAACTCCGGTGAAAACCCAAGGGAATTGCATTACAGAGGAGCTGTGAGGGTGCGAGTGGAGCTGACACCGTGATCTGCCAGAGCGTGAATCACGCTCACGTTATCAGCCAGCGGGAGAGAATTCCAGGATCCAGCCGGGAGCAGCTCGAGGCTGCGGGGTTGTTTGGATAGGGCTTGGCACGATCTGCTCGGCTCCTCTCCCGCTGCTGGTATCATCTGGTTTAAAAGCCTTGTGGAAGAACAGGAATCAAGGAAAAAGTGGGGAAAAAAAAGGATTTTCTGGGGCCTGCCCAAGCTGGAGAATTGAAATCTTTCAGCACAAAACGTGTTTTTTCAAGATATTTGCTTTGCTTCCCATGGAGGGAAAGGGGTTTATTTATGGGATTATTATCTGCTAAAGCAGGAGGAACTTGAGAATTCCTTAAGTGGCATCTTGGCCTGTTGGCTTTAGGAGCCTTCAGATCCAGCTGGATCCATGGAAAAGTGGCTTTTCCCTCCACACACCACCCAAAAAAGCCGCTCTCCTCCAAATCCACCCAAACTTTCCAGGGCTTCTCCTTGCTCCAGCGCTCGCCCACATCCACCCTGCTCCAGCAGATCTTCCCCGCTTCCCTGCCAGCTTGGAGCAAGTTCACGGGAGCGATCCAGCCAAAACAAGCCATTTCTGGGATATTTTGGAAAGGTTTGGGTTGGGATTTTTGCTCCCTTTGGAGGGAGCAGCAGCTCTGGCGAGGGAGAACGCGCTGCTCCGAGCTGGGGCAGAACAGTTGATTCCCGATAAAAATGTGGTGATTTCCCAGTTTTTACAGAGGAAAAGAAAACGTGGAGTTTGGTCAGAGGAGGTTTTCGCTTACAAATCCCACCTAAGCCGGGTTTTGTGGAGTGGGAGAAGAGTATCCATTCCCTCACGTGAGCAGAGGACATTTCCCACACACATAGTCTAAAAAATGCCAGGCTTACATGGACTCCAGGAATCTGGGCCAATTTTGCATCCTCTGCTGCCTGGTTATTTTATTCCTGATAAATATCTCCCTCTCCCAAGCCCTCTTCCCTTACAAGAAGCCACCAGCCATGAGGATCAGGTGGGACACGGGAACCTAAAGCAACCCCTTGATTTTACAGCCAAATCCCAGGACACTGTCCCAGCTTCTTTCACTTTTTCCAGATCTAAAGATTATTTGAGCCGTACAAAGCTGAGATGTTCATCCCACCCAAGCCTCTGGGTGTCATCCCATTGGGATTGACATGGGCATTGACCACAGGCATCTGGAAAATCCCATTTTCCACTTCCCCACATGGGCAAACCCGTCCCAGTCAGCACCAGAAACACCGCCAGGGGAATATTTGGGCTGAAGATTTGTCTCCCAGGACAAATGGAGTCCTGTGAGAGTGGGGAGACCCTGGCAGAAGTTTTCCATTTTCCTGTGTCTGCCCCTGGATCCCTGGAAATGTCCAAGGCCAGGTTGGACGGCACTTGGAGCAACCTGGGACAGTGGAAGGTGTCCCATGGAAGGTGGAATGGGATGAGCTTTAAGATCCCGTCCAATCCCAAACCATTCCATGATTCTGTGGCTGTCCCACCTATGGACTTCCCTTGGGAGGAGCGGAGAGGAAGAGCCAACTCTTCATCCACACACGGATGTCGAGTTCCAAAGGCAGAGCCAGAGGGACAGGTACCTCCCGGGAGTGTCTGTCGGGGTGGCTGCTTGCCAACTCCTCCTCCTCCTCATCCGGCTGCTCCCGCTGGATTTTCCAGCAGCCCGCAGCTCGGCACTTCCACGGGAGCATCTCCCTCCTCCACCATTGTTCCTGGTCCCACCTGCTCCCGATCCCCCTGTGCCCCAGGCTTCGGGAGCGAGCCCCGGCACGCGGGATGTTGTTTTTAGCAGCCTGACAGATGCCAAACCTGAGCGCTGCGCTTGATAAACCCAAGGTCAGGAAGGAATTTTAACTCCTTTAATTGCTGGGAGGCACCTGGGATCCGAAACACACCCGAGAGGCGGCTTGGGAGGGAAAAGCTACGGAGAAAATGAAGGGATTAACTCGATTTCTTGTTTGGGTTGGGGTTTTCTTGGGTTTTTTTTTGGAAATCTCGCTTTCTGCCAAGTTTGCTTAGAGCAAATGTTTCTGTCCCGCTGCCAGCCCTGCCAGCCTCAAGGAGGCAAAATTCCTGAGTCACATTTCTCCAGGCAAAGGGATGCTGCCTACAGAATAATTCCACTGGGGAAAAAAGGGTGGATTTTCTACTCTCTCCTCATGCTGACAGCGTTTCCTTGGGCTTCCAGTTCCATCATTTTTAGTCCAAATGAACCTGGGAATCTCCAGGAATCTCTGGCAGCTGGGGGTTGGAGGAAGTCAATGAGTACCACGGGATTTGGGGTACCACTGTTCCAGGACTTGGGGTGCATTGTCCCAGGATTTGGGGCACCATTGTCCCAGGATTTGGGGTGCATTGTCCCAGGATTTGGGGCACCATTGTCCCAGGATTTGGGGTGCCATTGTCCCAGGATTTGGGGTGCCATTGTCCCAGGATTTGGGCTGTCAAGTCCCAGGATTTGGGGTGCATTGTCCCAGGATTTGGGGTGCATTGTCCCAGGATTTGGGGTGCCATTGTCCCAGGATTTGGGGTGCCATTGTCCCAGGATCTGGGGTGCATTGTCCCAGGATTTGGGGTGCCATTGTCCCAGGATTTGGGGTGCATTGTCCCAGGATTTGGGGTGCCATGTCCCAGCTGGGGACCTGAATTCCTGCTGGCGGCTGCTTCCCATGCTCATCCCACTGCTCCATCCTTCTCCCCATCCTGGTCTGGATCCAGCCACTGGAGGGGAATCCTCCCTGGAGTTTTCCAGCCAGCACCCAGCAGAGCTGTGGCCTCCAGGCCAAAGCTCCAATCAGGGATAAATCCCTTTCCCTGCTTTCAGCTGCTGGATGCAGGAATCTGGCCGGCGGATCTGAGCCCGTTGTTCCTCGGCCGCCGCCTCTCACGCTGCCCTCTCTTCCAAGAAAAATGGAAACAGGAGACAAAGGAACTTTCCTACGCTGCATCCAGGCCTGCCTGCTGCCAGATGAGCATCAGGAGGTTGTCTGAACGTGCAAATCCCGATTGCTCCCAAGGAAAACCAGCAAAAGCCAGAGGCGGAGCACAAAGCGGGAGCTCCAGCTCAGCCCTTGGCAGGAGCCGAAGTGCAGAGTTGGGATCGTGTCACCAGAAGGGCCCAGGTGGGATTTTCCCCCCAGGAATATTTTTAGCAGCCCAGAATTCCCTCTCCTGCCTCTCCTTGTGGTGAGGTTTGCCTGGAGGGGCTCCTGGAGCTGCTGGGATGTGCTGGGTCAGGTGTTTGAGCTCATCAGGGCTTTGCCAGAAGGGAGAGGATTCCAGTGCTGGAATTCCCAGAGCAGCTGGGGCTGCCCCTGGATCCCTGGAAATGTCCCAGGCCAGGCTGGACGGAGCTTGGAGCAGCCTGGGACAGTGGAATGTGTCCTTGCCATGGCAGAGGGTGGCACTGGATGATTCTCAGTGTCCCTTCCCACCCAAATCGTTCCATGATTCCATGTGAGACGGGATTTTTGGATTTGGTTTGGAGGGATCAAGAAGAAGCTGGATCGGACTAAAGTGGTTTTTCTGTCGGAGACACGACGGTCTCCAAACGGAGAATCCAGATAACAGCAGGAACAATCCCCCTCAGGAATGTTTGGGATGAGGAAGCCTTGCAGATCCTGTCCCCAGACTGGTGTTTCCATTTTCCCATCACATCCCCACGGAACCCAAGGAGCCGGACCTGGAAAATCGATTCCTAATTCCAATTATTTATGGATGTCTTGAGACTGCCCCGAGCTGGAGCCCCATCCCAACATCCCCACAAAATTCATGGGATTTGTCACCACTTCTACCCCACAACTTCCACTTTTTGCTCAGCAGAACCAGGCAGGGACCATTTGTAGATCAATCTTTTGAAATTCCGATCTTTCTTGGGAGGAAATCCAACAAAATCTGACCTTTCCTCCAACACCTGTAAACCTTTTCCATTTTTTTTTTCATTTTGCTTTAAGATTCCCTGTTTTTATTGGGCCCCAAATGCTGAGTTATTCCTCATTTTTATTTTCCTGCCCTTTTTATTTCCCTCCCCTTTTCTCGCCACCGAATCCGGCAGGGAACATCCCGGAGGAGGGGGAATTTTCCACCCTTTCTGGTAGCAAATTCCTTAGGTTGCATTTGAGCCTTTTGTGGCTTCAAAGGAACAGCTTGAGCTCCACAAGGCTCCGGATTGGCCAAGGAAACCTGAAACATCCCGAGATTCCTAAGGGGAGAAGAATTTTTAAAAGGTTACATCGTGGAAAAAGAAAATCTGGAAACCTTGCGGAAGCCAGGAGGTTCCTTGGATGCAAAAGGGCAAAAGAGGGGGAGGGAATGTCAAAATTCCCCCCTGGAAGCAAATTCCACCGACAGAAGGAAAAGCATTTGATGTCCTGCAAAGCCAAAGTGGCAAAGAGCTTTCCTGACCCTTTTCCCCAGATCCATTTGGATAATTTTCCCTCAGTTTTCCGGCACAGCGTTCTCTGCTGTCCCCAAAGCTGCCCAGGGACTTCCAAACCCCGTTCCCATGGAATATTTCCATTTCCCATTCACTTTCTCAAGGCCCTTTTAGCACAAATCCCTAAACTTTGGGATTAAACCTGTGGAGGGAATATCCCAAATTCCCTCTGCTGGGGTTTGGAAGTTTTGAGGCAAGTCCTGAGCCTGAGGCTTTGAGCTGGGAGGAAAGTCCTGTGATCCATCCCCTCAGACAGGGATTCCTTTTGGGAATAGACATTCCAGGGAACTTTTTATGGACGAAGGATAAAATAATGCCACAGGAAGACGAGGGATCCACCCTGCCCATGGTGAGGAGGAGCTGGAATCTGCAACCTGCACTGGGATTTTTGGGGAAGGAAGGAAGCAAGGGAAGGTAGATGGGATTTTTGGGAAAGGTTCTTCCCTGTGAGGGTGGGAAGAGGCTGGGATGGAATTCCCAGAGAAGCTGTGGCTGCCCCTGAATCTCTGGAAGTGCCCAAGGCCAGGCTGGACAGGGCTTGGAGCAACCTGGGATCGGGGAAGGTGTTCCATGGATTGAGATGAGCTCTAAGCCCCCTCCCACTCCAAACCATTCCAAGATTCCAAGATTCCATCATTTCTGAACAGCTCCAGTGGAAAGCAGGCGCTGCTTTATTCCCTTCTCCCTCTGCTTTAGCAGAGCTGGGAGTTGCCACCAACATTCCCCAGACAGGAAAATCCCCCTTCCCTTCTCCGTTTGTTTCCAGCTGCTCTTCCTGGAAAAACAAGGAGCTTCAGGAAGATTTCCTTCCCGGGAGGAAAGGAAAAACCTTTTCCAAACTCCTGGGAGAAGCAGCTGCTTTTCCAACACTTCCCAGTGGTGTCACCAAGCACGAGGTTCTGGAGAGGGCAGAATTCCAGGATCCATTCCCTGGGATTCACAAATCCCAGGGTGAGGGACTGACCCCAGGTTTTCCAGGGAAATCCCATCCCTGGATTTATTTGTTCAGCTGAATGAGGAGCAGCTTCTTGGGCCTGGCTTTTTTTAAAAAATCTCCCCCCCAAAAAAAGAGATTTGGGAAAAATTGGATCTTTTATGGAAAATGTGGGGTTGGAAGTAAAAGTTGTCTTTTCTTCCACGTAAAAGTGGGCTTGACCTCTTTGACTTTATAAAAATCAGGGAATTAAGGTTGGAAAAGTCCTCCAGGATCGAGTCCATGCCACAAATCCCTGCAGGAATGGGGACTGGACAGCCCTTTCCAGGAAGGAATTTTCCCTAAAATTCAATCTAATATTGGTTGGGGAAAAAAATAAAAATAAAAAAAAAATAAAATAAAAATTAAAAAAATAATAAAATAAAATAAACCAAAATAAAGTAGAATAAAATAAAATAAAATAGCAAATAAAATAAGATAAAAATTGAAATAAAATTAAAAATAAATAAAAAGAAATAAATACATTAAAAAGAGAAATGACATCATCAAAAGAACAATAAAATTGAAAAGAAAATTTATAACTGAAAGAAAAATAAGATTAATGAAATAAAAGTAAAAGGAATAAATAAAAATTAAATAAAGGGAGAAAATAAAATGACAAGTATAAAAGTAACATGAAAAATAATAAAAAAATGAAACAAAAAGTGAAATAGAATTAAAATCAGGAGTAAGATAAAGATAAAAATAAAAAATAAAATAGAAATGAAATAAAAGACAAAAATACAAATAAAATGAAAATTAGTAATATTAAAATTAAAATAAAAATGAAAATAAACAAAATTTAGAAAAAAACAGGGAAAAACTAAATAACAATGAAATGGAATGAAATTAAATTAAAAAAAAAAAAAAATTAAAATTCCCCCTTTCCAAAAGCGCTGGAGCAGCCCCTGGATTGTGCAATCCCATAAAACCCGGAGGGAACGCTGGGCTCTGGAGCGAAGTTTCCTATGGAAACCCATGGAGCGCGAGGGGCTGGAAGGGAGCTCGGGAATGGCTTTAGCAGGGACGGCCCAAGGCCGGCCGGTGCCTCCGTTTCCATGGAAAAACGGGAATCTGCAGGGAATATTCGGCAGAGCCGTCCCGGGTCGGGCTCAGCCCCGCATCCCTGGATTTGTGTGGAATTCCCACTTCCAGGAGGAACAGGAACGCTCCCGGCCGGAGCCGCGATGCTCCAGGAACAATTCCAGTTTGCTTTTCCATCAAAATCTCCCCGGGAATGGGAAAGGCAGCCGGCAGCAAAGGTCGGGAAAAGGGCTTTGAGCTCCGGCAGCCGCGGGATTCCCAACCTCAGGAATCCTGGAGTTCAGACTGAGCTCGGGCTGGAGTGAAGCGGCTCCTTGAGCTCCCTCCTATCCTTAAAAACCTCAGCGCATCCCGGGAATCGCGGCTCTGCCCCATGGATGGGCAGGGGGGGGTTCTAAGCGGGACAGGAGCAGGTTTTGGGAATGAATCCTTGAATCCACATCCTATCCCTCAAACCCAACCAAATCCCAGCAAACAGAGGGAAAATCCTTTCCCATCCCTCTAAATGAAACATTCCATAAAAGCTTTTGTGCCCCTTTTCCCAGTGCTGATGGATTCTAATCCTAATTTTCCCTCTATTTCCTGCCACGGCAGCCCAAAGCCACCGTGTGCTGTCCCCAGAGCTCCCTGGGGATGCCAATTCCCATTTTAAGGCTCCAAAAACGGGAAAAAGTCCTGGAATCCATCATTTACCCTCCGGCAGCAGCCAAAATGAGCCAAAAACGAGATTTAAACCAAATCTGTCCCCAAATCAGCGAATTATTGAGTTTGAACTCTCTCGTCAGTTAAAATATCCACAGGTAGATGTTGTCCTGCTTTCCTGCTTTTTCCTGGAGCTGGGGATGGAACAGTGGGACAGGAATTGCTGTTGGAGCACAGGATGGATCCAGAGGCTTGGAGCCACCCCCGTGTCCCTGCCCAGAGGTGACAGCGTGGGAGGAGAGGCAGAAACTTCCCTCAAAAGACGTGGAGAGGCAGGAAAAGCATCAGGAGAAGCTCCAGAGGGAACTCCCTGGTTGCCAGGAATGCCGAGGTGTGGAAAAGCTCCCTGATTGAGACAAATGGGAAGTGTGGAACAAGAGGTCTCTGGCTGTTGCTTCCCACAAATAAACAATCCCGGAGCCTGCTGGCAAAGGCAGATATTCCTGGGAGTTTTTCACAGCCAGGGATGCTCCACGAGCTCCAGCACCTCGTTCCTTAATTAAGGATTGCCGATGGATAATCGGCAAATTAAGGAAAACACAACAACGCTGGAAGCAGGAATGGGATTGGAGGGGGGGGGAAGGAGAGGGAGAGCTGGGATTGGGAAAAGCTCGTTAGTGCAGCTGTAATTAGCGTTGCTCTGGGGTAATTGTCCGACAGATCCCAGGAGAGCCGGGAATTCCCGGCTGTGTAGGAACAGCCAGAGCTCCTTCGGGGCTGCCCTTTCTCCTTTGGGCATCTCCAAGCCCGAGCTCCCCCTCTCCCGGGACCTGGGATGTTGGGAAGATGGGATGCCAGAACCTTAAACGACTGGAGATTTAAATTTTATTTTTTTTTTTGTCTTTGTTTCTCAATCTCATCCCAATAATCCACAAAGAACATTATTATCCTGCAAAAACCAGGAAAACCCGGATGGTTCTGGGAGCCTACGTCCTGCCCGTGAACTCTGCTCACCGAGGGCGTTCCATGCCTGTGTTTTGTGACTGAAAACCTCCTGGATCTGTTTTTCCCATTGCTGTTTTCCACGGATGAGCCTCTGGAAGCGGCGCAGCCAGCAACACCCGGATCACTCAGACAAAGTGTCTTTTAAAGCTGAATTCCGGCGCTGAAAGGACGAGGGAGCAGCGCTGGGGGCACGCCTGGATCCCACGCTGGGCCTGAGCAGGGATCCTCTGGAAAAGGACGGGAAGGTTCTGAAAGGGAAGATTTCCCAGCCGCTGTTTTTTGGGAACAAAGCCAGGGCGGCTCCTGGAGGGGAGCTCAGGTGCATCGGAGCGGGAGGATGGGGGATATGGGATTGTTTAGAGGGCTTGGAATTGTGTTCAAAGACCTTTCACGATGCATTAAAGGAAAAGAAGCAGGAAAATGGATTTGGACGTTTATTATTTTGTCTAAATCTGTGTCTTGGCTTCACCGGAACAAAGCACCGGGGTTTCTTTGGGATTGCTGCTGTCCTCCAAGGCGGAGCTGGCACTGGGACAATCCATGCTGGGATCATCCTGTCTGGATTCCCTGCTCGCTGCAGAGCACCTGAGTGAATCCCTTTGTCCATTCCCACGCACAAAGCCAGGTTTTCCATGGATCAGACGCTCCTGACAAAGAGCAGAGCTCAGGGGGGACATGGGGATAGGAATATGGGACATGGGGATGAAGGATAAGGGACATCACGCGGAATTTGGGGATCACCATCACACCTGGCACAACACGAGCAGTCAAACTCTGATTTAAATCTGCTTAACTCTGATTAAACTCCCATTAATTTAAACTCTGGCTTTTCTGGTGGTCGAGCCACCACCACGAGGTCTTAACGCAACACGGAGCGCTTAACGGGGGATTGCTGGAATGCCGGCACCGGGAATGACTGGGAGACGGGATGCACTGGGAGACAGAGCAGGAGATAAGAGATAAGGACCAGGATCCCACCCAGCACTCAATAAAGAGCTTTATTCCACTGCTCCTGGGGCTGGTGTGCACCCATTTAACCCAATTAAAGTGGAATTGCAGCAGATTGAATTGATGACTCAAGGAAGGTCTTATCCAGGGACTGGGAAACATCATTTGCTGCAAAAACTGCACCGGGTTGGGAATATCCTCCAGAGGGAGTGGCAGAGTCAAGGAGAAGCCCTGGTTTTGTCCAGGTTTGTAGCCCTGCAGATTCCAGAGGGATGGGGGCACAGCAGGATCAGCATCGCGCTGGGGTATCCATGGATTTTGCTCTCCTTGGCAGAAATCTCATTTTATTCCATCTCCAGGAAAAGATTTCCAGCTGGAAAAAAAGGCTGCAAGGTGCAGGGTATTTTCCCAATCCCGCTCCCCTGAGGGAGCTGCCCTGGAGCCTCCAGAGCCCATGGGAAACGTCACCCCTGCAGCCCCTGGCTCTGCCTTGGGATCGTTTCCATCCACTGCAGTTCCCAGTCTGGAATGCTCCGTGTTTCCCTGGAAATGTTCAGCCTCAGCGACCTGCTCTAGGAGAAGCTGTCGCTGCTCCTTGCAGGACCAGGTGAGCTTTAAAGTTCCCTCCCATCCCAAACTTTCCATGAGTCCATGACCTGATAATGCTGGAAATCCAGAATTACTCTGGAATTCCTGGACAGCAGCAGTGCCCGGTGCAGCCCCAGGGAGTTTTGTCCCCAGGAGAAGGACACGTGTGCCCGATGGCCACATTTGTGCTGGGGACTGGTGTGTCTGAAGAATAAAAAGAGGAATAAAATTTGGATTCCTTCCGATCTCCCAGCAGATCCCGGTGGACGCAGCCCAGCAGCACCTCCTGTGTGTTCCTCACCCAGCTCAGCCCCTGCAGGGCCCCAGGTGCCTCTCCTCAGCCTCATCCCTGCCCCATCCCAGCCACGGAGCCTTTCCCATGGTCCTGGAGTCAAATCCCAGAGCGGGAATCACTGCAAAGCCAACAAAGCCTTGGAGAGCAGGGAAAGATGCCAAAGAGAGAGATGGGAAAAACTCGCAATTCCAAGTGCCAGAGAAGACAATGAGACATAACAAAGCTTTGTTTGGGAGGGGGATTTCTTTAGGGAAGAGGGGAGAAGGCTGGACAGGGAGTGGAGGGAATTTTAGTCCATCCCATATCCAATCCAACACTCCAACAATTCAGTGGAAGCCAAAAATTTTTCATATCCGACGGCCACATTTTTGTGCAGAGAACAGCCCGTCCAGACAAAGTCCTGGAGCAGCTGATTCCCAGTGCTGGGAGCTGAACTGGGTTGGTGTTGGAGCAGCAAAGTGCTTCCAGGGAAACCTTCCCGCCTCATCCAGAGGGATTTCCCTTGGGAAATTTAAGAAGTGAACTCAGTGAAATCCTGAGTCCCTGCAGGGAGCCCTACGCTGAGTGCTGTCCTTCCCCTGGAGACCCAGAGGCTGCTCAGACACCCCCAGGAGAGCCTGGAATTTGCATCCTCTCGTGCTCCATGTCCTGGGGACTCCTGATGCTCACACAGATCCTGCAGCCACCTGTTCTAGGACATTCCAGGTGCCTTTCCATGGTTGTTCTGGGATGATGAGCTCAGGTTTGGCGTCTGCCTCAGCCGCCTGAGGTGAGGCAGGTGAATCCACGCTTCACCTGCCAAGGAGTTTCCACTGGGAGCAAAGAAAGGCTGAGCCAGAGAATTCCCCATTGTGACAGCAACGTAAAAAACCCCTCTGGAGTGCATTGACCTTGCTGTGAACTTCACAGGGAGAAAAAACATTCCAGGAGTCGGGAGCTGCTGCTCCCGCGGCCGTCACTGTGTGCTGGAGCTGGCAGGTCTCACCTGGCAGCAGCCACAGCCCTGGCAAGGAAACCAAAACCCTGCCCTGGCCCCAGCCAGGAGGGCTCTGGAGGGAGCAGCTCCCAGCCTGGAGTGCCC
This sequence comes from Pseudopodoces humilis, assembly GCF_049639895.1. Classification (NCBI taxonomy): domain Eukaryota; kingdom Metazoa; phylum Chordata; class Aves; order Passeriformes; family Paridae; genus Pseudopodoces; species Pseudopodoces humilis. Next base: position 1,699,319 of record NC_142213.1, read on the forward strand.
TGGGATGGGAGGATGGAGCTGCCAGGGAGAGGAGAGCACAACCAAAAAGCAGCAGGAATTCTGCAGGGAGCAGCCACGAATGGTGCCTGGGGTTTCAAGGCAGGCTTTATCCCAGCAGGGTGTGCCGGCAGCAGAGGATCCAACAGACTGTGCTGCTCACGGGATTCATGGAAAAGTCACGGGCAGGGACACCTTCCACCATCCCAGGGTGCTCCAAACCCCATCCAGCCTGGCCTTGGGCACTTCCAGGGATCCAGGAAGCTGCTCTGGGCACCTGTGCCAGGTCCTGCCCACCCTCACAGGGAGGAATTCCTTCCCAATATCCCGCCACCAGTGGGAAGCCATTCCTGTCACTCCAGATCTCTCCTAGAGAAGTTCCCCTGCACTGGAGAGCAGGATCCGAGCAGCTGGAAGAGCTGAACCCCGTGGAAAAGGCAGCTCTAACAAGTTCACTTTTCTTTCTTTGTATTTTTTTTTTATTTATTAATACAAATAGAAATCTTTCTCCCTGGTGCTGCTCTCCTTCTAATTCCTAATTGGATAAGGCAGGCTCTTTCCTATTTCCAACAGGGCTGTGCAAAATGATGAGATCCATTCAATTTCCAAGGATAAAAAGAAGCCTCCAAGCCTTCTCTGCTGATTTCCAAACCCTCCCTCGGAACACAGGTGCTCTGGGCAGGGTAATTTGGTTTGGGATAATTCACTTGTGCCAATTTCCTGGAAGTCTTGCAGGATACGTGACTCAATTTTTGGGTGTTTTTCCACATAAATTCGGGATTAATTTCCCTTGGAGAAATAGTTAAGTGTAAAATATCTCCAGAGAAAGCAGAGGGTTTTTTTTTGGATTGCAGGAACAGCGTGGCCTATTGGAAGGTGGAATTGGAATAAACCAAACTCCAACCCAAACCATTCCATGATTCAGGCTCATTCATTGCTGTGTTTTGGAGCTAACAGGGAGCTGTTATCCCAAAAAACACCTCAAACACCAGTCCCAACTTCCCCCAAAGTCCCGAGCACCTGGAATTCTAATTCCAATTAATCTGGGTGACTTCATTCCACTAAATTGCTCTGAAAAAAATGAGGATTCTGTAAATCACCCACAAGCTGTGAGAAGGTTGAAGGGTGAATACCAGATATTCAGGATGGGATCATTAGGGATATTTGGGATAAATGCTCCAAATGGGGAAAATTTGAGGAGGAGGCAGCTCTGGAATGCCCAGGGAAGGAACAGCTCAAACAGAGCTGCAGGAACACGAAAATTCAGTCCCCCAAATCCAAATGAAATCTGTGCCCTGGGAAGGGAAATCCTAAATTCCAGCCAGGGGAGATCCCTAATTCCAATTAGGGGAAATTCTGTAATTCCAATCAGGGGAGATCCCTAATTCCAATTGGGGAGATCCCTAATTCCAGCCAGAGGAGATCCCTAATTCCAATTGGGGAGATCCCTAATTCCAGCCAGAGGAGATCCCTAATTCCAATTAGAGGAAATCCTGTAATTCCAACCAGGGGAGATACCTAATTGCAGTCAGGGGAAATCCCTAATTCCAACCCCCAAGCTGGACCCAAAGGGCTCAGCATTCTCCTGCAGAAGGAGGAGGAGGATTGGGATGGACCCTGGAGAGCAGCAGCCTCCTCTCCCAGCAGAGCAGCTCCTCACACTTCCACATCCCTCTGCTTTTCCACCACGGATTCTTTTCCTCAATATAACCCCACCAGGGAAATCCCTCCCCTTTGGGTTTTTTGGGATGAGGAGGTCCTTGAGCCTTGGCGCCCAGCACCATGCTGGGAGGTTCTGCAAGGGGCTGGATTTTGGGATGTCCCAATGGCATGAAGAGATGCAGGTCTGGAGCATCTTTCCCACGGCAGCAGGAAGATTTTGGGCTTTCCCGGAGAAAGCCTCTCGTTCCAGGGTGGATTTTCACGCTGCAAGAGGCAGAATTTGGAAGCTGCTCGCAAGCCAGGAAAGGAAAACTGCAATCCAGGAGCAGGGAGGAGGGGAGGAAAACCTGGATCCAAAGCACCCTCCTCACTTACAGGGAGGCAACTGGGAGGACGCGGTGTGGAAACGAACTTCCCAAAATAACGGGAACTTAACGCTAAGCAAAACACCCGGCCGCAGACGGACTTAATCACTCCGAAGTGAGGGAAGGTCATTAAATAAACAGCACAATCCAAAGTGTTGATTTTGGGGATATATCCAGCTATCAGCTCTTCAGGAGAGCAAATAAACCTCGGGAATTGCACGGCACAAAGATCCCTGGAGCGCTGAGACAAAGGGGAAAACCCAAACCCGAGCCTTTGCTGACACACCAGGTCCATAAAGGCTCCTTCACAGGGATGGAGGTGGGGCTGGAAAGGGAATGGGGATTTCCACGGCACTTTATGGGCATTTTTCTTCCCTGATTCCTTATTTTTCTGCACCATAGTCCCAATTCCACCATAAAAAAATGTTCATGTGGATTGTGGTTGGTGGAAGCGTCCCTGGCCAAGAGCAGCTCCTGGGCTGCTGCTTCCCTAAAATTGGGATTCCTGGTGGCTCGGCCGCCCCAGTGACCTCCTCAACCTTATCCAACTCTGTGGTGAAAAACGGGATATAACTTTTTATCCTCCTCCTCCTGTTTTCCTTCCCATCCAGCTTTGTTTTTGGAACAGATGATCCAGGGATCAGGGCTCACTATGGAGTTTCCCGTTTGTTTTGCTGGCACAAGGAAATCTGTGCAAAAAGGGCACAGAAAGTTCAGCTTTTCCATAAATCCAGTACCCTGGAAGTCTCTAATTGGAATGCTGGGATCCTTCCACTGGGTTTGATGGGAGTTCAGTGCATGGGAATTGTCCCTGAAACTTGTGGGACCATAAAATGGGAATTCACCCAGTGCTTTCAACCTTGAATCCCTCCCCAGTCTCCTGGATGGAGAATTTCACTGGTTTTATAGGAATAAAGCTGGGCAAAACCTTTGGAATGATCTTTTCTGTCACACCTACATTTTGCAAAGCAGGAGAGGGATTTTCCTGAGCAAGCAAAGATCCTTCAAAAGGATTTAGGAGCGGGAACGATGCAGAATTGCTGTGGAGCCTCTGGAGAGAGGATTTTCATGGAACAACCACTTGGAATAAATCATCCTCTTGGAATCACAGCTCTACACCACAGAGATGCCCAGACGCCAATGCACACACTCAGCAGAAGTAAAGAAATCAAAATCAGAGCTAAAAATCCTGGGGAAAATCCCCCCGAGAACCAACAGGGATGTGAATCCGCCTCTGGAGCTGCTTTTGGAAGGATTCCCCGGAGCTCCCCATGCCAGGAAAAGCTGTTGGGCCCTCCTGATTTTCCTGAGTCATCAGATGGTCAAGCAAACATCAGGCACAGGATTCCTGTCCAAGTCCGGAGCAGATCCCAATAAAGCCGTTTGTTCCATACAGGAATCAACCCTGGCACGGACGAATTCCCGCTCCCCAAACAACCCCGATGATTAGCGTTGATTAATGGGGCTGCCAGAGGCTCATTCATCACCAGTAACTCACAACATCTTTTTCCACACGAGTTCCAACTCCCGAGGAGCTGGAAAGGGAAATGGTTCTTTTTCATGGCTCTCGTTGCCTGTTCCCAAACACATCCCGGCTTTGGGGCTTTTTTAGGGTTGCCCACAAGACCTGCCCAGGTCCAAAAGCCCTGCACAGCACGGGATCCTCCACTAATCGCCATCTCTCTCCCATATTTTCTTAAAATCGTGGAATCTTTTCAATTGGAATAGCCCTCTGAGTCCAACTCATCATTCCCTCAAGGCCACCACTGACCATGTCCACACGGACCTCAAATCCCTTCAGGGATGGGGATTCTACCACTGCCAGGGTTGGACAACCCTTTCCAGGCAGAGATTTTCCCTAGAATCCAACCTAAACCTCCCCTGGCGCACCTTTGGAAGAGCACCCCTTCCTTGGAGGGTGCTCAGTGTTGCTCAACTTCTAAAATGATTTTGTTTCCCCCTCCCTCCACAAGTTTATTTTTCCTGCAGGAATTTTTCCTGCCATAAAACCTTGGATTTGGAAACCAGGCACCCTGGGATGCTGGATCGGGAAAGATACGGCAGAAGGAAAAATTAGGTCAGATTTTGGGCTGCAAACACATCCTTCCACCCCGAAAACACGGAGAGTGCCCCACACATGGATCTCGTGCTCGGCTCTCTCCCAGAGCACCCAGGAAAACACGGGAACAGCGTCACACATCCAACCTCAATGGCCAAGATTCCACCCGAGACATTCCCTGCTTCCCAAACACGGGATTCGAGCGTTGGATTTCGCAGCTTCCTACAGAGGAATTGTTTGGGAAGGCACGGGATAATCTGGGCTCACCCTAGAAAAGGCATCACATCCTAAGAACATGTGACAGATCCACTGGGAAAGAACAGCCCAATCCTTACGGATGCAGGAATCAGGGAGCAGCCAGGGGGGCTGACAGCAACCACAGCCTCACAGGCAAAGTCCATGCACGAGACCAAAGCATGGAAAACATTCTTCACTTTGTCATCTGATTTACCAATCCAGGGAGAAATAAGAAGCTGTTTCCTTACCTTCCTTGGCCGGATCCACGCTCCGGTGGGAATCGGAGCTGTCTAGGATGGTCTCAGTGTTAATCCCGGCTCCTGCTCCAGTCCCAGCCCTTCATCTGCCCTGGACACCTTTGGGATGAATAAAAAAAAACATTAAGACATTTTTTTTTTAATAAACAGGAGGATCTGTGTTGCTGCTCCTCTGTTTTCCCGCTTTTCTCTTTATCCAGGGATATCAGCAATGGAACAGTAACAAGCAAAGCACCTGAGGAATGCGAGGAGAAAATCTGCAAGGCAGAGCAAAAATCCCTGATGACAGTGGAACGGATCCCTGTCCTCCAGGAATGGGGCTGGGAAGGGTTTCCCAGGAAGTTACACGTCTGGGATGATGCTGTGGATGGAATTAGGGCTCCTCAGAGCTCCCCCAAACTCCAGCTCTTTCCCCAAACACTTCCCATCATTCCAGTTCCCAGCCAGGCCCGTGAGAGGAGCAGCTCCTCCAGACTCATGGAGATGACCTAAGGGGTGGAGACCCAAATTCTCCCGCTCCAAACCATCTTCCCTGTGCTACATGTGGGCATTTCCCAGAGATCAGGCAACGCTGAGCCTCAGGAAAGGCAGGAATTTTCACTAATTCCTCCTCTCCCTCCACTCCTCTCCAAACCCAAGTGATGGAAGCCATGGTTTGAGGCACAGGCTGGGGCTGGTTTGAGGCTCCCCATGGAAAGTCTGTCCGTGGCAAGGGGCAGAGCTGTTCCCATGGATCAGCTTTCCATGGAGCCACAGGGAGCTGCCATCATTCCTCTGACAGCTCCGGGGCCGTTTCCAGCCCGCTGGACTCGCCTCCTGTCACTGAAGATAGGAAAAAATCTCCAGTCATCCAAAAGCGGATTCCAGCGGGCCCTCCAGGTAATTCCTCAACCTTGAGACAGGCCTGGAGAGCCATCATCCCCTCCTTAATCCCCTAAAAACATCCATGGGAAAGGCAAGCTGGCTTCCCCCACATGTCTGCCCCTTGCCCTGGAGCCTCATCGCTCCCTGCTCGCAGTCGGACAGGCTGGAATCCCGGCTTTTCCAAGAGTTTAGTTCCAGGTCAGCGAGCCCATGAAGGATAACTGGATGGAAGGAACGGCACATGCCATTCCCATGATGGGATGTGGCCAGAAGGGCTTTTCCCAGCTGATGCTGTCCTTGGGCCACGTTATTCCTGCAGCACCTGGATGCTGCCCCATTCCAGGAATGCAGCAGCTCATCCCAGCACTGGGAGCCTCTGGAAATGAACCCAACTGCTGGCTCTTCCCTCTTTCCCCACCAATCCACATTTATGTGTTAACAGCAACCTGGGATAGTGGAAATTGTCCCTTCCCATGGCAGGGGGTGGAATGGGATGAGATTTAAGGTCCCCTCCAGCCCAAACCATCCCAGGATTCCCCAATAATTTATTTCCAAAGTTGATAAATACATTCTGTGGGTTTATATTTGTATTTTATTGGAGGCATCAGCCAGGTATGGTTGATGAGGGTGAAGTGATGAAACCACCAAATGCATCACGGAATTGTAATTCCTAGAGTTAGGATCATCACAGTGGAAGAATTTTTGCAGGCAGAGGCTGGAAATGGAACCGTAAGAGGGTTTTTAAATACTTCCTTGCTAATGATCAGTTCACATAAATGATGAGAAGGAAGCACCTCCTAAAAAAACGGATACAGCAGTGGGTTTAGGGATTACAGCGTTGAAAACAAGGGTCACAGGATACGAGGAAAGGGAAACTGGACACCATCCCCCTCAGGAATCTCCTTAAGTCTGCAGAAGAGTCTCTGGAACAAGACCAAGTGTCCCTGGAAATGTCCCTTTGCCCATTAAAATTCACAGAGGAAGATCAAGGGTTAATGGATTTAGGTTTTTTTCCCCCCCAAAGCCTTTTTGGTGATCACCACCCACTGTGTCCCCAGCTTTAACTGTGCAGGATGTTCCCCCTGCTTTTCCTCCATCCCTTCAAGGGTTTTCCTCTTCGTTCCCATTAATATCACGCACGTTCCTCCCAGGACCGGATCCTCCAGGGCTGGATCCATCCTTCGGGAGGACCAAACCAACACAAAGAACCCTGCCCAGTTTGTTTGCACCCAATCCCAAGGACAAAAAAAAACAAACAAAAATGAAGGAGGAGAGCAAGCACGCCTCCAGCAGTTTTCATGGCATTCAGCCAGGCTGGAAACACTGATGGCAATGATTGCCTGGAGCCTCCCAAAAAGCACTGGCCACGGATTTTCCAAATGCTGAAAGACCTGTGTTTGTGAGTAACCACCAGACTCCATCAGCTCCTCCTGACCAAATACTCCACAGTGACATCATTCCACACTGGCATCATCCTGAGAGAAAAACCACAGCATTCCTGGAGCCCCAGCAGAAACCCGACACATGGGATGCCTAATCCTAGAGTGGACTTTATCCCTGTTTTCCTATGAGTCATTTTCCACCCCACTGTCAGTCCCAGAAATGCTTTTGTGTTGTTTATTTATTAGAGGTTCTCTCAATGGCTTCATTGATGACCAAAGACAGGAGGGAAGGAGGCAGGAATTGGGCATCCCAAGGATCTGAGTCTGGCCTAACCAAACCCATCTGCTTGGGACCATCTGCCACTAGATCTGCTGCCAAAATCTGGGACACCATTGGAGTGGCAGGATGCAGACCAGGCCTTGTGTTCTAAACCAAAGTCATGTCACAAATAACAAAAAAAAAGAAGAGACATTCCTTAATTTTCCAGGAGTGACATGGGATGGAGGGATGGGGTTGTTTTGGTGGGCTGTCAAAGCTCCATTTTTTGGCACAAAAGGAAAGGCCCACAGGCCTGTCTGGAAGATCCAAAGGGAACTGGAAGAAAACCATGGACCAACCCAAAAATGAAACTGTTCAAACCCATAATCCAAAGAAAATGCTGGATCCAGGCCTCGCCTGTGCAAGAGTCTGTGCAGAGCTCAGCATCAGCCCTGTGGGTGCAAGGTAAAAGGAGGGTAAAGCACACAATTATTTAATAGATACCATTAATAGTACAATTTGATCAATCTCCATCATCTCAGCAACTCAAGGCATGAACCCAAGGACCCCTGGCAGATCCCAGTGGTGACCATGAAGGAACACATTGTCCTGGCATGGGGTGGGACTCGCTGTTCCACCAACAGCAAAAATCACGCATCTGAAACGACAACATCCTCAATTCCCCTGCTTCAAAGAGAGGCTCTGTCTTCCCCAGCCTCAGCCAAACGCAGGGAATGGACTCCAGGCCGTGCATTTCTATCCACACCTCCATAAATCCGTGACAGGAGAGGACAGCCAAGCCAGCTCCCGACCTCTCCGCGGCGCTGACAGGAGGTTCCTGGAGCAAATGTTCCACGTTTGTCTTCGATTTGTTCTTTGACAAAAGGAGTAAAGGTCAGACCTGAGTTCCCCCAGGAGGGCCCATTTGTTGTCCAGATGTAATGAACGTGAAGGACTTTTCTGGGAGCAGAACGGACAAACATATGCTCTGCAGCCCGAGCGCCATTCCAACGTTCCCGCTGTCGGGAATGTGTCTTTTCCCTTGGGCTTGTGCATCAGGGATGGGGCTTGGGACCAGCAGAGCAGAGTGCAGGGAGGTGTCTTATTCATGCAGCACCTGGTCTGTACTGGATCATGGAATCATGGAATGGTTTGGCTTGGAGAAGATCTAAAAGAACATCTTGTTCCGAGTCAAATCCATGGGCAGGGACACGTTCCACTATCCCAGGGGGCTCCAAGCCCTATCCAACCGTCCCATCCCTAACTTGCAGAGATCCAGGGGCAGCCACAGCTTCTCTGAGCACCTGTGCCAGGGCCTCAGCACCCTCCCAGGGAAGGATTCCTTCCCAATATCCCATCTCAAACTACTCTTGTACGCGTTACCAGCCCAAGGAAGTTCATCCTGGATCTTGAGCACCTTCACAAAGCCCTCGCTCCCTGGGAGAAGGAGCCAAACCCCATCTCCTGTGAAGACAAGGAGAGGCAGAACCCTCTGAGCCTCCATCCTGCCCTCAGCTTTGGGGACTGCTCCAGGTCCCACGGCGGGGAAGACGCCTGTGGCAGCTCCAGCCAGACCACACAACTCCCCCTGCAGCAAGCACTGGGCAAAATCTGCAGCTGGGGGAAAAACCCCCACAGGGACATGGCCTGCAGCCACGGAGAGCCTGATCCAATGGTCCTGGAAGCTCCAACGACTCCCAGTTGGTTCTGCTTTGTCTTCTTGGGCTAATTGCTTTCAGGCTGTCAGGAGCTGCACGTCCTCTGCACAGCCAAGCCTAAGTCTGGTCCAACCCCGACTTATCCCAGAGCAAAAAACGTCCTTGTTGCCACTCCAGATGGGAATGGACGTGGTTCCACTGGGCTGAGGAGTGCCATCAACCTCAGAGAACAGGCACTGCCCGCCTGCCACCTCCTCTTGATCCCACACAGATCAAGTTTCTTAAACCTGGGGGTTCTTTGAGGTTGAACACCAGGTAAGAACAAAGATCTCTCCTCAGCTGGAGATTTTTTATCCGCTCCCAACGCTGAAATTATTGTGATGTGAAAGTTATTACCCCAAGACAGGGAAAGTTAATTCCCCAGGACAGTCTGAGAAATGCAAATATATCCATGATCTTTGCCATTTGCAGCACAGTGGAAAATTGCTAAGAAAAGTTCCCATTGTGTTGGGGATGCCACTCCAACCTCCTGGAATTTCTCTCTCCCTCCCTTCCCCTTGGCAGCTAAAAATGGCTTCAAACTCCCCAAAATGCTTGAGGTTGAACAGTGATGCTGGAGCTCCACAAGAAAAGGGCTGAAGATGTCCAAGTGCACGGCTCAGTGCTCCCTCCCAGGCTCAGGGAATGCAGGGCTTCCAATCCATGCTCCAAGACTGATGGATGCTCCAAGGGTGGAGATCCTGAAGTGCAGAATGCTGTAGGAATCCCCTCCAGACCCCAAGGTAATTCCACCCCAAGATCTCGGCATCGAGCTATGGGATAGGGGACATCCCTCATCTCTGACATCTCCAGTCCTTCCCACCACCATGGACGGTGGTAAAAGACCTTTCCCAATCCTCAGAAGGCATGGACACCATTCCTCCTCCCTCTAACAGGAACACACACATGTCCTGCACCCATGTGTTGACCCCAGCCCTAGGAATGGAAGCCCTGCCCCAAGAATGAAAAACTGGGACAATGTTCCCGTAGCTGGATGCCCAGAGTGGGACTCCTGGATCCATCTTTTGGCACAAGGACCTGATTCTTTTACAACCCATGAGAGCTCCCAGCAGTCTCCTCCTTAAACGGGGTCACAGCTCCTGGAATACCAAAGGAGAGATGGAAAACCCAGCTCCGGGCTCCCTGCTTTGAGGGCTGTGAGTTTTCCTGACATTTTCCTGCCTAAATTCCTTCTTCCCTAGGCTTTTAGGCTCCAGGAAGGAAGCAGCAGGACAGGGGTCAGGCAGGAGAAGAGGGAAGTGCAGCCCTCCTCGGATGGGAACTTGTCTCTCCCACTTTTTCCAACCACATCCTTCCTCCTGCCAGCTGCTTGTGCCTCAGACCATCCCTGTTTTGCCTCAGCCTCTCATCCAGCCTTTCCTCAGGAGGAAAGTGCAGGATTCAAGTGTGACACACACGAGATGCAAAACCCAGCCTTGGATCTGGAAAGAAATGCCCATTTCAGGGGGGACAACTGGGAGATTCCAACTGGAACCACTGGATTGATTCAGCATTTCCCAAAGGCAGCCAAAGGGATTTAATTTCTGTGTATTTGTTAATTATCTCATTATTTCCAGGACTGTGCGCTCCCTATTCCGATGGTGAGGGGACATCTGAGGTTGGTTAAACTGTTTGTAACAGGGCCATCTCCAGCTTTTTGGAATTTCCTGGTTGGCACCTGCCCAAATCAACACATTTTCCATGTAAAACAAGAGTCCCTCCGAGGAGCTGCCCTAAACAATTCCCTCCCTCAGCAATTTTGAATGCACTGGCTTTAGGGACTTCCTAAATTGTAGGGAAAAAAAGTCCCAAAACTACAAAACAACAACAAAATGTCAAACCTCTTTGACCCCTGCAGTTGTCTGATGAGTGCAGGCAACAAAAATAGCTTGGAGATTGGGGAGATTTCCAATGAAGAGGAATTTTTGGGTTTTCCCTTCAACTTGTGGCTGGCAGAAGCCATGGAGCAGCAGCATCCCTTCCTTGGGTGGTGGTTCAGGAAGCAGCACTCTGAAATCTCTTATCACATCTGGAGCAGAGGGAATTGTTGGGATAATTCCCAGGTAGCTGCTGATACACAGATCACACCCCACCTCCAGCCCTGAGAGCAGCTAAAAGCCATGGAAAAATTATCCTGGATCAGCCTGTCTCCATCCTTCCCAGAAAACACCTTCACCATCACCACCCATGTCCCAGAATCCCGGGATGGGGCAGTTTGGAAAGGACCACACCTGGTCCAACCCCTCAGCTCCAGCTGGGTCACCCAGAGCACCGGGATGTGTCCGGATGGTTCTGGAATATCTTCAGAGAGGGAGGCTCCAGCACAAACCCAACAGCTGGGACCATCACAAGCTGCAGCTTGTGACCACCTCTGTGGCTTCGGGATCCCTCTGGAAGAGCTGGACACGGAGGTTTCCTGGCATTTCGGACCGAGGTTCACGGGTGGCCCGGAATATGACACAATATTGAGCTGTTAGCAAAGCCCGGGGATTTGGGCTGGAGCTTCCTGGCTGGAAGTGCTGGATGTGACTCTTCTCCCGGGATCTGAGCTGGCAGATCAGCACCGCTGGGGAAAAGCTGGAGGGGAAGGGAAGGCAAATCCAAGCATTTCCCAAGTCACCTGTTTTCCTTATGCCAGGGCTGCCAGTTTCCTACAGAAAACCCAGCCTGCAGACTGAACCGGTGCTAAATGGGATTCCTCTCCACTCCTTCATTCCCACACTCCTCTGCTTCCTTGGAGTTGCCATTCCTGAAAATTTCACATCTAATTATTCATTATCCCTAACGAGCCCTCACCAGGCATCCACGTCTGGAGCTGGTTTGAATCAGGCAGAGTTGTGCAATCCCTGGCACCAGCCCTGCTCCACCTCTATTTGAATCCCAAAAAACGAGTCTGGAGGACTTTCTCTGGTCTGTCCACTCAGTCAGGGCAGAGGGAGAGAGGGATTTGTCTGGGATAATGTTCCAGGCTGAGGTTTGATCAACGCGGTGGCCTCATTAACAGCACGGCCCAGAGAATTCCATCCTCCAGTGCTGGAATTCCTCCGGGCTGAACAGCCACAGCACAAACCAGGGAGAGATTTGGTGGGAAGGAAAAGCCCAGCTCTGCTCCCATGGGTTCTGCTGGTGCACCCTAAAGCTCCCAACAGTTCTGCTGGGATGGAATGACCAGAGATGATCAACACCTCCCCAGATCCCAATGCACTGGTCCCCGCTGGGATCCATCCGGTCTGTGGCAGCCACCTGGCAATCCATTCATCCCAAGTAAAATCAGAACCTGTTGAGGAGCTGGAAATCTGTCCCAGATTCCCCTTCAGGACTCAGACCCCTCTTCCAGTTTGTTTTCCAGCTCCTCTTTTACTGAGGAGCAGCAGTCTCCTTCCCAGCTTCCGTGTACTTCTTTTTCCACCTATCCCAGAAGCCCCGAATTCCTCCTCCCAGGGTATGCCCTGCAGTGTACCTTACAGAGAATGTCTGGAAATGAAAAATTCCCATTCCAAATGCTGACTGTGGCTTGCAGCTCTCCCTGAAACAGGCAGGCAGTGACTTGGATCTTCTGGAAAGCCAGGTCCCAACTTCCAGCAAGCTTCACCTCCACCTCTGCCGGGACTTTGGGACCTCTGTCATTCCAAAGCCTTTTTGAAATGTCATCATTCCAGGAGAAGCCAGTCGGGGCTTGAGCCAGGAGTGGTGACGGAGAGCTGAGATCAAAGCTGTGAACTCTGGGCAGCTTGGAAAGCTGAGGGAAGCCAGAGCAGGAGGTGACATCAGCCCGGCTCCGAGGCGAGCACAGGATTCTCCCGGAGCCTCGGAGCCGCTGCCGGAGGGATCCGGGAAGCGAGATGCTGAAGGGCTGAGTCACCACGGCTGGAGGCTCTCCTGGGAGGAAGGAGCAAGATTCCCTCACAAGAAGGAGCTTTTTTCCACTGTAAATCTTCGGAGCACAGCGTGGAGGCTGAAAGGTCACTGGGGCTTGGCACTGCTTTGGCAACTGGGAGCCAAATGGCTTTGGTGGGAATGAGGATGATGCTGCCTCCTCCCGAGGGGCTCTCTCCTCACAGCCTTCACCCACAGCCTGTCTGGGTCACCGTGGAGCAGCTTTCCTCATTCCCTGGCTGCTCCAAGCTCAAACAGGCTTTGGTGGGGCTGGGAATCCTGCTCCCACCTAAGGAAAGGGGAGTTTTGTCTTTGGCTTTCACAGCAAGGGAAGGATTTTGAGCTCAGATCCCAATTTGCATTTTGAGAGGGATCTCTGGTGAGGAGTGAAGTAGATCTGCAGGTATTCCAAGGGTTTAAGTGGATCCAGAGCTTTTTTAGGGAACTCAAATCCCACCGGTGTTTTGCCCCGACTCAGATCTGGGGTCCCTGATAGGAATCAGTTCCTTCCACACAAAATTACTCCCTGAATTCCCTCTCCTTGCAACTGGGAGAGGATCAGCAACACTGAAGGGCACACAGATAGGAAACCCCTCCTCTGGAAATGTGGGGAAGATTTGCTGTGCTCCACGATGGGGCCGACCCTGCTCTGGCATCCGAGGGGAGAGAAATTCCACCCTCAGGAGTGCAAGGTGGGAGACCAAACCCACAAAAGCCAGCCAAGACTGACCTCTTGAGAAAGGCTGGAGGAACCACAGCCGGAGGACAAGCCAGGGAGCAGCCGAGGAAAGGTGGGAAGAGAAGCAGGGTGAGGATGATGACAACAAAACCCCCTCTGTGCAGCCATCCCTCAACACTTCCACAGCATTAATTACAGACAGCAGCACGCTGGCCACACCGAGGGTGATAATGACTTTCCAAGGTCCATCCAGCTCAGATTTTTGTCCCTGGAAGTGGCCAAAGGCAGATTTTAAGGAAGGGTTTAAGAATACAATAAACACACTGTGATTTTTAAAATTTTTTCCTCCCCCAGCCTAAAAAAATCAGCAGCTGAGAGATTTCCTGAGCTGAAGGAGGAGTTATCTTTGCATTAAACAGGGCTCGGGGGATTTTCCTCCTACAAACCTCTCCATTGTCCCTCAGTTCATGAGGAAAGAAGAGAAAGAAACATTACAACTTTTATTGATGATGAGGTGTCAGCTGAAAATGCAGGGCAAGAAATTAAATTTCTTCACCTGCACCTCAAGTCGGTTCAGAGAAAGCCCCAATTCTCCCTCTGACAACAAAGTCTGGGTTCATTAACAAAAACCAGGCTGTAAAATCTTTCCCCTGACTTAATGGGACGGCTCCAAGGCCCTTGGAAGGATTATTTCAACCCCACAGGCTCAATCCATTGGTTCATTAAGCAGCAGAGGTTGGGAAAACCCACCAGGGAGTCCTCCCTTCAATGTTATTATTCCTGCTACAAAATGTCCCTCTTGATTTTTCAAGCAGCTGTGAGCGAGTTTTGGCTTTTAAAGCAAATGAGTGGGGACCCATCAGCACCCAAACACATCTGGGTGGAAGAGTTAAAGGGTCTTTTGGGGTGAACCCCAGCACCGGGGGATAAATGGAATTTAAATGGTATTTAATGATGTTTAAATGTTATTTAAATGGTATTTAAGTGGTATTTTAAGGTATTTGCATGCCCCTCCTCCTCATGCATGTGGAAGGGCTCCAGCTGCACGTTTTACCCCTCCACAATCCCACTTTTTAAAGGAATTTGTTGCGTTGTTGCCGCTGACACAACCTGGGCAAACACAGAGGCTCTGCCCTTCTGTACATCTCTTGGATGGCATCCCAGGAATGCTGCTGGAGCTTTCTGCTCCCTGGAGAAATCCTGAGTGTACTCAGCAGGACAAGCCTGGGCAGAAGGCTGGGCCTAGAGGACCTGCCTTAGCCCAGTTCCAGAATCAGGAATTTCTGCCTGGCACCTCCACATCCCACAAGGGGCACAAACCCCATTTCTGGCTGAAAAATGTGACCTGACTCCGTTTCCACCCAAATCCTTTAAAACCCAGGGCTGCAGCACTGAGGGCCTTGAGGACAACGCGGTGTAAGTGGAAGAGAGTGTATCCAAAAGGAGAGGCGGGAAGGGGATTTTGGAAAAAAGGAGGAGAGCAGCACTAAATCAACACAGCAGCAGGGTGGGTGAGGAGAAGGGGAAGAAGCTCTTCCTTGCACAAACCTTCCAAATTCCTCATTTCCGTGGCAAATACCAATTCATGTCCACGCCTTGGCTTTGTGATCCCTGGCATGGGCATGGGCACAGCATTTAATGGCTAATTGTCATTTAAATCATTTGCAGGGCACAAAGGAGTGGCCGGAATTCCTGCCCCCTTTGGGCCCTGCTCCCCGTTAATGAGGAATTCCAGCAGCTCCTCGGATCCTGAGGGGTGTCTGAGGAGGGGAGGGTGTTTGTGGGGTTTGAAGCTGTCCCTGATGAGTTCATGGCACACGGGCTCCCTGCTGAGCCCCAGATCGATGAGCTGGGGTTGATGCTGGAGAGCAGGGCTGGCGTGGGGGCTGCAAACCCCGGCTGTCCCATCCCGCTGCGGAGGCACCGGAACCCCACGGATGGAGATGGAGACGGCACCCCCAGGTCTTCACTCTCTCCCCAAATCCCAAAATCTGCGTCATCTACAAGTTGGTTTTGCTCCAGTTCTGCCCCATGACTCTGCCCGATGTCCCTCGGTGTCACTTGAGGTGGGACCAAGCTCAATCCAACCTGAGCTCACACAGCCCTCACCACCAACAGCCACCACATCCATTCCCAATCCCAGCCGTTCCCAATCCCAGCCATTCCAAATCCCATTGTCCTGGGATGATCCCTAAACCAGGATACCCATCCATTCCCAATCCCATCCATTCCAATCCCACATCTGTTCCCAATCCCATCCATTCCCAATCCCATCCATTCCCAATCCCATCCATTCCCAATCCCATCCATTCCCAGTCCCCCATCCCCACGTTTGGCTGTTCCAGACAAGTGCTTGGGTTTCACTGCTAATGGGAGAACAATTGTGGTGGGACTCCAGAAACGCCTCGCATTAAAACACAAAAAGCACCAGAAAATTAAAGCTTGGACTGAATCCCATCTCAAACTTTTGGGACTGGAAATTCCCATTGGGAATGCATGACCAAGACAAGAGCTACTATTTGTTGACAACTTCTTGAAATCATCCTCTCAAAAATATTGAGTGACTGGAAATCACTGTCCTCCAAATTTTCAGCTCGTTAAAAAAATGTTACCAATTCATCTTGGACTGCTCCAAATCCATTTGTACAAATGGTTTGTACAAATGGTTTCAACTGTTGCATTCTTCCATGTGCATTTCTGAGTGGGATTTGGGAGAATTCCCAAGGAAGAAGCAGCTCTAACCATCGTATTCCTCCCTTCCAAACCCCGAAAACCTTAGCCTCTAAAAAATGTGATACAAACAAAAAAATAAAGGCACAAACCCAGCGTGTGCAAGGAGCTCCCTGCACATCCGTGGCTTCTGCAGGGGATGAAAAGAACATTTAACACAAACCACATTGGAGCAGCTCGGCTTTGCCATGGACTGTGATCCCTGAAAACCCCGGCTCCGAGACACAGCCCCGCTTCCAACGCCCTCCTCTCTGTTCCCCTCAGCAGGGAGAGTTGTTTGTTTGGTTTTGTAAGTCCCAGCTTAATGCAAAGCAGGAGCCAGCAAGGAGCAGGGCTTGCCAGGAGCAGAGCATCCCTTTCCTGCTTTTCCCCGCGGTTCCTGTCACAGTTTTGGATCCTGCCAGTGTTTGGGTTGGGTTCAAATCATTCCTGACGGGCCCAGTTGGTGACTGTGACGCCAGCCCATGGAGGGAATTGTGGAAAATGGTCTCAGGCTCAGGCTTAGCTTGGTTGGGATGGCATTCCCACACAAGTGGTTCCTCATTCCCGATGGATTTTCCCTCCTCTGACCCCAAAGGACACATTTTACAGGGGGACACGGTGTCAGCAGCCCCCAAAACCCTCATGGTACAGAAATAATCAACCCTAACCCTTTCTCCCTCTTTTCCCACAAAACCCATTCTGGTCCTCAGGAGGCTCCAAAGGCTGCTCCCAGCAGGAATTCCCAGCACATCCCTCATCCCTGCCCAGCACCGTGGCTTTGCCAGGGGGGTTGTGCAACAGCTCAAGGACAGCAAGTGGAAAAATCACTTCCAAGTGGGAGGTAATGAGATGCAATCCTGTCTGTGCAGGACCATAAATCACCTCTTTGGGCTTTTCCAGCCTTAAAAAATGTGGAGCAGAGGGCAGGGATGTGGCTGGCGAGGGAAGGACAGAGGGAAAGAGCAGAAGGAAAAGATCACAGCTGAGGAAAGATGCAACAGCAAACTCCAGAGGAAAGGAATAAATCTGTTCCACATCCCTGTGCATCACCACCACAGCCTAAGCAAGGAATCAGCTCCATAGGCAATGTCACATTCCTGAAAACTCTCGGTGAATGCATGTTTGGGACAACAACAAAGGAATTCCAAGGAGAATGGGCTCATTTTCCCATTGTCCAGGGCCAGCAGAGCTCCCAAAGCTCCTCAGCAACTCAGGGGCTTTTTAGCAATGATTGGTTTAATGGAATCATGGAATGGTTTGGGTTGGAATGGCCTTAAGGACCATCCACCCTGACACCTCCCACCATCCCAGGTTGCTCCATGTTCCCTCCAGCCTGGCCTTGAGCACTTCCAGGGGTCCAGGGGCAGCCACAGTTTCTCTGGGCACCCTGTGCCTCCCCAGCCTCACAGGAAAGAATTCCATCCATTTTATTCCTTAGCTGGAGATATTTTGGAGTTTTTCACAGCCCAAACGAGACAATCCAACAGTGCAGGAGAGGAGAAAAACCAAAATACATCGGGTGGAAATTCGGGGGGGTTTCAAGGCAGGAGAACTGAGCGAGTCCAGAGGGGTCTGAGCTGGTTCCAGGGAGCTGCCACAGGACAAGGACATTGGGAATCGCCCATGGAAGCTGTGGATCAAGGGACAGCTCCTGGCCCATCCCTAGGAATGATCCCACCCTCCTGGAACAATGGGACCTCAAGCTCAATGAACCCCACACCAAAATCTTCAAGTAGGAGAGAGGCCTGAGACACATTTTGGGTACCACATAACGGGGGGAATCCCAGCAGGAGCTCCCAGGAGTTGAACTGGTCCAGAGGGATAAGAAGTTGACCTGGGATTTGGAATCCCACCTGCCTTAACTCGCTAAGCAAGAGATTATTTTTTTTTTATTTCTTTTTTTGGGACATCTCTGTCCTTAAAGTGGCAGCCTGAGAAAAGCAGCAGGAAGGTAATAAATAAAAAAAAACAACAAAAAAAAACCCCAAACATTAATTAATTAGTTAATAAGAGACTGAAGTGCCTGGATCATGTATCCGGGGCTGGATACTTGAGGAGTGAAGGATTTAGAACAAGTAGCACTCGACACACTTAATCTTTTTATCCCCCCTCATTTCCACTCCTTTCTAATGGCCCCAAAACAACTGGCCCGGGATGTTTCCCATCCTCTGTCTAAACTCAGAAGAGCAAGAGCATAAACATTCCAGAAATATCCACGGAGACGTTTTACTAATTGGAAAATGAGGCAAATCCCCCTCCTGTCCCCTTTCCCCAGATGCTCCTGAGTACATCCAGTGTTTATGTACAACTCCATGACCTGTGCTCCTCCCGGGATCACTGGGAATCACCATCCTGCCCTCGGACAAAACAACAACAATCTGAATTTGAGAGAATTAATGGTGATGTCTACCACTAATGAGCCCTCCCTTAACATCTCCCAAGCTTTACACCAATTAACAATTCCCACAAGTGACACAAATTTCATGTGATCCAAAAAGGATTCTGGGCAATCCTGGAGCAGAAGGAATAAATTCACAATAAATTCACCCCCATTTTCCCCTGAAGAACGTGGCAGCTCAGCAGGGAGGAGATTCCAAGATCTCCGTGTTTGTGGACATCAAAGGGAATTATCCAAAAGGACAGACCAGCGCCAACCCTTCATGCCAGGAGAGAATTCTACTCTCTTCCAAAAGAGGGGTTTAACAGCTAAAGTTGGATCCATAAACGATCCAAGATTATCATGGCAGTCCCTTCCCAGCACGGATACAGGCAGTGCCTACAGACAAGGTGGGAACAAGGAATGGGAAAAGCGCCTTGAACCGCCTTTTCTGCAACCCCAGAGGTTGGAAAACCAGAACTGGGAAAGGTTTCCAGCAGGAACACACCCCAGTGTTTACAGGGAGATGGGAATGCTGCTGGATCCTCAGGATGGTGTCCCTGCTCATCAAACAGGGGTTGGACAAGGTGACCTTTGAAGGTCCCTTCCAGCCCAGACCATTCCAGGATTCCTGCCTGCTCCTCATGACAGGAGCACCCATGAGAAGGACTCAGAGCGGAAGGATCAATTATCCCATCCAGGATAATTTCCACAAGGAGGTAAATCCACCTGGATCTCCTCACACATCTCCATGCACTTCAAAAGCCAAAATTTTTGTGGGTATTCACAACCTCCAAATCCTATTTTCCCCCCAAATCCCAAAATCCCAATTCAGCAATCTCCTGGAGGTGATCCTGAACTCTTCCCAGATTCCCTCCACCAACCCAGGGGGTCCAAACCCCACCGGGAGCTGCTCTTTGCTACCCTGGAACCTCCTCCAGGAGGTCTGGGTCGATCCCGCCACTGTCCTGGCTCCAAGCCAAAGGTCACGGGGATGATTCCGTAATCTTTAGAGGCTGGTGGTATCCAGAAGCTCCAGAGTGGAGCTTCCACTTGGAAAGCAGGGATTGCCCTGCTCTGGAATGCTGCAGGAGCCTCAGCAGAGCCTCCCCAGAGCTCTGAAATCCCAGAATCTCAGCCATAAAATCCCTGCTGCAGGCAAAAACTGGGATGTGGAGGAGGAGATCCAAGGAATTTCTCCATCTGTAACCATCACAGCTCCACAAAGTTGTTTAAAGGATGGAACTGAGCTTGTTTTCCTTGTGGAAATCCTATGTTTATTTTTAGTTCTGCCTCGGAGTATAAATAACTCCGGAATGAAGTGCACGGTGCTTAATTCCCTTCATTGTGCCCTTAATTGCTTCCTTGTTTGCTTTCCACTTTCCACTCTGCTCCAGCCTCATATTCCAGCACCAGCTCCTCCCTTCCACGTTTGTTTGTTGTGTCTACATTTCCAGAAACTGAAAGGTCAGGAGAAAATAGGAATTTTTAATGGAATTTCCTAATGCCACCAAGGCTTTACCCTCCCCGCCTGCCCTTGGCATGGATTCCCTCCCATGCAGACGCCACCAGCCTGAATCCCAAAGCCATTCCAGCTTCCCTGAAACACCCTCCCTGTCTTCTTTCCCGTTTGTGTTGGAGCCCTGAGCTCACGTCCCTCAGGAGGGCGTTCCCCATTCCTTTGGATGCTGCCAAAGGAACCGGCGCCGTGCTCATCCCAGTTTTGTGGAGCCACCTTTGGATGAGGGAGGAGCTGTCAGCTCTGCCAGCACCATCTCCTGATGCTTCCCAGCAGGAACAGTGGGATTTGCTCCATGGATGCCCCCATGGAGCACAGCAGCACCTTGGGAGACTCCCAGGAGCAGAGAGCTGGGCCTGGAGCAGGGATGTGCTCCATGAGGTTTGGAACGTTGGAGGTGTCACATTAGATCTCCTTCTCAACCCCCAGCAGGGCATCATCCACATCCTGGAATGGCCCATCCTGATTCCATCTCATCCCAGCATCCTCTGAATCCCTCCCTTGAACACATGGAGAACTTTGCTGCCAAATGGAGCAGGAGGGAGCTCCAGTCCAACCCTGAGCCCTGAGCCTCCACAGGCAGCTCCAGCCTCACAGGAAGGGCTCTTCCATGTGTTCCACCGTGCTTGCTCCACAGCAGGGACATGGGAGGGAAGCTGGGGTCGGGAGCATTTTTCCAAGGTGAGTCCATGGGGGAAGGAGCTCGGAGTTCCTCACTGGAAGTGCAGGGAAACACCCACTTCTCCCAGGCAAACCTTAGAGCAGGATGAGGTTTGTGCACGGAGCAGGGATGGACCAATTGTCCAGCCTGGAGACTCCAGGGAGACCTTGGAGCCCCTTCCAGCGCCTCTCTCCGAGGGAGCTGGCGAGGGTGACAAGAACATGGAGTGCCAGGACAAGGGGGAACGGCTTCCCATTGCCGGGGGGCAGGGTGAGATGGGATATTGGGAAGGAATTGTTCCCTGGAAGGAAGAGAAGTGGCTGCCCCGTCCCTGGAAGTGTCCAAGGCCAGGCTGGAGCAACCTGGGATAGTCGAAGGTGTCCTTGGCCATGGATAGAACTGGATCATCCTTAAGGTCCCTTCCAGCCCAAACCACTCCATGATTTTTGCCCTCAGTCCTGTTGCAGGGGTGGATCAAGCCATGTTTTCCAGATGGATGATCTCCAAGGTTTTCCTGCCCTGCCACCACTGCCAGCCCCCAACCAGCACTGGCTTTTATTTATTTTGATTTTGAAACTTCTCCCCAGCCCTTAAAGCTGCCCAGAGTTTCCAATAAGCCTCTGCCCATTGGGAATCCCACCCTCAGTCTGGTTCTTCCTTGTGCTCCTCAAAAAAATCGGGCCGAGGTTTTGGGAAGCTTAAAATTCCTCCCTCAGCCTCGGGAGAGGTAAGGAGAAAAATATGCAGGGATGTGAAGCAAATTCCTGCCTAATTCCTCAGGAGACCAAATCAATGGGAGACTTCTCCTCTCTGTTTATTTTTTTCTCAGCAGAAGTCCCAGTCTGTCCTTTCCCTCTTCCAAAAATCCACACCCAGGAGCTGTGACATCACAGGATATTTTAGGAAGGCAGCTTTGTCCCCAGCCCAGGTCTGGGGTGGCTCCCTTTCCCTCACACAACCCCACAGTTCTGCTGCCGCTGGCTCCTGGATGCCAAACCTGGAGGTGAAATGGGAATTTAAAAAAGCAGGAATTGTCTTTTCCAGCCGTTTCCCTCCGAAAGGAATAATATGCTTGGCTTGTCCTGGTGTTGACACAAGGGTGACTCACGGGCCCAACAATGTGGGACTGTTTGGAGGTTCAGGGCAGGCATCTGGAACTGGCCCCGTGTCCCTTGGCAGGGGCTGGGCTCAGCTCAGAAATGCACTTTTATCCCTGTAATGCACCCGGAATGCAGCCCTACCTACAGCTCCCATTCCCAGACTCCTCTCCAAGGCTGCTCCCTGCATCCACTGGCTCCAGGTTTGGATGGAAAATCACCTTTGCAAACCCCACCCGTGCCCACCTTTCGTGTCTTTGAGGTGGATTCCGCCCTCAGTTTGTCTCGGCGTGCCCTCACTTCACCCAGCTTTGCTCCAGCCCCAAAATCCGTGGATAGTCTTGGATTCACTGCACAGCTTGGAGCAGGCAGGAGTTCACACCCCTCCCAAGCCCCGTTTGACACCATCCCTTAGCACAGCTCTGGGAGCACATCCCAAAATATCTTCCCACCTCCACCTGGGAGCTGAACAAAGCTGCTCTCCCAAAGGTTTTCAAGGAGATCTCCAAGAAAACCAACCAACAGTGAGCGGTATTCCTTCCGAGAGTGATCCCAAAGGGCTGATTCCAAAGGGCTGATCCCAAAGGGCTGATCCTGTCAGGACAGGGTTCCCAAAGGGCTGATCCCAAAGGGCTGATCCCAAAGGGCTGATCCCAAAGGGCTGATCCTGTCAGGACAGGGTTCCCAAAGGGTTGATCCCAAAGGAGGAGCAGCTGCTCTGCCGGGTGTCCCACAGCGCCCTGCCAGAGGAACGTGCTCCAGATCCATCTCATCCTCCTGCTCCTCCAGCCTGGATCCCATCCACACTGCCCAGTCCTCGGCACAGACCTCCCACATCCACATGTGGCTTTCCCAGCCCTCCTGTTCCTCGCCCAGCCCCAAATCCCAAATCCCAAATCCCAAATCCCACATCCCACATCCCAGCTGTCCTGGAGCTCCGGGCGTGCTCCCCATGTGTCACCCTGACATTGGAAGTCTCAGTTCCTCCTCAGAAACCTCAGCCTTGGCTTGTGGCACCCCCCGAGACAGGGAACAGCTGGAAAACGCTTCAGCCCAGACAGCAAGCCTTTTCCTGGGATTTTAAAAGGTCAGGAACTAAATCCATCTCATTGCACAGCGCAAGGAATTCTGCTGCACTGCGAGGCCAGCTCTTCCCACCACTGGCATTTCCACGGCTTCAGAGCGGGATGCTGCTCCTGAGGGATGCTCCAGACCTTTTGGAGGATGCTCACCCAAGGATCCCACCCCTGACGTTTCCCGAGTTCAGCTCGGAGTGTGGAAGGCTTTTCCCTTTCCCGGTTTGGCTCCGTTCCCTGCTGGCTGAGTGCCTGTAGCTGGCAGCTCCCGCATCCCAGCAGATCCATAAATAATTCAACAGCTTACTAATAAACAGGGATCCATCATGTTCATGGTTCTGAAACGTGCACAGAACCGGGGCAGAGACCTGGAGCACCAGGAATGAGGCAGGAGAAGTCAGGGAATATCACCAGGGAAAGCATTAGAGACTCCAGCTACAACAGGGCTGAGGGAGAAGGAAAAACCTTCCAACTTTGAGTTAATTCTCCAACAAAAGAAAAAAACCCAAGAGTTTCCTAATTCCAGACGGGGCCCTGAGCAGCTCTGTGAAGAATTCCAGCTCCAGTCAAAGCCGTTTTCCAGACTTCCAGTAGCATATCCTTTCAAATTCACAGGGAGAGGAGCACGCTCGCCCTTGGCTGTCCAGGCCTATCCATCCCCAGCTCCAGGAGCAGAGAATGCCACAGAGACAGATTCCATCCTCCCTGCAGCTACTGCTGCTCTGCAAATCCAGTCCTCACCAAGCTCCGTGGGAAGTTCAGGAGCCCTCTTCCCACATTTCTGTTATTTCAGTAATGCCATCTGGACCCGGAATCGGAATTCCACATCCCGCGCTCTGCAGATATCGATGGCAGATGAAAAGGCCATTTTCTCCCGCAGAGATCTCCAAATCTTTCTGGCAAGGGGGAGGGCTGACAACACTGCTGACTGCTCTTTTCCTTGCACTTTTCCTTTCCTTGGCTCTTGTGCTCAATGGAGTGAAAAAAGACTTTTTTATTTTAATGTCTGTGCACAAAAAGATAACAAAAATCAGGCTCTTGCACTAGCAGGAGGAGCACATCAGCATTCCAGACCCAGCTCCAGGGATCTGGGCCATTCCAGACCCAGCTCCAGGGATGTGGGGCATTCCAGACCCAGCTCCAGGGATGTGGGCCATTCCAGACCCAGCTCCAGGGATGTGGGCCATTCCAGACCCAGCTCCAGGGATGTGGGCCATTCCAGACCCTCTTGGCAGCAGCAGATGTGGAGAGCCAGTGCTGGGCAACTCATCCCAAGGGAATGAGGGCCAAAAGGGAAAGATGGGAGAAGTCACAGCCCGGGTGACGGCTTTGAGGATGGGGATGGAAAATCCATCTCCCCATCGCTCCACATTCCCTGAGCCAAGCACAGCCCTCCAGGGATTCCCTGAAAACCACGAGGGGCTTTGCTCTCCATGAGGAGCCACAGAGGCGACACTGGAGGGTGACATTCCAAACAAAACCTCAGAGCACTTCCAAGGACCTGCCACGCTTGCAGGGAGATGGGAAGGGAGGGATTACAGCCTGGGAGGGCGGGATAAATGAATGAACGGGAATTAAGTGCTGCCACACACAGCAATTTCCTCCTTCCCATCTCCCCTCAGCTCCAGCTCCCACGTCAGGATATGGACACAATTCCTGCTCACCTGCTCAAGGAAAACACGGAGCTGAGGGTGCGCCACTAAAATCAAATAAACTAAACCAAAATAAACTAAAATGGGAGGTGACTGCCTGATCCTGCCTGGAATACAAACGACCTGCCAGAGACCAGTAAGAGATTTGGATTTCCTAAAAACACTCCCAGCCATCCCAGGAAGGGTAATTCCCATTCGTCAACTTGAGTTTTTCCTGGCAGCACCTTCCAATCTCTTGGCACTGCTTCCAAGCTCCAGCAAACAGCTGTGGATGTTTGGAAACGGAGCTGCTGCACGCGAGTCAGGTGTGGGAGCTGATCAAAGCCCTGACAGACGTCATGGCTGTGCTTGGACAACAAATGAAGATTTAATTAATTCTTTTAAGTGATGCCTTTTCCCAAAAGATATCAGCGATTTGGGAACAGATTTCTCTGTTGCATTTCATTCTCTCCAGGAGAAAATCCAAGGTTTCCCTTGAGACAACTCCCTTTTCTTGTAGCGCTGGTCACCTGCTTGTGCCATCACCAAGCTGCTCCGGGAATTAAAGGGATCCTGACAAACCTCATGGAAACAGTAGCACCATGTCGGAATTTTGTTAAAAACACCTCTTTTCCCTGAGCATTCCCACAAATGTTTCCCATTAACCTCAGGACAAGGCGTTACCTCCAGAGCAAAGCTTGTGCTGTCTCAGTTCCCTGGGAGAACTTCCCACTGCTCCCACCCCGTGCCGGCTGCTCCGCTGAACCCACTCGGGATGGGATGAGCAGGAAAAGCCTGGATCGGGTATCCAGATGTGTGTCCAGCCCTGGCAGAGCCCAGCACCAGCTGCTTTATAGGATCAGTGGCCTGGAGCTCCCTGAGCACTGCTCGGCCCAGCGGTGCTCCCAAATCCATGAGGATTTCGGGCTCTGAGTTTCCCCCTTCCAGCAGCGCTTTGGGTACAAACCACGGCATCCACATCAGGTGTGGATCACGGAATAATTTGGGTTGGAAAGGAAATTTCCAGGCCCTGAAATAAGCAGGGACATCTCCCCTCAGAGCCTCGTCCAACTGTTTGCAGGGATGAGCATTCCAGGGATGTCTGGAGGTGCTACGTGGACTGGCTGGGATGCAGCGCTCCAGCACATCCTGCCCCCAACACTACCCAGGATTAGGGACACAGGGTGGGACAACCCCTTCCCCTCACGGATTTCTCTTCCCTCCTCCTCTTCCCAAGCCAGCCGTGGCGGGGGAGGAGGGAGTTGTGCAAATCCCAGGGCCCCAGGGAAGCCTCTGGATTCCCTGGCAGCAGCCAAGGCCTCCGGACAAGCTGCTCCGCACGCAAGGCTGCCGGGACAGCCCCGGCCGCTCGTCAGCAGGATTCCCCTCCTCCTAATTTAGGGCAAAAATCCCAGGAGAACTCGGAGCAAGCGGCCAATTGGTAACACCCAGGAACTCAGGGGCTCCACGAGCTCTCAGATATTCCAGGAGTATGAAAGAATTCCTGAGCTTTGGACAAAAAAACCCAAAAGGGACAACCAGGGGGTTTGGCAGAACAGGGTGGGAGCTGCTGGTTTCCCATCTGGTTTTTCCTCCAAGAATGGAAGGAAGATCCCCCCCCGCCCCTACTGCATCTGGAAGGAGAATCCGCTCATCCTTGCTCATCCTCCTGCTCCAAGGATGCTTTGGAATGAGTGCTGAGGCAGCTGAGGAGCCCCGGGACAGAGCTGTCCCCACAGCTGTGATGCCACACCGGTGACACCGTCGAGGTTTGGTGGCACAGATCCATCGGCTCAGCGACAATTCCAACAGAGGCACCTTCAATTTTCCACAGGATTTTTGTTTGTTTCAAGTGGGGGAGCACGTTTGGATCTGGGCCGTGGAAATGTTGGGAAAAACGAGCTCAAAAATCTAATCCTGAGTCCAGGTCTGGGGTCCTGAGCACGAGAAGGACCTGTTGGAGCAGATCCGGAGGAGAGCACAAGGATGGGGACAGCTCCAGGGGGAGCTTGGAGCCCCTTCCAGGGCTGAAAGAGGAAAATAGAGGGAAAAGTGACCTTTTGCACAGGCAGGTAGTGACAGACAAGGGGGAATGGCTTCCAACTGCCAGAAAGCGGGACTATTTGGGATTTTGGGATGGGACTCAGAACGTGTCATCACACAGCACTTCGGACAGGGCGGGGGGCCACAGGGCATTTTTCCAAATGGTTCTGCTGTTGGGATGGGGAGCAATCAGGAATCCCCCCAGATTTGCAGGAATGCTCGGACTGCTCCTAAGGACTGCTCTCTCACACACGCAACAGAGATGCTTCAAACCAAACATCTGCCTCCAAAGAAGGTAGAGGGAGAATATTAATTGTTAATTAAAGGAGAATATGAATTATTAATTAACAGGATGATGCCACGTTCTGCTTTTATTCCAGTAAAACTGAAATCCAGCAACTGATTTACTTCTCTTTCCTTTACTTTTTGGAAGCACAAACAACACACCTTGGAAAGGGCAAGTCCTGGTGTTCCCACCTTCTCCTGAGGGCCAGAAGCTGCTGAATTTTGGGATGTGCCCCTGGATGTGTTCCTGGCACGTTCCCTGCATCCTCCAGCCCATCCTCGGTGCTGCTGGCTGGGGCTCTCCAGCAGCACCTCCCTCTCCCAGCCCTCACTGCCTCATCCCACATATCTCAAATTCCTTTAAAGACCTTTAACTACGGAGCCAGTTTTCCAAAATGCCGGGAATCTCCATCAGCACCAAGGCAGGAAGAACCACAAGTGCATCATACCCCAGAAACCCACACCAGACTTGCTCCAAGAGCATTCCTCCAGCGTGAGCATGGGTTATCCTCAGAATTCACAGGACAGAGGGTGGTGAGAAACGCAGGGAAAGGACAAATCCTGACTTGCAGTGAGCAGGGTCACCCCACGGAGTCACGGCAGGCTCAGGAATACATCCTGTGTCCCTCTGCTGAGCGATTCCTCGTTTCCCTCACCAAGGTGAGGAAAAGGGAGATGTGGAGCTGCAGCCTCGCTCGTGTTCCCGCTCAGCTGCAGCTGGGTCTTGCTCTGAGGCAAAGCTGCTGGGATTTGATTTATTTACAGGATGATGGACACGCCTCAAAATCACGGCAGGGAGTGCTCTGAGGAGTTTGATTAAAGGTGAATGTAAATCAATCCCTCCAGGATCCTCCCTCTGCTCCTGCATGACACCTCCACCTGCCCTTTGTCCCAAATGCTTCCACAGCTGGGTTTGTCCCACCTTATAAACAGCTCCTGCCTGGAGTTGCTGCTGGGGCTCAGCCCCAAATCCATTCCCACATGGACAGCCTCGTATTTGTAGGAAATTCAGTCTGACTCATCCCCCAAAGCAAGCAAAACCCCAAGGAAAAGAGTCACCGTTACACCAGCCCTTGTTTCTTTTCCCTGAGGATAAAGCTGGGGAGGCCTGGAGCACATTCCCAGGGAAGCTGGGGCTGCCCCATCCCTGGACATGTCCAAGGCCAGGTTGGCTGGGGCTTGGAGCGACCTGGGATAGTAGAACTGGATGATCTCGAAGATCCCTTCCCACCCAAAGCATTCCATGATTCTGGGATCTCAGCTTTTGGCTCCAGGGGTGGGGGGATTCTGCTGAGGGGAAGGAAAAGCCCCCTAAGAGGTTTCACTGCTGATGTGTGTTTATCCTTTACATCCACAATGGCTTCATTTTTAATAACCTTGTCATCTCACCTATGTAAAATATGTGTTCAAATTAAACCCCACAGATTTGGGGTCTGTTGCTGTAGGTTAAACAAACATCCCTGTGATTCAGCCCTATAGAAAATGCTCAAATTGTTCACATTATTCAGCCAACCCATTCTTTATTAAAAAAGAGAGAACATGCAGAAGAACACAATCCATGCTCAGCAGCTGTGATTATGCCATGAATTTCCCTCAGTCACAAGGGATGACACCAAAAATTCCATGCCTCTCCCATGCAGGAATAGAAATGACTTGGACACAAGATCTAAGCCCTGCTGCAGGTATTTCACCTGCAGAGGGTGTCTGGACATCTGCCAGGTTGTTCCCAAGAAACATGAGCAAACCCAAGCCCCAAAATAAGTTTGTTTTAGCTGGGAGAAAATTCAATCCTACAAAAATAATCCCACAAGTGGATTGGGATCTGAAGCAGGCAGAGCTTTGTTATGAGGGTAGGAAAACACTGGCAGATAATATCCAGAGAAGCTGTGGCTGCCCCTTCCCTGCAAGTTTTCCAGGCCAGGTTGGAGCAACCTGGGATAGTGGAAGGTGTCCCCACGGCTGGGCAGGAATGAGATGATCTTTAAGATTCCTTCCAACCCAAATTCCACAATCCTACAATGCTAAGGATGTGCTGGAAGGCACAGCTCTGCTCTCCCCCCGGGCTCTGCAATCCCATCCTCCCTGATGTTCTCCTTGGCTGCACAGGAAGAAGAAGAAGCAGCTGATAGTGCCTTGTCCCACTGCCACAGACACTCACCCGGGCCCAGCTGCCTCCCCATCCCAAACCAGCACAGCAGGGATGGTGATCCAGGGATTATGATGATCCAGGGGTGGGATTACGGCGGCGTTACAAGGTTTATAGGATTAAACACCTTTTAATGCAATACACACACACAGCAAGGAGCCTTTCTTGGGAAAACATCTTCCAGCTCCTTCCCCACAAGAGAGGGGACAGCCCCTCTCCTCCTGACAGGCCTGACAGGGTTTAAGCTACAGAAGGGAATTCTGTGTCCCTGCAATGATTAAATCTGAGCCCACAGTGCTTCTGTGACAGCACAGGAACAAGCCCCGTCCATCTCCCCCTTCCCACAGCAGCGAGTCAAGTCTTGTTCCCATAAATGTGACTGAATTCCATGGAACTTGCAGGCCTGGGCTGGGGGAGAGGGGAGCTTCTGTCAGAACCTCAGAGGGATGATTGATTCCCAGAGGAGGCAGGAATGTTAAGAGAAGTCAGATACGTTTATTGAGGTTCTCCTACTCAGCGGGGAGCTGCAGAGCTGGGGACAATGAGTTACTCAAGGGCTACCCAGGGACAAGGTGACAGCAAATTCTGACCTGCACTGCTCCCCCCACAGCGTGGCAGAGGAACTGTGGCAATCACAGCCCCAAAAAGCGGAGAGGGGAGAAAAAACGCCCACAAAAATACCTCCCTGAGGCTGGGAGCCTACCCCAGGCCCCAGCTTTGTGCTTGTGCTGGAAAACATCTGTGAGCACTCAGAGCCAGGCTTCAACACCTGCCTGGATATCCTCAGTGCTGCCACACAGTTCCCTGGATCCTCAGGCTGGAAAAGCTCCCAGGGCAGCACAGATAACATCAAGAGGGCAGTGCCAAGCCGGGGATGCCCAGGGATCACCATTCCCACCATTCCCACTGCCCACAGCCTGCTCTGCATTCCGGCCTCTGTGCTGCTCTCATCCCGCTGCTCCTTGGCCAGCTCTCCAGGACAGCACAGATCCCTCCCCGAGGATGGAGCTGGGGAGGTTCCAGAGCAGAACACGACACCAGGACTCCCACACGTTCCCCAGGGCTGCTCCAGCCCTGCCCTTCCATGTGCTGCTTCCACGGCTCTCAGGTTTCTAGGAACTGGAACCAGGTGCTTGGAAGCTCAGGATGCAGCTAAAACAGCTCCTGTGGCCTTTGTCCTGCCAGGGCTGGGCAGGACAGCACAAACCGAGCCGGGGTCAGCTCACACGAGCACACCAGCTTCCCACCGCTGCCGAGCCTTGGGAATGCAGCTGTGGGGAAGCAAGGCTGGGATGAACGGCCCTTCCCTGCTCTGGAAATCTGCCAGGCTGCCACCAAAGAACATAACCAGCCCAGAGCCCAAACAGCAGCTTGGTTTAGCTGGTGGGAAGAGACAATCCCACAAAAATAATGTCACAGATGGATTGGGATCTGGAGCAGGTGAAGGTTTACAAGGAGGGTGGTGAGGCCGTGGCACAGAGGAGCTGTGGCTGCCCCTGGATCCCTGGAAGTGCTCCAGGTTGGAACTTGGGCTTGGAGGAACCTGGGACAGTGGAAGGTGCCTCTGCCCATGGCGGGGGGGTGGAACGAGAGGAGATTTGAGTTTCCTTCCAACCCAAACCATTCCATGATCCTACAATTCTCCCACATCGAGACAAGGGACACAAATCCATGCACTTTTTTTCCCAATTAATCCATCTAAACTTCACTTAAACTAATCCCAGGAATCACAGCACTCCAGGAACCATCCCTCTCCAAAAGGAAGCCATTATTCCTTGTTTTCCCCACTGGCCCCAGCAGCAGGTTGCTGTTAACTTGTCCTGAGCCTAAAAATAGTTCTCCTTAAAGGAAATCCAAACCCTGCACTCTCCTCTTTCCCTCACTCCCTAATTAATGGTTTCCAGGTCAGCCTGGCTCTCTGGGAACATCTGTTTGTTTTCACTCCATCCAAGGAAAGGCAAAGCTGACCTGACAGGGGAATCTGAAAAGGGTTTGATGTCTGCAGAGCCTCCCTGCCACAGACATCTGGATTTGGGGGCCTTGGAGTGGAAAGGAGCATCCACAGAGGCACATTCCCGACTGCAGGACTGCAGTGTGTGTGTGTCCCTAATTCCCAGAGGGATCTCCAGCTCCACAGGAACAGGGGGATCACTCACAGCTGCTTTTAGGAGAATTTTTGCAAAATTACAGGAATAAATGCAATTAAGTGAGTTGGATCCACACGGATCATCCAAATCCAGCTCCTGGCCCTGCACAGACACCTGAACAAGCCTGCCCTGTGCACCCCTGAGAGCACTGCCCAAATGGAGCTGTGAGCAGTCCCTGGGGAGTCTGTTCCACCCTCTGGGGAAGAACCTTTCCCTAAAATCCAACCTAACCCTCCCCTGATGTGGCTTCCTGCCCTTAAAGCCACCTAAAACTCTTTGGTGGCTTCATCACATGAGGGAGTTGCCCTCAGGAAAAATCTGAACATTTATTTTCTACACGTTGGGGAGGCTTGAGCAAACCCAGGAGTGGTTTTGTCTTTCACTTTAAGTGAGATTTGCAAGTTTCCAATCCATCTGATGGCAGGACAGGGAATATTTATCTTGCTTTGCCTGGATTTGAGAAGAGGCAGGAGGCCGGGAAACTCCGAGTTTGCCACACAGGAAACCCCTCCATGCCACATTCCCCAGCTTCCCTCGGCTCCCCAGCTCCATAAAACAACAGGTAAAGCTGGGAGATGCAACTGCAGCAGGAATTTGGGAGATCCACAGAAAAATGAGCCCAGAGAACAGATATGTCATTAATAAACATGGAAAATCAGGGACAAACTGCTTCCAGCAGCAAAGCTGGAGAAGCAAGGAAGAGGCAACGTGAGGGATGAGCAGGAGGAGGATGGAAGAGAGACATCTCCCAGAAGGGAGTCTCTAAATGAAGAGAGATGGGCAATAAAATGAAAAGCAGCAGGGAAAGAGCTGGAAGATGGAGGAGACAGGAGTGTCCTGGTTTTCCATACATCCAGGAACAGAACCTGGCCCCAGGAGCTCCCCCAGAATCTGTCAGCACCTCCAACTGAGCCATCACTTGTCAGCACAGCCCTGCTGGAGCTCCCGGGCTGTGACACCACGAGCTCAGCTCCAGCTCCTGCCCAGCCAGGGATGAGATTCCTGCCTTCCACTGCCTGGATCGGGAGGTGCTGACAGGAATGAAGCAATCCTGCCATTCCTCTTCCTCATCCGAGCACTGATCCCCCAGGAACACTGAGTCTGTGGGTGACAGCAACTGCAGGGACCCTCGGTGTCTCCCCCAGTGCCACCGGCCAGGCGGGAATGGCTGAGTGTCCCAGGGTCCCACCGCATCCCACACGGCACATCCCAGGATTTGGCAGTGCTGGGATGCAGCCAGCTCCGTGCTCCTGCCTGCTCCAGGCCAAATCATCATCAAACGTTCACGGAGCAGCCTGCCCATGGAAGGGGTCCCTGCCCATGGAACAAGCTGAGGGTTGAGATCCCTCCCAACCCATCCTGTGATTCTATTCTGTGGCCCTTCCGATTCCAGAGCAATCCCAGATCATGGAATTCCAGAACGTTCCAGTATCATGGAGCAGGAACTTCCAACCCCGCTGCTCAGCCCCCAGCAGGGATCCTCTTCAGCCTTGCTGGAAAAGAGGTGAATTTTATGGACACATTCCCAAAGCGCTGCCCTGAAGTGCAACGAGCTCCTAAAAGCACATCTCTGACCTTCAACTCAGTGTGTTAATTGAGTTAATTACCCAGTTAATTGAGGTCTGAATCTGCCCTGCTGGCATTCACAAGAATTGAACCTGGCTGCACTCAAGGACAAAGTGAGCATGGACAGGGAACTGTCTGGGAGCAGGCACAGGGAATGAGGATCCGGGAAGTGCCACTCCCCGAGGTCAAAGCATTAATTAAGCCCTAATTCATCCTCCTGATGAGAAAGCTGCAAAAGCACCCGGGATGTGGAGATTGGCTCTGCCCTCCCAACCAGGCCAATCCCACAGTGAGATTCCCTGGCTCGTTCCAGGGGTGAGGGAAGGTTATGTTTGCACTTGGAGTGAAAAGCTCCGGATTTATTTTTCCGCTCAGCAAAAGAAAACCCCAAATAATCCTTTAAGTTCAGGTCAACCCCAAAGCATGACCAATCCCTTCGTTTTGGTTTGGTGCTCCTGACCATTCTTGCCTTTTGCAGGAAGGTTTGGCAGCTATAAAATATTGCTGGGAAATGGAAGAACGGGAATGTTGAGCTCTGAAAAATGTAGGAACAAAACTGAGCTGCCCTTTACAAAAAGATGAGCTCCCAGTGCCGACTCAGTAAAGAGCTGCAGTCAACCCCAAAATTGCATTTCTCGGCAAATAAACTCCTCATCCTGGAAAAAGTTGCCCAAATCTCTGCAGATTCCAAAAACAAAGCTCCAGGATTTGAGCTCAGCTCAAATCTCCATCACCACATCCAGGTTTGGATCCTCTCCGAATGTTCCCAAGCCATGGCGTGGAAACATTTTAAGAAAGACTTCGATAAAAGCAATTTAATGGTGTTTAACTTTGCTCTTAAGAGGAAAATACAGAAATAATGTGATCTTTTTTGCTTTGTTCAGGAAATAAATATGTGTAGGAGATGGGAATTTTGCCCTCTGGGGGCTTAAACTGGTTAAATGATCCATGGGAGCATCCCTAAAAATGCATGGCCCCACTACCTGGCTGCTAATCTGCCTACACTGTCCTCCCTTTTCCAGCCCATTTTGTGGGTTTTCCCAGTGGAAAGAATTGGGGGATTTTTCCAGTGGTGGCTTGACCCAAAAAGCCCCAAGAGATGCCAAAGGCAGCCCCAGAGTCCCACTTGGGTTTGGTTTGTTCTGGGTGTTTTTCAAAGTGCTGACGGCAAATCCTTTCATCTGCTGGGAAAGCAGCACATGGGCTCCCATAAAACAGCAAACCCGTGACCCTGGGAATTCAACTGCTCCAAATTCTGCTCCCTGCAAGCCAAGGCTTCTCCATTCCCAGAACCGCTGCTGCTCCGGGAGAGTTGGAGAAGAGGTGGAGCAGCACCCAAAATTCCCCTATCAAACAGCAAAATGAACACAGACTTTGCCACACCTGGCAAAGATCTGCTTCTGTGGGAGGGGAGAGCTCAAGAGGTGGCTCATTCCATGAGGAATAACATCCAAAAATTAAATCCAGCACAACTCCTGGCGCCCAAGGATGGGTTTGACCTGCACACGTCAAGTCTTTATCATGAAAATATTGCCCAGAAGAATCGCATCCAATAAAATACTTGCCCCAAACCCCTAAAATTTGAAAAACTGATAATTAAACAGGAACAGAAAATGGTTATAGCTGAGGATTAGCTCTTCTGAATGTCAAGGAAATGAAATATTCCTGTTCTGGGTGGGAAAACCTGCCCAGGGAAACTTAAATCACACCCACCCAGCTCAGGGCAGAGGCAGCAAGAACCACTCTCAGAGGGAACCACTGCAGAAATATTCCATTTAACCTGGATCAGTCTGAGCATTTTGCACATCCCTGTAAAGAGGGAACTGAGAGGTGGCAGAAGATTCCCACTTCAGCAGGAACTGAAGGGAAGAGTTTTCTCAGGAGTTTTGTGCTGCTGTTTCCTTTATAAAATCCCCACCCTCCGCTCTGCTCCATCCTCCCTTCTCCCTCAGCACTTCCTTACTCTTCATCAGCTTTCCCAAAGAACCGAGAGGGCTGAGGTTGGAACAAAACCAGCCCTGATTTGATGCCACATTCCCAGCAACATCCTGGGTGAGCAGGGCTGGTCCAGCCCCAGCTCCTCCTGGCAGCGATGACCACCCGAACCCAGCCAGGAATAGGAGTTCACTCCCCCCTCAAAACAAACCAAACCCCAAACTCTGTAACTCTGGTTCTGTTCACGCTGGGGAGATGCAGCAGATTTCCATGAGCTGCTCAGTTCTCAGCATGGACAGCAGGGAAGAGAGGCCAGGGGTGCTCCAAGCGCTGGCTCCAGGCCCTGCTGAGCTCCATCCCCTTCTCCTGAAGCCTGTGGGTGGTTCTGAGACGGGGTTTGATGGGGCTCAGGGACAGGAGGGCGCAGCTGGGAAGTTTGCATCCGGATCTCAACTTGCCAAGAGTTCACAGCCAGGGGGTTGGGTCAGATCCGTGTCAGGGATTCGTTTTCTGGATATCAAAACGCACCCGCGGGAGTTGGGAAAGCCAGGCCGGGCCTGGCATGAAGGGAGCAACAGCACTGCCCTCCCTGGAGTCTGATTTACTCCAGAGAGATCCAAACCCATGCCAGGGCAGCAGGGAAGTTGTGCTCTGCGTTCACTGCCACGATTCCAGTGGACACAATAACAGCTGCTTGCTCCAGAGCAGGCACAATTCCTAATGTGCTTCCCATCCTTGGATGAGCGCTGCCAGAACTCCTCTGCATGCTCTTGGAGCTACTATTTTTGTTTTGGGGGAAGAGCTGCACAACTCCTCTGCTTTCACATCCAAGTGAGGCTTTTTCATCCTCCTCCTCCCGTTTTCCCTGGCAGCTGCTCCTGCTCCATCTGTGCCAGGAGTGGGAGCTGGGAATGGCAGGTGGGGCCTGGTACCTGCTGTGCTCTGGCTGCTGCTCCAGCCAGGTTCATCCAGAGCTCCTCAGGATTCCCATCATTTCACCCTCCACAAAGGATTCTCCATCCCAGGAGGGAGTTCCAAAAGCTTCAGGGTCGGGGATGGAGAGTGAGGAAGGAAATGCAAGCTCAGGATGAACAGAGCTGAGCACGTCTTGCCCAGACCAAAGGGTAAAAGAGCTGGGGGCAGCTTTCCAGCGAGGCCACAGGGGTATCCAAAGGCCAGGAAAGCTGGGAAGGACCACAGGAGTTTTCACCCAGCTCCCAAAGTGAGAGCCACAGTGCTGTGAACCTTTGGATTCAAAGGAGAGGGAGTTACTGCAGGAAAAGGCTCGAGGCAGTGGGATTCAAAAGGATTGTATAAGAATATACAAAGTAGGAATATTGGGAGTTTTTAAGTGAAATATTGAGGGAAAAGCCTCGAGTTTGGAAGAGCTGTGCAGCCCCTCTTGCTCCAGAGTTTTTTGTGAAGTTTTGTAAAGTTAAACTACCAAGGCCAAATCCATCATCAGGGATCCCTAGGACACACAGTGGGCAGGATTTGGGATCTGGAGGTGCCACGTCCTCACAGCCCCCAGGTCCTGGAGGGGAAATTAATGACAGGAATAGAAGCACCACCCAAAGGAAAAGAGCAGGACCAAATTCCACCCTCTCATCCCTCTCCAAGGAACCAGCTGGGCCGGCACTGCCCACTCTGCTCCCAATCTCCCTGGAAATCTCCCTGTCCTGGCCACACTCCTCAGATCCCATCAGCCCTTCCAGCTGCATCCCAGCGCAGCCCCAGGTAGGCAGAGTTCAGAGCACACATCTGGAGCAGGGCCAGCCCAGCCCACATCTGGCTTTGCTCTGGGCTTTGTTCATGCCCGAGGCCACGGAGCATCCACCTCTCCCCGTGCCTTTATCTCCTCCCAGGATCCCCTGGCTTTGAGCTGCTGGGATTTATTTGAGTCACACTAAGGAGTTCTTTAATTAAGCAGCCTTTTTTCTGGGGCTGTTTCTGATTGTATCAGGTTTAAAGCAGACCCCCAGGCCCAGCTCTCAGTCTCTGACACAAACCAGAGAGATCTCCCCAGAACAGCTCCCCAAACCTTCATTACTTTTGTGTTATTGCTTTTCTGCTTTAGAGGCCAGAACAGGGTGTTGGGGCAAAGGGATTGAACTCTTGGAATTGTCCACGGAGCGGAGACAGAGGCAAACCCAGATTCCTGCCCTTGGGAAGGTTTGGGAAAACCACAGGTATCTCATTTCGAGCTCATCCCTGATTTTTGAGCAAGGTTAAATGATGGGGCTGCTTGAATTCCCTCACAATGTGGAGAAATCCTCAGATCCCAGGAACAACCACACAGGAAAAACCATCTGGTCTTTGTCCCAATCCTTGTTTTCACTGGTTACCACCTCCCTGTGAATATTGCAGCCCTTTTCCAGGCTGGACAGCAGGTGCTGTGATGGGATTTCACAGTCTGGATTTCTTTGGAGATCCACGCTGAGAAACGCATCAGGCTGGAGCGTGGTGCTCCACCTGCCTCAAGGTGTTCCCAGCAGGAAGAGCCAAGGAAAACGTCAGGAGCAGCAGGCGAGCGGCAGAAGCCGATCCCACAAAACAATTAAAGGGATGAGCTTCCAAAAGCTCGTTAATTGGCTGCAGGCACAGGGAAGCTGGAAGGGTGGGGAAGGGCTCGGGGAGTTCAGGAGGCTGCTGAGGAAGGGATTTTGTTCCTGGGAGTTCTCAGCATTCCCTCTTTCCACAGGGATTGGAGCTGCACGGAGCAGCCACGTGCTCTTCCAGCACCGAAAGCACACATCCAAACCTTGGGCTAACGCAGGGAAAGGCGGATGCAAAGCCCCATTCAGCAGCACAGAACAATAAATCCTCCTCAGAGTTTCCAGGAACCTGGAGATTGAGGCCTGGAGCTTTTCTTTCCAGCACACGTTGTCAACACGATGACATCAGCACATCCTGATACATGCGGGCCTCATCCAGGCCGGAGCTTCACTCCACTCCCCATAAACATCCCACTCCCACTCCTCTGGACTTCCAGGGCCATCAATCTCCCTCCTTGGGGCACTTTCAGCCTGAACCTCCAGCGATGAAATCATGGATCTGGGATATGACTCAGAAGGGCCGTGACTCACCCGCCTGAGCACTGGAGCAGCTCCATCTCCTTGTTCCTGGGAGCAGCTCCTCCATCCCCTCATCCCTGGAGCTCCATCCCTTCATCCCTGGAGCTTCATCCCCTCATCCCTGGAGCTCCATCCCTTCATCCCTGGAGCTCCATCCCTTCATCCCTGGAGCTCCATCCCT
Organism: Pseudopodoces humilis; assembly: GCF_049639895.1. Taxonomy (NCBI): domain Eukaryota; kingdom Metazoa; phylum Chordata; class Aves; order Passeriformes; family Paridae; genus Pseudopodoces; species Pseudopodoces humilis. The sequence goes on from NC_142213.1 coordinate 1,737,103, forward strand.
TCATCCCTGGAGCTCCATCCCTTCATCACTGGAGCTCCATCCCTTCATCACTGGAGCTCCATCCCTTCATCCCTGGAGCTCCATCCCTTCATCCCTGGAGCTCCATCCCTTCATCCCTGGAGCTCCATCCCCTCATCCTTGGAGTTCCAGCCTCACCCCTGGAGCTCTGTCCTCATCCCTGGAGCTCCATCCTCACCTCTGGAGCTCCATCCCCTCATCCCTGGAGCTCCATCCCCTCATCCCTGGAGCTCTGTCCTCATCCCTGGAGCTCCATCCTCACCTCTGAAGCTCCATCCCCTCATCCCTGGAGCTCCATCCCCTCATCCCTGCATCCTCTCAGGCTGGTTTGATGTTGGCCACTGAGATGTTCCAAAGTTTAGCCCAGATTCATTTGGAATGTTCAGTTTTGGATATTCCCAAGATGTGTTGGTAGAACACCAACGTGAACACCAATCCCACACTTGCACTTCTCCCTGCCCCAGGATGAGGTGGGAAGGCACCAGTTCAGCAGTTTGGGAACACCTGGATTTTGCTCCCATTCCTTTGCTTCTGTCCCAGATGGAGGCTAGATTTAGGAGGAAAATCCAGACCTGCTCCTTGGCAGAGCAGACACACAGTGAGGACAGTTTGCTTTGGCAACTTCCTCTAGGAATATATAAATATATATCAATATATACATTTTAATATCTTTGGCAAATAAAGGAACATAAAAAGAAAAGTCGGTTGGCCTTCCTGGCCGAGCCAAGAACGTACTTGAGGTTGAAAAATAGACACTGAAAAGGACGGAGCCAGAAAAGAACCCTCCAAATCAAACATTTTCCCTGCTCTGAAGCTGCTTTAGGAATTGCTGATGCCACAAATCCGTGTCAGGGATGGAGCACGTTGCTCCTGGGTAGTGGCTGATCCACAAAACACAGGCCACACCTTTAGGGAGACAAATATGTGTTCAAGCAAGTCCAAAATCCCATATTTATTAACGTGTTCTCATGCTCTGGAATGGATTTCACCCTGTGTAAATCACTGGGCTGATGCTGCACAATGAGGCAAAAGATCAACCACGTGTTCAGTGTGGAATTGTTCTCCTTCTCCCTTTTCCCTTTTCCTTGCCTGATGTTAATCCCAAAACTTGTAGGTTCTCTCTCTCACCCCCAGCTTCTCCCTGACCTTAGATCCTATCAGCTCCTTGACAATTAATGTGGATTTTTCATATGGAGAAGGAAATTTTTCACTTCGAGAGGGCTCCAGGAGGCCAAGGCTTGGCCAACACAAAGCAGTCCAAGAAGCAGGGCAGGGATGGATGGAATATTGAGAAGGAATTCTTGGCTGGGAGGGTGGGGAGGGATGAGCACAGGTGCCCAGAGCAGCTGTGGCTGCCCTGGATCCCTGGAAGTGTCCAAGGCCAGGCTGGAATCACCTGGGATAATGGAAGGTGTCCCTGCCCACGGGACTGGATGAACTTTAAGATCCTTCCCAATCCAAATAATTCCGGGATTCTATATCAAGGGAAGTTTGATAATTAAATAAGGAGACAATAGAGGACTTTAGGGTTAAAGGAAGCTATGGAAAAGTTCTGGGAAGTTTGCTTGGCACTGCCCCAGTCCTGGCTGCAGCCATCAGAGCAAGGAAGACGAAAGGACTTCAAAGCATTTGTAGAGATTTTCCCTAAGCTGGAGAGGCAAGAACAAAAAAAAAAAAAAAAAAAAAGGTGAAAAGGGAATAAAGAAAATCTCCAAATCTCCTAAGAGAGAAGAAACTGAGAAAGGAGAGAATGGTGACAGAAAACACTGATGGAGGAAGAGGCTGAGAGAGGAAAAGCAAAGATCAGGGATAAGAGGAGCTGGACAAGGCAAGAGTCCAGAAAAGGAATCCAAGGAAAGGAAGCCCAGGCAGCATCAGGGAGCTGAGAGGGTGAGAGACCCCTTGGAAACTCGGGGGGGCTCCCAGAGCATTCCACCAAAATCCAATAACGTGTTCTGGGGAGAGAGCCAGGGGGAGCCAGGAGATGAGGGGAGCAGGGAAGAAAAAGTTTGTGTTTTATGAGTTTTTCCTTGGAAAAATCTCACGGCGAAAGGGCAGAGGGGCCAGAGCAGCTGCTGCGGGCAGGAGTCAGGTCCTGCCAGCAGCAGAGGGGGGCCAGGCTCAAAGACACCCCCAAAACCATGCAAGAAACACTCCAAGTTCACCTTTTCTGGGAGGGAAACCAGGACCCCTCGTATTCCAGCCCGAAACGTCGAGGGGGATGGGAAACAATGGATTTTCCTTCCTTCCACGTGCAGCCAAGATGGAAAGGCAGGTGGAAAGTGGTTTAGGATTGCAAGTCAGGAGACTTCTCCTCATGCCAGCTCTACAAATGACATCATTCCAGCAAATTGGCTGGAATTCAAGCCCAGGAATGCCCGGATCAGGCACTGGGATATTTAGGGGTGTGTTTTCCTCTGGATAGATGGGATGATTCCAGCAGCAGACTTCCCTCTCCCCCTGCCCAGGGCACAGCAGGAACCCCAAATCAAATAAACTCCGGCAATGCTACAAATCCATGGGTCTGGGATCCCCGAGATCCCAAAGCCCAGGTTTCAGCAGGAACTGGCACCAGCCCCTCTCCAATGTGAAGTTTTCCTTCTAAACCTGCAGGAATCACATCCCTAAACTCCCAGGGTTTCTGCTCTCCCTCCCTGGCAGGGTGGGAGATTCCCCACTAAGGGATGAACATCTTGAACCAGACAGCAACTTCCTGAATGTCCCCAAAACTGAGTCACAGCTCCCTTTAATCTAATAAACACTTCCAGGGCTGCTGACTCCATCTCCCTATAATTCCCAAAATCCCACAGATTTCTCACTCCTCTCCAGTGGTTTTCTCTTTTCCCTCCCTGGGGAAGGCCACCAAGAAGAGCTGGATCATCCCAGGCCTTCTGCTGCAGATCCAGTCCTAAGTGTCACCCACACAAATCCCCCACATTCCCATTTTTCTTCCCATTCTCTTCATTTCTGGGACAACAAATCCAAATGCCACCAAAAAACTGGGAACAGCCCTGGCTGGGGTTGTGCTGGCACATAATAAACAGCCCCAGCTCCTGGGCGTTTATAACTAAAATAAAATTAAATAAAAACAAACAAACAAAAAAATCCCCCAAAACCACAAAAAAACCCCGCAAGTCCTAGGAACTCAAATCAGTAATTCTGCTGGTTTTATTGCAAAGAAAAACATTTTTAAACTTAGAGAGCCCTTTTCTTTCTGTAGGTCCAGAGATTAAATTTATGTCCCTCTTGCAACTCTTAATCCAAAGCATTAAGGCAGCAGAGGCAGCCAGAATCCTCTGGAAAGCTGGGAATATTTATGAGCAGGCATTGGGCCTCTTTATATCAGCAAGGAGTGGTGGAGGGAACGACTGGAGAATGCACTTGAGGAGATTTACTTCCCTCCCACTGGGAATTCAGTGTCTGGAGCATCCACAAATCCTGCCATGACATAATATTCCATAAAAGAAAAATATGGCAGCGATGTTTTATTTCTACATAAAAAAGCCTCGTTTTAATTAAAAGGAAAAACACAGAGGGGTCTTATCAGGGGGTTTGGCAAGAAATAAGTGATGCCTTCAGTGTTATACAACCAAAAACTACTGGAAGATTTTTTTTTAAAAAAAAAACTTTATTTTATATCTAGCCTGAGACACATTTCTCCAGCAGAGTTATTGGGAGGGTTTTATTCTGGTAAGGAACAGGAGGATAATTGTGTTCCCTTATGAACATTTTATTGTGTCACTCCAGAGCAGCCCCTCAAGGTCACTGTCCCTGTCCCTCCTGGAGGGGAGGCCCCATCCCAGCAGGAATTCAGCCCAACCCCTTCAAACCTCGGCACCTTTTCCGACTTTTGGCATCTTCCCCGTGCCTTCATCCAGTTTGGTTTGCACTGATTGCCATTCCGGCTAATTTCTCCTGGAGCCCAACTCAATGACTCAATCCCAGCACAGTCCAAGATCTCAACTCCTGCCTGCTTTTGGGTGGAAATCTGGGATATTTTCCCTTCTTTGGCGCAGTTCTCACCCCCAAGTGTGAAATGACCTGAGCGCCTTCAAAGCTTCAGCTTGGGACGGCTCCTGCTCCGTTTGGAGCCAGGTTTGGGTCTATTTTGGGTGAAATCCTTCCTGGAGCAAAACCAGGACACCTCTGGAGAACGAGTCGAGGTCTTGGAGGTGCCTCTGTGCTTCCATCAGCCATTGCTGCTCATGGAGAGAGGGAAACGCTTCCCTGCCCTTCCCATTCCCAGTCCAAGCCCCACTGAACAATTCCACAATTCCCTGCAAAGCCATCAGCCTTCGGTCACCCCAGGTCCCTCGGGCCATTCCAGCGGCCACCATGGAATGGTTTGGGTTGGGACAGGCCTCAAAGCTCATCCTGCTCCATGGGCAGGGACACCTTCCCTATCCCAGCTTGCTCCGAGCCCCAGCACCTCCTGGAAAGGTGGGAATGCCACACGTTGCCAGTGGCTCTGCAAGGAGCAATCCCGGCTGGAAAACCCCAAAACTGGGATCACAACGAGGTCCTCTGCGCTCCGTGCCAAAATCTGGATAGCACCTCAATATTCCAGCCATGGAGTCACAGCAGATCCAAGCACGCCAGAGTCACCTCCCAGTTATTTTTCCAGAACTTTCCGTACCCTTCCTGCCCCTGGCACGGAGCTCAGCAGGGATCTGCTGTCTGATCCCACGGAGCGGGGCTGGAGCTGCAGAAGCCTGAGGATGACTCACGTCACACACATCAGTCTGGGCTTCTGGATTTTATTTTTACTCCAGTGAAACATCCAGCTTGCCCTGGAGCAATCCCATTAGTCACGCTGGCTCCTGGGAACGGGCAGAGTCCGAGCGGGATCAAGAGTCAGATGTGGTTTCCTCCTTTTTGATTTGATTATTATTCATCAGGAGTGAAATTCCTGCCTCGGGATGAGCCCTGTCCTGCAGCCCTTCCATGGAATATAGGTCACCTAATTTCACCCCTGGAGACACAAACAGCTGCTGAGAAAAATCCTTTTCAGATTTCCCGAGACTTTTTTTGGGACAGGAGCAGCGCTTGCTCTGCGGCCCCAAAGCCTGACTCTGTCTCGCTTTAAATCCGGAATTCTTGAGTTAAAGCACCCTTGCAGAGGAGAAATATCCATGGAAGACAGAAAGGCTCATTAGCATGGAGGGAGAAAAGCCCCAGGCAGTGATTAAGGGCTTTAGGAGGACCCTGGGGACTTGGTGCATCCATGAATTATTTGTTGTGTTTATTGCTCTGGGATCCGAGCAGGATGAATCCATCTGCTAAAACTTAAAGCTGTAACTCCAAACCATAACTCAGTGCTAGGATGGAGCTCCAGGCAAGCACACGGAGTCCTTGGGATGCTCTGGATGACTCAGGATTCCAGCATCTCCTCAGGCAAAGGGTCTCCAAATTTCCTCCCAAACCCAGACAAAATCCTCCTCTCCACACACCAAAAAAAGGGATTTAAACACCGGATGGAGCAAAAAGGAGCTGCTTTTCCAGCCTGTCAGGGTGGAGGAGAGGACTGGGAGGTTCTGATTAAAAAGGAAAGTTCAAAGATGATAAATCCAACTCTGAGCTACTTCCAGCCGTGAGTGCTTGGAGGGATCCTGCCTCAGGAGGATTCCACACTCCGGGATCATCGCTCCTTCCCATTCCCTCCCACCCAGCTGAACCAGGAGGTCACCAGCTCCACTTCCCCCTTTCCCAGCAGACTTTAGAGCTGCAAGGCTGGGACATTTCATCCCAACCCAGAGAACCTTTTGAGGGATTTTCTGGTGGAAGATTTTCCCTCAAAGGAAAACCCCACGAGGGCAGCGTTTTGTACAACCCTGGGATGCAGAGAATGTGAGGGGCTGTCGCAGTTTGGGCTGGGACACCAGTACCTTTCCATTAGGGATAAAAACAGCACCTGAATCCGAGCCAGGCCTTTTCCCAAGGAGGGAGAATCCCTCAGACTTTCTCCAACCCACCCAGATTTTATCGGACTTGCTGCTAAATCCAGCAAACAGCTCGCGAGCTACCAGGAACAGGGAGACCAAAACAAAACTCGCTGTGGGAAAACAACAGCTTGTTGGGAAGGCTCTGCACTCCCAGCCTCTGTCTGCAGACACAACATCCCTCAGGAAGATCCCTGGCATTGCTCACTTCCAGTCAAGGGCCCTTCTTGCCAGAGGGGAGGGAAATGGGATTGGGAAAATGTGGCTTTGTTTGAGGGCCTGAGCAGCATCTTGGCTGCATCTGCTCCTCAGCATCCCACTGCTCCCAACAGGAGCTTTCCGTGGCTCCCACTGCAGCCATCCATCCCTTACCAGTCTGCTTTGGTTTTTCAGCCAGGAATTCCCAATTTCCCGGTTCCAGCCAGCAGCTCCGAGTACAGACCAGTTGTCTCCAGTTTGGAGGCCTCACACTGAACGGTTTGGGTTGGGAGGATCTCAAAACTCATCCCATCCCTGCCATGCCAGGGACACCTCCCTCTGTCCCAGGGTGCTCCATCCAACCTGGCCTGGGACACTTCCAGGGATGGGGAAGCTGCTCTGGGAAATCCACTCCAGACTCTCTCCACCCTCACAGGGAAGGATTTCTCCAACTCATCCTTGGGATTACAGCTCCTGCCCTGCCTCACAGCCGCTCTGGGCTGCACAGCACCCCAGACTAAAACAGAGCCCCAGATTCCCAGCTTTTGTTAAATTTCCCCAATTGATTTGTTTTAAAGCCAAGACAGGAGCAATAACAAATCAGAGGACAAAACCCAGCTCATTTTCCTTCAGCCATAATGAACCTTCAGGCTCATTCCAGCAATGATGACGCTGCACACGACTTTACCTCCGCAAAGGTGAGAGATGGGAAACAAAAGGGACGTGAAAAACGTAAAATTAGTTAAACCAACTGAAATAAAAATCCCCATTGAGCCAAGGGTTTGAGTAGATTCACTTAGTGCGACAAAGCAGGAATCCTGTGGTGAAAGCCATGCAGAATTCCAGGGATTTCACCTCCGAGATGTATCCCAGGGCAGGATACTTGACAGTGACTCAGGAAGAAACGAGGGAGGAGAATGCTGTAATGAGCTCTGAGAGGAAAAGCCTGCCGGAATTGATGGGTTTTAAAGCACTTCCAGAAGTTCAGCCTTGTTTGCAGGTTGGATGAGAACCACAAATTGAATCAGAGCTCACTTTGTTAGAGCAGCACGGCCACAGAATTCCAAGGAAATAAGAGGACCTTTAGAAATATAAATATAAAAACTCACAGAGCCCTCGGCCTGCCTTGCACTGCACCCTCACATTTGCATTTCACAGCATAAAGGTCCTTTGATTCCCCAAAAACACCCCCTGGAGCTCAGGGCAAGGCTCCAGCTGGAACCAGAGGAAAACCATTCGGAGCAAACAAACAAACCAACCAAGGCCAAGCCAGCAAAGTGCCAATCCCATCCCAACTCCCCTCACTGCCCGTTCCCTTCAGGAATGGCCTTGGAGATCCCAGGATGGGAGGAAGGAGGATGAGCTCTCCTTTTAGGAGGAATGGGTGGGATAGGGAGACCACCGGACAGGGAAAACTCCACAGTGAACCATCCCAGGGCTCACCCCAAGCTTCCTCCTGAGGAATTCCAGCTCCACGTGGCTGGCAGGGCTTGGAAACTAGCAGCAAGCTGGGGAAGGACGCTCACCTGGAAGGTCAGCTCCTCCAGATTCCCTCACAGCGATGGGATCCCATGGGATTCTCCTGGAGATCTCTCCCAGATCCCTCTCCAGGCTCATGGCAGCGGCACCTCTGCTCTCACCGCAGCTCCCACGGCAGTGTCCGGGCTCCATCCCTATTTATCCCGGCATCCCGCTCCCCATTCCCCACCCCGCATCCCTCTGACGTGAGCAGGGGCGATCCGGAAGCTCCGGCCCCTGGGATTGCTCCCGGCTGCCCACTCATCCTCACGCAGAGCTGTGGCCACTGGCAGCAGTGGGAATCTCCAGCTACATCTGCCGGAAGATGGAGCATTCCTGGGTGGTCCTGGAGGGAGCCCCAAGCTCCTGACAACATCTCCACTCGCCCACTTCCCACCCCGGCTCCAATGGACATCCTGAACTTTAGCACATCCATAAAATTAGCGGGGCAGTCGTTAACTGTGTCATCCTACAAACACTCCCTGGCTGTTCCAAGCTCTCCCGTTCATCCCATTCCCAAAGGAGCACTTCCAGCGTGGAGAGATGGAATTCCACATCCCCTTCCCCTGCTGGAATTCCACATCCCCTTCCCCTGCTGGAATTCCACATCCCCTTCCCCTGCTGGAATTCCACATCCCCTTCCCCTGCTGGAATTCCACATCCCCTTCCCCTGCTGGAATTCCACATCCCCTTCCTCGGCTGGAAGGTTGTGCCAGGAGGGATGAGGAGAAGGAAGGACAAGGCTGGCACTGTTGGCTGCTCCTTCCCAGCTTTCCTGAGCCTCTGGATGCTCCGTGCTGTTCAGGCAGCATCTCCAGGTTCAGGCTGCAATCCCTGAGTGCCAAATCCAAACATGGATCAACAACAGGCTCCAAGGGCAGCTGGGAGACCACTCATTTGTCAGGAAATGGATATTCAGGGTGTAGTTTGGAAGCCTCCACACCACGATCCTGCTTATCCTGCTCTTCCCCATCCTAAAAATCCTCATCAAGGGCATCATCCTTGGAGGCAGCACTGCCAGCCCTGGGGGCTGCACAGGGAAGGTCATGGAGAGCAATTCCTCCCTTGGAATCATCTCCCAGTTCCTCCCTGCCATCCCCACACCTCAGTGCTCACAGCTGGGGACTCCCCATCCCTGGAAGAGCTCAAGGGAAGGGGCTTGGAGCAACCTGGAACAACCCATGGCAGGGGATGGTACTGGAGGAGCTTTAAGGCCCCTTCCCACCCAATCCAGTCTGGGATCCCATACTGGGAGCTCAGCTCCCATCCCAGCCCTGGAGTTTGGTGAAACCCAAGACGAACAGGACGAGTGGCTCCACCCACTAAACCTAAAAAAAAGGGGAAAAGTCGGGAATTTTATTTTTTTCCCCCTCCCTTTTTAATTTCTCCTCGTATCCGTAACCACAAAGCAAACAACCTCCATCTGCAGAGCCACGTTCTCCTGCAGGAAGGAGAGGGGGTGTGGAAATGCCCTGGGGAGAGGGCTCAGCTGCCGAGCAGGATGTTCTGCGGAGAGACAACACAGTCAGGGCTGCTGAAAACAAGGCAAGGTGGGCTTTGCCTTCCTTATCTCCCCCTCTTTTTTCTTTTTGAACACCCCAGGGCCCATCCTGCCAGCAGAATTCCCACCTTGGACTCTCCCTGCTGAGGGGGAGGTGCTGGGGATGCACCCAAGAGTCGGCACCTGCATTTGAGGGAAGGCATTTTGGGAATGGTGAACAACGTGCCCAGGGTTGAAAAGAGTTTGGAGATGCGGATTCCACCTTCTGGCTGTAACCAGGAGAGGATTCTTCCTCCTGGTGCAATTCCCCTTCCACTGCTCCCTGCAGGAGGAGAGGAAAGAGAAAGCGATCCCGAGGTTTATCCCGACTCATTCCAGCTCTTGGAGCCCGCTGACAGCCCAGGAGACACCGGGAAATGCCTCATTTTCACACGTGGGAGGGAAACTCCCAGCAAAGCTGCGATCCCAGCAGCTCCACCATCATCATCATCATCACCTTAACTCTGCCTTACCCCAATTAGGCTGAATGTTCCCTGAGCAATAAAGAGCAGGAAATTGAATTTCGGGAGGATTTTCAGACACTCAGAATGCCCAGGACACAAAGCCACTCGCCCCTGGTGGGAGCTGAACCTTGAGAGCTCCACAAAAAAGGGATTTTTCCCGTTTCCCTTGAACTCAGAGCGTTGAAATCCTGCGGGGCGCACGGGAGGAATTTCATTTCGTTTCACACGAAGGCATTAATGACATTCCCATCCCAAGGAACCCCATCCAAACCTATATTCCAGCAGCGCCAGCTGTTTGCCTCGACAATGAGCTCAGAGCAACTTAAACATTCATTTGCAGCAGCTGGAAATCTGGCAGGACGGGAGGGGAACATCTGAGTGGGGTGGACACGGTATGGATGTGCTGGATGAGAGCGGGATGAGGGCAGGGGCTGCTCCAAAAGTCACCTCCAATGCCCCTGGGGCAGCAATTTGGTGTCACACAAGCCTGGTGAGATCCTCAAATCCTCTGCCACGGCATCTGAGGAAGCCCAGCCCTGGCAGGTCCATCTCTGCTCCCTCCCAGTGTCACCACCAGCCCTGGCTCCAAAGGCTAGGGATGGCTCTGGAAAAGTTTAACCTCCTCGTGATTTGCAGATTCCAGCCAAATGTAACGAGATCAAAGTCCAGGCTCTTTTTATGACCTCACCTCCACAGAATCGTGGAATGGTTTGGGTTGGAAGGGAGCAAAGCTCAGCTCATTCCAACCCCCTGCCAGGAGCAGGGACACCTTCCACCACTCAATTCTTCACTTAAAGCACTACAGCCTATTAAAAAAATTGAATTATCCTTTCAAAAAAAATTAAAAAATCACCTCCTCATGCACAAAGAAGAGCTGTCTGGCACCTGGGAAAATGTGTTTTTCCAGTGAATCCAGTGGAAAAAATCAAATTCAAAGCCAATCTGAAAGGATGTGTGGAAGTGACAGGACAAAGATTTACACTGAACACTGATTAATGTTACCCAGTGATTGATAAATTATTTGGTACCCAGCATATTTCCATTATCCAGGATTCCTAATAATGCTCATGCTGCCAAGTTCAGAAATTCCCATTTTCCTTGCAAAGGTTCCCTCCAGGTCCCCAAAGAGACATTTGGAGGCTTCATTCACCACACAATTAACCCAAAGCGGAGCTCAAAGCTCAGAGTAACTTCTCTCCCTAATTCTCCCTGTTCCACACTGAAAACCCTTCCCTGAAAATCCATTTGTAGGGATTCTGGCCATAACAGGAGGAAAGGGAGAGATCCTGGGCTGTTTCCAAGCAGAATTTTGGGACATTTTGGGTCTCGTGGCTGGGCTTGCACTGCAAACCCTTTCCCAGATCACATCTGGCCAGATGTGCTCCCTCCCTGCTCCACGCAGCAGGCACAGATGGAATTCTGCACTGCATCCAGGTTTAGATTATGGCAAAAAGAGCTAAAACAGAGCTAAAAACTCAATTCCTGCCAGGCTTTGAGCCCCACCACGCCCAGCCCTGCAGCCCAACACCAACCCTGCCCTGCCCCGGCTTTACTCCACAGAATTTGTGGGGAAAATCCCATTCCTGTGCCCAGGAATAGGTTTTGGAGACGCCAGGAAACCAGTTTGATTAAAGACACACAGATCAAAGAGCCATTTGTTCACATGCTGAGCTCTTCCCACCTTTTCTGGGTGGTTCTCCTTCAGAAATGTTTGGGGATTCGGCACAAATGGATCAGCTGGAAGAAGAGAGCAGCAGCTCCCTCTCCCTGCTTGGTTCCTCGCAAAATGCTTCTTTTTCCCCTGCTCAAAACTCCACATTTTTCTTTGGACACAGCTCCATGGGATGAGCAGGGAGTTCAGGAGAGGGACCCACGCCCTGAAAATCTTTTATCGCCAACATTTCAACTCCAGGCATTTTTTGGAGGTGAGAAAACCCCGCTGAGCTTGGGAGCTTGGAAACTTCCCCCCCTCTCTAGGAATCCAGAAGAAGAGATTTCCTGGGGAGCGTTATCCAGGCTGGAATCCAGAGAGGCTGCACAGGTTTGGGATGGAGGTGTCCGGAACATCAACCACGATCCAGCCCGTGGCATTCCCAGTTCCGTGGGAGCACAGCCAAGGCCTGGGGGGCTGTGCTGAGACCTCAGGGGTATCCAAGAGTTTTGTGGATGTGCTCCAGAGCTCTGGCTTTCCTGGAGGATGATCCAGCTCCCTTTGAAGCTGTCAGTCCTGTGTGCTCCCAGCCACACAGGGATGAGCAGCACAAAGATTTCCCAGAGAAAAGATGGAGCCGTGGCCGTGCCAAGGATTTGGGAAAAGCTCAGGGATGGGAAGCACAATTTATCCAGAGAAAAAAAAAAACAGCTCCTGGGTCCTGTGGGCAAATCCCACTGTGACCACAAGTGGTGGAAATTTGAATTATTGGGGAAAAGGTCCCGTTACAAACCGTGGAGGTCTGGGCAGAGCTACAGGAGCAGACATTTTATGACCTTCCTGTGGGTCAGAATTCCAGGTGGGAAGAGATCTCAGGAAAGTCTGGAAGAAAAAGAGATTCTGCTGCATAAACAGCCCTGACCCAAAGCAGGAGGGGCTGGCACAATTTCAGGGCCCTGTGGAAAGAAATCAGATCCCTCTTCCAGCATCCCATCATTCCTGGTGGGAATCTGCTCCGTAAGACAAAACCTGAGCTTGCTCCACATTTAGACAGCTCAGGCAAAGCCTTGGATTATTCATTCTGTGGTGATGGGGAGAAAATACATTCAAATTCCCAACAAACAACATCCAGCTCCAGGAGAAGGGAATACTGAAGGAATAACGGGAAGTTTTCCCAGAGCTGATAACATTTTAACAGGAAGGTTTATGGACACCCTCAGGTGGAGCAAATGGTTTTAAACGGAGAATATTCCATTGAAAAATCGGTTTTTCTCGTCAAAATTTTAATTAAAAGTTGATGGGAGGAATTTCAGCGCTCTTCACAGAATTATAGCAAAAAATGTAATAATTTACATTTCTGGCATGAAAATAAAAATTGCCCCTTTCCCAATAAACTTTTGGATAGACTCCATATCAGTTTCCTCAAGTGCACTGTTATTCCCTCCTGAGAGAACCATGGAATGCTTTGGGTTGGAAAAGAACTTAAGGATCATCCCATCCCACCCCTGGGACATCTTCCACGTTCCAGGGTGCTCCAAGCCCCATCCAGCCTGGCCTTGGACAATTCCAGGATTGGGGCAGCTCTGTAGAACCAATTCCACCTTTTTTTCCCCCAAAGATACAGAAAGTTTCCAAGGAAGAGAGTTCCCTTTTCCACCTGTTTTTGCACCCCTCATCCCATGCCCAGCAGCACGGAACATCTGGCTCCCAATAGCCCAGGACTCACCTGGGATCTTCCCACATGGATTTTTGTTTTCCTGGGCTCAGAGGATGCATTCGGGGTTATTAAAACCCCAAATGTGATTTGGAAAAGATCCTGATTCTAATCAAAGATGGGGAATAAAGAGGATGCAATTGGAAAAGGAAGGAGCTGAAGCCAGAAATAAAAGCTGGAGAAGTGACAGTGAGGCTCTTTTAGGACTTTCCAAGCTGGTTTCATCCTTTTTTTTTTCCTTTCTGGAAAAGGACAAGGATTCTGTGTAAACAGAAAAGGAAGGAAAACCAAAAGGAAAAGGGAAAGGTTTGCTCCTGTCAAGTGGGATTAAACTCCTGCAGGGTGGGATGATGTCACTCCAACTCCTGCTTTCCATCAGCTGGACACGTGGAGTGTGGAGCAGCAGTGTCAGGGGAAATCCCAGAGCAGCCCCAGATCCCAGATGGGTTAAAGAACAAGAAAAAAGCCAATTTCCAGTTCCAGAGTATCCCTTCGATCTTCCCTGGGAGGGTGGGGAGGCCCTGGAATGGATTTCCAGGAGCAGCTGTGGCTGCCTTTGATCCCTGGAAGTGTCCAAGGCCAGGCTGGACAGGGCTTGGAGCAGCCTGGGACAGTGGAAGGTGTTGGGATTGGAACTGGATGGGTTTAAGGTCCCTTCCCACCCAAACCATTCCATGATCTTGGTGCTTTCAGGTTCCCAACCCTCATGGGGATGAATCAGCAGATCCATCTTTTCCAGGGAAGGAACTGAGCCAAAAGAGAGCTCAGATCCAAAGGCAAAATCTGAACTCTGGGATTCCCGAGGGCTCATCCCACAGAAGGAATTCTTCTGGAGCTGGGTCCATGCTCTGGATCAGACACTTCTTCAAGGAAATGTTTGTTCCTCCCCTTTTCCCTGCCTACAGCTGCCCTGGATGGTTTGGAGGCTGGAATCAGGTGCTGAAATCCTTGTGGGAATCAACAACGTGGAATTCTTTGGAATTTGTTTAATTCCTTGGAGCCTGGGTCAGGAATATCCATCCTCCAATTAATCTCAGGAGGGCATTCAAATGCCCTCTCCTAAGGCAGGAATCACCTCGGGGCAGGATCTCTGTGGAAGGTGACTCAGCAGAGCAGGAATTTTGGGTTTTTCCAAACTTTGGGAGCTGGGAATGGCATTTGGAGCTAACAGTCCAACCCCAAGCCACATCAGTAAATCCCTGGATGTTTGGCAGGTGCCCATCCCAAGAAAGAGCCACCAAGGCTGGGATCCCTCCCCAGCCATTCCTGAGGGATCCCAGGAGCTGCAAAACCACCCAAGGGAATTTCTCCAGGAATCCAGCTTGGAGGAGCCACCTCCGAAAGGCCCCTGAGGCATCTGCCACGCTCCCAGCGAGCTCCATGGAGCCACAGCTGGGGCTGGATGCAGCTGCTGAGCACATCTGGGAGCCCAAGCAGCAGGAAAACAGCTGCAAACAGCTGGATCGGGATAAAAATGCCACCCTGGAGCACTCCACGGGGCTGGGTGTGCAGAATGCAAATAAAACCCCAAACCATTCTGTTTGCTGCAATTCCCAGACAAAACACGGCTGATCCCGATGAACCCAAGGCTGCTCCTTCCCAAGCAAACACAGCCAGAGGCAGATCAGCTCCGTGTTGGCTTTTCCCAATGAAATACGGGTGGTTTTGCCCAGAGGAGCCAACAGAAATCCGAGCAAACGGCAGCAAACCTCAAAGGACAGGAGAAATCTCCTGCATCCCCAAATATGCAGCAGTGGAGGGGCTGCAGAGATGCCAACTGGCAGAAAACAGGGAGGGAACAGAATATTCCTAAGAAACCTCCTCATTTCCCCCATCCAAAGGAGCCAGGAGGAAGGGGGAGCTCAAACCTTTGCCCTAAAATCAGGGTGAGAGGGAAAGAAAACTCTGGGAAGGAGAATTTTTACTGTGACCACCCAGTAAAAGGAAAATAAAAATAGTAACAGGGAAAGCAAACTTCTGCTCCCTCGCTTTTTCCTTATTTTAACTGTTTGCTCAGGAATATCCCTACACAATCCACCAAATTTGAAGTTTCTATCAATTATATCAATTCCTAAGGAATGTGGGAATGCTCCCACTTGGCTCGGGTGAAGCTTTCACAAGGATTTTGGGGATCTACAGCTGCTGAGGCCAAAAACAAGGAAGGAAAAGAGAGGATGAGATGGCAAGGACAGCAGAGGTGCCATAAAACCTGGAAATTCCAGCAAACCCTCAAGGAGAAAAGGAAAATGCTCTGCTGTTATCACAGGAGAGAGAGAATAGGCACTAAGATACACCAGAAATCCATAAAACTTCAGGAAACCCAGTTAGTTTTATCCTCCTTGGAAAGAAAAAGCCACCCTGAGCCTCGGGATACTTTAGGATAAAAGCCATGGCGCTTCCAGGGATTGATGGAAAACATCACGGGGCATGTGCACAACCCTGGTGCTCCTGAATAACCTCCTGGATTTCACAGTGCAGGATCAGCCCCTGGGAATTCGTGGCTGCAGGGAATCCAGCTGGACACAGGGATCTTGCTCTGACACGAGCCCAGCGCTCGGTGCTCCCGAGGAAGTCCATCTTCCCTCTCTCCGCTTCCTTGGAATATCTGGCTGCTTGTTCTGGCTGTCCCCTCACCACCTTTCCCGCCCCAGTCCTCTCCCAGCATTCCCAACACATCCCAGCATTCCCAACACGTCCCAGCATTCCCAACACGTCCCAGCATTCCCAACACGTCCCAGCATTCCCATACACCATGGATCCCAGCATTCCCAACACATCCCAGCATTCCCAACATGTCCCAGCATTCCCAACGTGTCCCAGCATTCCCAACATGTCCCAGCATTCCCAACGTGTCCCAGCATTCCCAACATGTCCCAGCATTCCCAGCACGTCCCAGCATTCCCATACACCATGGATCCCAGCATTCCCAACACATCCCAGCATTCCCAACACGTCCCAGCATTCCCAGCACGTCCCAGCATTCCCATACGCCATGGATCTCAGCACCAGGAGCAGCCTGCAAAGGTCAGCACGATCATTTGATGTTCTCGGAACGCCTGGATTCCTTCAGGATTTCCCTTGTTCCAACAAAAAAAGAATGGATGGAATGAAGGAAGTGGGGCAGCCAGCCCCAACTCCAGGTGCAGCTTACCCCAAACCCTTCCCAGCCAGCTGAGCTCCCCTTTGGGCATCGGCTGAAATCCCAAAAAAGCTCAGGAGCCATCAGGTGGTCACGAGACGTGGAGCTGCTGTCAGGAAATTTCTCCACCGTGGTTTGAGGTTCTGCCTTCCAGCCTTATTTTCCTCAAGCTCCCTTTTCTTTCCTTGAAAATAATCCTTTCGCTCGGATTCTTGTGGTGCAAAGCTTCCAGTAAGTTCCAGCCTGGAATCCAGGCAGGGGGATGGATTATCTGCCTGCAGTAGGACACCTCTCTCCCAGCAGCCTAATAACATAAAAATGTTAGATTTGAAGTGCTGCTCCCTCAATAATACCTTTAAATGGACTCCATTTATTTGAGCATTATAAATAAAAGTGCTGGCACACGTGGAAGTTTCTCTTGGAAAAGGGGAACAATGAACTCTCCAGCTCCTTCAGCCTCTCCGAGCTCTGGTTGCCAACCTCGGAACTGCAACTCTCCAAGTGACTTTAATAAGCAAAATATTCCATTTTCCATGTATTGTTGCTCCTCAGAATGGATCCAGTTCTGGGGAGCGACGAGGAAAAGCTGTGGATTTCTGCAGAACAGAACCAAAACTCATCCAAAGCTCATCAGAGCCCGTTCCAGGGGCTGTGACCATCACTTGGACATTGGCTTCATCCTTGGCCAGGAAAAGAGGACCAGCTCCATGCTCTTCTCCAGCAGCTTCCAGGTGCCTCCTGCTGCTGGAGCTTTGGTCCCTCTTACACTGTGCAAGAAGCCAAACGATTATTCCAAGCTCCAGGTCCCCGGAGTCTGGAAAACTGCAAATCCAGACACAAACCTTGGTACTTTGAGCTCATCTTTTCACGGGGGAAGTTGGAATAGCCCTCAAGAGATCCTTATCAGTGGCGTTTTCCGGAGCTCCATGAATGCTTTCTCTGCCTTTTTTTTTTTTTTTTAATAATTCCAGCATCAATTGGAAGCTCTGGGGATTTTTCCACATGTTCTGACACATTGCCTCCATCCCCTTGGATACAGAGCTGTTCCTGGAGGGGTGGCTCGTGTGGTGCTGACAGTTCTGAGCACCTCATGCTGCAGGAAAGAAGAGCTAAAAGCCTTTTCCCCTGGATAAAAAAAGAAAGAGGGAACTTGAGGAGCTCCGAGGGGGAAATGAGGCAGCACCAGCAGCACCTGTGGGCACAGAGGGCTAGGAACACAAAAACCTGTTTAAACCATGATCCCAAAGCTCCTGGAAGCAGGTTGGCCCTCTGGATAAGTGGTTGTGCTGCTTCCAATGACTTCATCCCGAAGAAGGGTGGCCATTGGGCTTGGAGGGCTGGATTCTCTCCAATATTCCCTGGCTCAATCCCTCCCCAAGCCCCATTATCTCCAGTCGTGCTCGGAGCTCATCCCACCACTCCGGAGATTCCCCAGGCACCGCCTTCCATCCGACGGGTTTTTCCTTTGCCAGAAAAACACTGCACAGCCTTGACCTCCCCGTTCTGGCATCGCCGCTTCCCATGGAACGCGCGGCTGCTTTCGCATCCAACTGGGATAACTGAGGGTGTTTGTGTTGTAACTCCGATCCAGCTGCGGGGCCGAGGAGCGGAGCAGTCCTGGAGCCATCGGCCCGGTGCTCCCCAGCAGAGCAGCTGAAGGGTGGGTGTGGAGCTCCACCGAGGGCTCCCCACCCCGACCCACTTCTCCTTTCCCCAAGGATCCCCAAGGATTTGTTCCAAAAGGGTGTGGCGGCATTACGCCATGGAACCGGGATGCCGTAAAACGCCGGAGAGCAGCTCGGGGGCTGATCCCAGTGAGCGCCAGGGAAAGATGCCCGGGGATGGAGCTCTTCCAGTGCGTGTCCTCCAACGTCATTCCAACAGCCCCGTCCAGGTGGGCCTGCCCGCACCTTCCAGAGATTTCTCCAGCCAGGATGGGCTCCCAAAGGGTCCTACAGCAGCTGGATCCCAAGGTCCTGGATACTGGGACATAGAGCACACCCAGCACTGAAGGAATCATGGAATGGTTTGGGAAGGGACATTGAAGTTCATCCCATTCTGCCCCTGCCATGGGCAGGGACACCTTCCACTATCCCAGGGCACTCCAAGCCCCGTCCAGCCTGGCCTTGGACACTCCCAGGGATCCAGGGGCAGCCACAGCTTCTTTGGGAACCTCCACCAGGGCCTGCCCACGCTCACAGGAAAGGATTTCTGCCCAAAATCCCCAATGTTCCATTTCACTTCATACCCCAACTCTGTGCTCACACTTGTTAAGAGGTGAATACATCCTTTTAATTAACACTGGAATTAATTTAGAACACCCATGGAACATCCCAAATCCCTCCTGCAACACTTCATTCTGAAAATACATCTCAACTCGAGAAGTTTCTCCTCATTTTTAGGCCTTTGTTCCCCTCACAGCCACACAGGGAGAGCAGCAGATTCCACTTCCCACTGAGGGCGAGTTGCAGCTGCTCCATCCGAGCCAGCCCTCCCTGCAAATACATCCTGATCCTATCAATCCTTGCTAAACTCCTGGAATGGCTCTTGTTTATAAAGGCAAGACCTACAGCAGGACACTCAAAATATTTCATATCAGGCTACGCTACAGTACCTTCCTGACTGGCACGTTCAGAAAGCCTTGGAATTGATCCGGCTGGGATCAGAGCTCCCAAGCCGTCGCCTGGTGATGGGAATTCGCGTGTAAAGCCAGTAGTGATAAGAGCAGGAAGTCAGGATGGTAAAAAGATGAGATCCTCATGAAAGCCACTGGCATTGTCCAGACACAAGAAAAGCTCCCAGTGGGAGCCACATCCTGCTTCAGACCCAGCTGGATTTAACACTTCCCTGGAATCTCCTTGCACAAGCCCTGAGTTTTCCAGAACAACAACCATTAACGTCAAAGCTTAACCCAAAGTGGCCTGGAAAAAACCCAAACATCACCAAATTCTGCTCTTCATTCTTCCCCAAGGGCAGAACTGGATATACTTGGATTGAGCAAGCGTCTTTCCAGACAAACACAAAAGGAAATGGATTCATCTTCATCTTTACAGGGATCCTGAGGAATTTTAAGAGTCAAACTTGCGCCAACCCTGTCAAACAGACAGTGCCAAAGTGGCAGAGAAAATCTTGGATTATCCAAGTTCACTTCTGAGTTCTCCAGAGGATCTTCCAGCCATTCTCATTCCTGGGTGACAAGAAGAAAGGAGGAGCAGCTCCCACCCTGAGTATGGGGGACATCCCAAGCAGAGCCCTCACCTCAGTCCACTGCTGCTTCTGAAATCCAAACAGCTCTTCCCTCCAACCTCCCCCAGAACCGCAATTCCAGGTCAGCCTCAGAGGACAAAACGTTGCTCAACCCCATAAAGCAAAACATTAATCCTTGAGGCAAAACCCAGCCTTAGTTTAAGTCAGCTCTGCATAAACCAGAACTTCAGTGGAAAAATCCTCAAGGATTGAATTAACAGAGATGTGGAACTTCCACATATTCCAGCTTTCTCTGACTGGGAATCTTGGGCACTGTGGAAAGCTCAAAGTGGAGCATGAGGGAACTGGAGAGAGTTTGCTCAGCAAATCTCCTTTGGAATGGGATCAGTGGGCGTCAGGAGCTGGCCAGAGTGGGAAGCAAAGAGGTTTGCAGGAGATTCCTCCTTTTCTCCTTAGAGCAGGAAAGTGCCTGAGGTCAGGGCTGGAGGTTTCCTGGTGGGGGCCCTGGCTCCTGATGGAATCAAGGAAGGCAGAAACAAACTGGACTGAACCTGGTGACAAAAATGAGGGGGAAAACCACAACCTGGGCTAAACCTGATTACAAAAGTGAGGAGAAAAACACAAACTGGGCTAAAACTAATGACAAAAGTGAGGTAAATATAAACCAACCGAGGAACTGTAATCTGACAGTGGCGTTACAGGGAAACAAAAAAACAATGCCAGTAGCGATGTCTGAGAGCCAAATTTGATGTATTTATGAGCAATGCAACAGGTTGGGAGCTCTGCCTTCGCCAGGGACCAACCCCAGACTTTGAGGGGAGATGAAACCCCCCCAGAATTCGCCCCAGGCTGAGGAGCAGCACCCCAGGGACGCGTCCCTGGCTCAGCAGAGCAGCACGATAAGGGAAGCTCTGCTCACGTGCAGAGCTCTGAGCGACCTCAGACTTGGCTAAACCTCATCCCCTAAACACACTCCAGACCTGGATGGCTCAAAGGGACCCAGCCTCGCCTGAAAGCTGCAGACCTCCAGGAAATCAATGGAAAATTTTATAGCTCACATGCGAGCAGGGTCAAGGGCAGAGCGTGCAGGGAGCATGTCGAGATGTACGCTCAGGAAAACAAATGTGTGCTTTCAGCTTGGAAGGGGCTGGCTCATCCCTGAGGGAATCATCTCCTCCACCCCATCCCACGGCAGGGAGGGACTTGGGGGGATTGTTATCATCCACATGTGGGCCAGGAAAACCCAAGTCATCCGTTTTTGCCCTTTCCAATACCTTTCCATCCACGCTGGAGGCGAAGCCATGCGTGAATCCAGCCCGGGATCCATCCCTCCTCGCAGGGAAGGGGAGAGGGAGAAGCTGAGTGACTCAGGAATGTGCAGCCTCCTCTGCCATCTGCTCCTGGCACGGGCCCGCTCTATCCCAGCCATCACACGGGGCTTGTGGAAAAGGCACAGCCCGGTGCCAACCCTCCCTGGTTGGAGGTTCTCAGGGCTATATTTAGGATTTTTGGGAAGGAGCAGGGTGTTATTGGTCGTTACCAGGACAAAAACATGTGATTCAATCGGCAACAGCTCGGTTCCACCGGGCCACAGCATCATGTGAGTCCTGGTAACAGCCACGTCCGCCAGCTTCCCAAGACTTTTGGAGTATTATTTTTTTCCTATTTATTGCTCTCTCCTCAACATGTTGAACAAAGACGGGGGCTGGTTGCACGCTGCAATCTGGACCCACCGTGTCCCATCCAGATCAGAGCAAAACAGCTCGGGATTGGGAAATACACAGCGTGATTTAACCCATAAATCCAGGATTTCACTGGCACAGCTGCTCCTCTGGAGCATCACGCCAGACATCGGCGAGGAAAGGCTTTGCTGGCACTGCGAGAGCCCATCATGTGGCTCAGCTAATTAAAAACTGACCTCGGCCATCATCATTAAATGTTGTAATCACAAGCCTGCAAGTGATTAGATGGAGAAACAACACCCCCCCCTTCCTCGTTCCCAGGGATCAGCAGCTGACTAAGCCCAACTCAAGGCCCTCAATCCTTTTTATAAACAGCAGAGCTCAGCGCTTGTCAGGGATGAGGACACCCAGGAATTTTGACCAGCCAGCATTCTCCTCTTGCTCCACAACCAGATTTTTGCCAGACATGGAAGAATCAGCGTCGACTCTGACCCCTCTGCTTCCCTATCCCACTGAGAACGGGATGGCAGCCAGGGAATTCAGCCCAATGCATCTCAAGCACTGCTAGAGAGGTGATTTAGGTGGACACGATACCATCAGCTACCAGAGGATGAATTCCAGCCCTGGCACTCAATCCTTGACAGGTACACGAAGAGAGGGAAATTGATTTTCAATTCTCCGGGAACTTTGCGCTCCCTGTTAGGTTAATCCTGGGACGTTGTATGCTCAGCAGAATAGGAAAAGTTAATTAAGGGCAGAGATGGAAGCAGAGAATGGATAAGAGGGGGTGGATGAGAGGCAGGATTGTTCCTTGGAGGATGGAGAGGGGAGGACGCATTGAGGGTTCTCCCAAAACCCTGGATCACAGAAGGAATTGCAAGGGTAATTTTTCCTGAAATTACCTGGATATTCCAGAGGCACCACTGGATCTCTTGGAAGGGATCTTCACCTGTGCACCACCAGCACCTCCACCACCACATGGAGAGGAAGAACTTCCCCCAAATCACGACAGCAAACAAGAAACCCAAACCATTTCTGCTCAGTTATAAATCCTTGTGTTCATCTTGAGTCATTGGAACCATTAATGTGGGAAAAGACCCCTCAGAGCATCAAATCCAACCGTTAACCTGACAACACTCTGTTCACCACTTAAACATTCCCATTGCAATTGTCTTGGGATTTCTACTTCTTGTTAAGTTGGGATTTTTGTTGGGGTTTTTTTTGCTGTTGTTTGGTGTTTTATTTTTGGAGTTTTCAGGTTTTGAAGCCTCATTTAGCCCTTATCTCAGTGGCAAGCTGTGGAACTCACGGTCCCAGCCTGATTCTGCAACAGCCCCAAACATCTGACAGCCCAGAGTGGTGATTTTCCTTTTCAAGCACCGTTTTTGTTGTGCATTCTCAGACAGAACCTTCAGATCACTGCATCTCCTTCCTTTACACTCCTTCCAACCCCTCTAAAAATCCACTGTGGGCAAAACACCTCCAAAACACTCAACTGCTCCCCCTTCCCTCTGCTCCTGCCTCCCAATTCCTGATTTTTCTGCCTCCTTGGTGCGAGGAATTTACTTGAATGAGAGGCAGCACTTGAGGCAAGGCATTGAGCCCATTTATATAATACAAGATATTTTCCATGTGTTTTGTCGGGCTCTTCACACTTCTGTTTGCTTTTTTTCCACCACCACTGTGTGTGGTGCCAAAGGCTACATTGAGCAACCACCGAGGGCTTTAAGCACTTCTTCTCCATTAATATAATAAACTCAGAACAGGAAAAAATTGGAGAAGCAGCTCCTTGGCATTTGGCAGGGAAGAATTCAGCTCCCAGCAGCTTCTCCCAGCGCCACGTCCCAGCTGACAAGAAGCCAACACCAAACCCAGGTGGCCAGAGGGCTACTGGATCTCCCAGTCTGCTGGCTGGATCTGTGGGTGAAGCAGGACCATGAAGGAAGCACCATAAAATAGCCTGGAGTGCGTTTTTCTGGGGTTTTCTGGGTGTAGGAAGGGTTTGAACACTGTGGGAAGGGTGTGCACGGGGCTGGGCTCTAAAAGGTGAGCCAGGCCCTGCCCAGGCCCCAAAAGGCGACACCTTCCCCACCCTCCAGCACCCAGAGGCCAAATGGATGCACAGAGAGTAAAACCAGCTCCAAAGGCAAGGTTTCCTGGAGAATATTTTTCCTGAGGTGTCCAGGATGCTGTTCCACAGGGTCAGTCCCGTGCCTTAGCTTGGGAATGTGCTGAGTCCTCTCCTTGGGTCACAGGCGGGAAAATCAGGGATTTGGGATGAACCAGGATCCAACCTTGCAGCTGTGCTGGGCTTTTACCATCATTTCCCACTCTCAAACCCCCTCAGGTGTGGGGGGCCACGTGGACACATCCAGCAGGATTCCCTCGGGAGACCCAACATGAAAAAACCATTTCCTTAAACACTTTGGAAACTCTGGAAGTGCTGTTCATTCCCACTTTATTTCCAGGCCACTGGATATTCTGGGACTCACAGGATCAAGTCCAGCTCTGGAGTGAGGCCCATCCAGGGACTGAACCATGGCCTTGGTGTTATCAGCACACGCTCTGTCCAACAGAGCTGCTCTCACTGAAGAATTCCAAGGTTATCCCTTGATTATTTCCATGATTCCCTGGTGTTCAGTGCTCCACGGCCTGAGCATCACTCACAGACCCATCAGAGCATCACAGGCAGCCTTGAACTTTGCATTACATGAGACTCAGCCCATCAGAAGAGACACAAGAATCAGGATTTCTCTGTCCTTTTCACACTCCCTCAGCCTCCGACACCACCAAATATCCTGGTTCAACGACATCCCATAAAGCTTTTCCCTCCAAAGCCAGAATTATCACAAAACCTGGAGCAACAACTCAGTCCATGCTCTTGGAGCAACTTCCAGAAGATCCTGGAGTGGTTTGGACTGGAAAAGGACCTTAAACCTCTCCTCATTCCAAGCCCTGCTGAGGCTGAGCTTCCCTAGACCAGGCTGGTCAAAACCATGGAAATAAATATCTTTGGGAGCTGCTGGTCCACACAGGAATCATTTATTTGGGGAAAAATCAACCAACAAACGTCCAGCCCTCCAACAGCCAGGCTGTGAAGAAGAATTTATAAATTTAACACAAATCCCTGTTAAACTTTGGACAAATTTAAGGCCCTGGAGGCTCCCGTTAATCAGCACTAAACCCTCCTCCTATCAGAGGGGGAAAATCCTCCATTCCAGGCTGTTTCCAGTTGTTCCTGGCACAAGGCAACATTTCTTATTTTTAAGACCCCACCCCATGTTTGTGATTTTTTAATAAATAAATGATGGACCTACACAAAGTTAAAGGAAACACCCCAGAATCCATAGGGACCAAAAAGCAGGGAAGAGGCCTCCAAAGTGGCATTTTTGCTGGATAAGTTGATCTCATAAATTTTGTGATTTTTTGTATCAGCTCTGATACACAAAACAAGTGTGCAGAGAGACTTTTATCTTTGGACCAAAAAAAAATAACTTTGTTTTCTGATAACATCAAACCCCCTCCCCAGAATGGGGGGGGGGAAAAAAAAAGTACGAGGAAAAACCGAAATACTCTAAAAACCTGGAAAATAATTAATAGATTTTTCTGTGCTTTCATAATAACATTCACTTGGGTAACCATAAAAAGCGATTATTATGGTAATAAAAGGATGAATAATTTATTTTGAATCCCAGACAAACTGTTCCCTTCCAGAATTCTAAGATGACTCCATGCATATGAAAACCATCTCTTAAATGCCTGTTCTCGCTGTAGCCATGGGGCCAGAAAGGTCTTCCGTGGGTTTATAGGATTGATTTCCATTTCCAAAAGTTTCCCTAGGAGTTAAAATGGGAATGTAACCCTGGCCACGCTGGAACCTCTCTGTGCAAGTTGTATCCCGTGTTCCCATTTATTTAGCACACAGATCACTTTTGCCTGTTGCATTTCCAAGCAGAGATTTGGGAAGGGGATCTATGTGCAATTCCCTCAAACTGGCATTTCCTCAACACGCGGAATCTGATATCCCAAATATTGCTCGTAGCTTTTGCTTGTAGCAGCATCAAGAACTGAAAGGGGTTTTTGTATGGACTGACCCTCCCAGAGACTGGCGACTGTCAGAAATGGGGAAGACAACCAAATAATTCCAAATAATAAATCTGAAATGCGAGAGGGGAACTTTTCACCACCCAGAGCTGAGTACGCTGTGAACAAACCTCGGTGTTAGGGAAAAAATTCCCAGCAAAGCACAAAGCCACAGAGTACTGGGAGTTCACCAGAGTAGGGCTAGGTGGGATATTGGGAAGGAGAACTTCCCTGTGAGGGTGGGGAGAGGCTGGGATGGAATTCCCAGAGAAGCTGTGGCTGCCCCTGGATCCCTGGATGTGTCCCAGGCCAGGGTGGATGGGGCTTGGAGCAGCCTGGGACAGTGAGAGGTGGAACTGGATGGCTTTAAGATCCCTTCAAACCTAAACCACTCCATGATTCCATGGATAATCCAGCAGTTCCCAGTTTAGGGAACCAAATCCATCCCCTCTCCACACCTGCCCAGAGCAGGAAGCTCCACAGAAGCCCTGAATTCCAACAGCAAGGAGCAGAGAGCAGAACTGGAGCTCCTTCCAAAGCAAACAGCCGTAATTCAGGATTTGAGACTTCCCAAAGCACCGAGTGAAAAGAGCGGGAGCTCATTCCTAATAAAGCCCAACTGCCTGGTCTGGTTTCCCAGCTGCTCCAAGTGCACACAATCTGGAATTAAACTGAGCTAATCTAAACCATGAACATGAACCATCCCTTGGATTAGATCTGCAACCCTCTGCTTCCATCCCCAGCTCGTTTTCCCAGAGTTCAACAAGCGACAAATAAACCTCTGAGAAAGAAAGAGGAATTGTGTCAGTGTCCCGTGTAATCTGCTATTAAATAAGTCCTCACACAAACCATAATAAAATTCAATTTATTGGACTTTGTAAAACGTGATTCCCCACCTTGATAATTAAAAAGATATTGTAATAAAAGTCTTTAGTCCTCGTGTGCTGCACATTTGTTCCCATCTGATTTTTATCCGAGCAGGGGGATTATAAGAACGTGGAATTGCTGGTGCAGCCTTTGCGTGCAGGTACAATGTCAGGGAGATAATTCTGGTGTCACGAGAAATTCAGAGCTCTGAGCCCTGCACCCCGTGGCACCAGCTGGGCTTCCCAGATGGAATATCCCAAGATTCTGGTGCCTCCCTTGGTCGGGACAGTGGGATTAGTGCTGCCTTTCCACTTTGGAGTCAGCACCAAGCTCAGAGCAAAGACTTTCCATAATCAATGAACAGGAGAAGCCGAGGTGCAGCACCAGCCCTTCCCACCCTGGTTTGCCAATGCCCAGGATCTTCCTGCCGAGAGAAAAACGGGAAGCTGAGAAACAAACTGCCAAACGTGCACATCAAGTCATCTTCCCTAACCTGAGTAGGAGCACAAGGAAAATTCCCTCCAGGAGATTCCCAGGTTAAATCCAACACTCTGCCCGAGCAGCCTCTTTTAGAATCACCTTGGGACACAGCACCAGCATTCCCAGGGATTTTTCCTGGTCCATTTGCCCCTTCTGACCCAGATTCCCCAAGCCAGCCGAGATTCCAGCCCCACTCACAGCCACTCTCTGGGAAAACCCTGCAGATTCCCCGGAGCTGGTTTGGATTCAGCTCCTCTGCAAGGCCAGAGCTTCCACAGGATGGTTTGGGTTGGAGGGACCCAACCCTTGGAATGGGAATTTCCATTGTTCCACTTATCTTGGCCCAAAAAATCCAAAAAGGTTTGGCTGCTTCCGCCACCAAGTTGGGGCTGTGAGCAGAGGAGCCTCCAAGAGGTTCACTCTGGAATCTCCATCCTCACAGCCAGGAACTGACCAGGAATGGTGCTGGAAGCAAAACAGGACCAACCACAGGGAAATGCCACCAATGACAACCCAGATCCCACAGAAATTTGGGATAATTTGGGTTGGAAGGGACATTAAAGGTCATCTAAGCCTTGACAACAAGGCCTAACTTGATAATCCTTGACAGCAAAATCCTAAAGATGTTGGACAGGAGCCGGCTCCAAGCTCATCCACATGGACAGCATCTCTGGTTTGTGCAACTCCAGTCCCCTCCTGACTTCCCTTGGCTGGATCCAAACACGGGATATCTCAGCCCTTGGAGCGAGCGCAAAGGGAACCTGAGTGCAAAATACAAATCCCTCATCCAAACACATCCCCCTTCCGAAAAATCAGGCAAACACACCCAACGTGAGCAGGGCCCAGGCTGGCTGTTTATTTAACACACATTCCTCCACCTCGGGACACACTCCATCCATCCCGCTGGAAAACACTCCCAAATCCAGGGAAAATCAGGCAGGCTCCACTCTCCTGAAGCAGGGAGGAGGCACCAGCAAAGCAGCGTTACAAAGCTCGTCAGAAGTCTAAGTTTTACCAGATTAATAATTTTTAAATCTGCTCAGAAAACACAACCCCCAAATCAAGTTAATTCCCAGCACAGGTTCCGCTACAATCCCGATGAATATTAATTTGTAGCCCCATTTATTATAGGACCAGCCTACAAGCACTGCAGCATTTTTATTTCACATATGGGCCTGGAATGAAGTTGATTTCTCTGTATTTACCCTGCTATAAAATCACATAGGCTTTTTCCCTATTAAAAAAAACCCCAAAAACCCCCAGTGTATTGAGATATAAAATATATATATATTAAAAAAAGCTCATTTACATAATTTTAAATCTCAGTCACAAAAACCTTAAGAACCATGTTGGCACAGAAAATAAAAAGAAATACAGAAAACCTCCTCAGCACACAGGTCAGGCAGAATTCCTTATCCACACTCCAAAATCCGTGAGGGGTTTGGGTTTGCAGCTCCCAGCCCTGTCAGCACACGAGAGGGCACTGTTCTGTAGGCTCAGCACAAACCCATCCTGTGCTCCTGGAAATAAATCCCTGGGCTCAGCCCAAGCTGCCACAGCTGCTCTGGAGAATCCAGAAGCGAATGGAATCGGCATCCTCAAGTCCCTCCAGGAGATCCTTCCCCTCTCCACCCAGCAGCATCAGTATTTGGGCAGGGAATGATGATAACCAAGGCACTTCTCCTGCCCCAGTTACCAAAGGTCTCATTTTTCAGGCTTTATGAGACTGGAGCTGACTCAGGACAAAGGTTTGTTTGGTTTTTTGTTGTTTTTTTTTTTTGCTGGGGACATAAATCAGGTGTGATGGAGATTTCACATGGCATAAAAACCTTCAGGAGACTCCCAGGTCCAATCCAGGAAGGGAAAGTTTTTCAAATTTAGCCCAATATTTAAGGTTTAAACAAATTGATCAGTAAACTCGGCATTACAAGAGAGGAGCCCATTCAGGACAAGTTTGTTTTTTGCTGCACTGGATAAATCAGGTGTGATGGAGATTCCACAGGGCCTAAAAACCTTCAGGAGACTCCCAGGTCCAACACAGGAGGGGAAATTCGTTCAGATTTAGCCCAATATTTAATGTTTAAACATATTGATCCAAAAACTTGGATTAAATCCACTGGAAAGTCACTGGTTGGAAATTCAAGTGGTTCAATCTGTGATTCCAAGAGGTGCCAACACTTCAGGATGCAGCAGGAGCAGATGGGACAGGAGAAGGGTTTTGGCCAAAAAAAACCCAAATTACCAAACAGGTGTAAGAGAGCTCCCAATTCCCACAGAGCTGCAGCTGCCCCAGACTAAACCCTGCTGAAATCTGCTCCTTTTAATAACCCCACATCCACCTTGTGCCACCACAGGCCGAGCTTTGCTTTTGTCCCACGCTTGTCACCTGCATTTCTACCACCTCCTCTTCCCTCTGAGCCCAAAATCCCGGTGTTCCCCAAATCCTCCCTGCTCCTGCAGCTCCCCCAGACTCGGGCAGCACACGGGGAATTATTTCTTATTTATTATCTTATTTATTTATCTTATTTCTTATTTCTGACACAGCCCCTCCTGCTGAGCCCCCCTCTCGGCTCCTGGGTTCCAATGCCGCATTCCTGCTGCTGCAGGGATCCTGGGGAAGCACAGGCAGACTGGGACAGGAGGAAGGCAGGAAATTGCTCTTTTTGGGATAAAAAGAAACGTCTGCACAGCTCCTCCCAGGACAACAATGTTCCCACTGAGGCACAGGGAGCTGGGCCTCCAGATTCGATTTCCTGCCCCCCAGAGCAGCTGATTTCCCTCCCATTCCCATGAAAGCTTCGCAAATCTTGGAGCTAAGTGGCAAAAAAATGTATCAGCCCGGTCAGCCTGGCTGCTTTTTGGGGGCTTTTTCCTCTTTCTGGGCTGGATGTTATTTGGAATTGGGCACTGCCATCCTGGGGGCCACACCAGCTCAGGGCAAACCCAGGAACTACTCAGCCCCTTTTTGGGTTTTCAGGACACCCCCAGGAATGACTTTACCACTTTTTGTTTCTCAGAACAACTCCAGGAACCACTCAGGCCCTTTTTGGTTTTCCAGGACATCCCCAAGAACCACTCAGCCACCTTTTGGGTTTTCAGAACATCCCCAGGAACTGCTTTGCCTCAAAGATGCTTCACAGCCAAATAAATCTTGTGATTAAATCCCTCTTGACGCTCCTGGGGAGGCTTCTCCCAACTCCCATAACCTGGAGGCTCTGCCAGGCCAGCAGAGCTGTGTCCCCAAGGCCCCAGAGCACTCCTGGAACACCAATCCTTGGCCCTTGAGCAGCCTGAGAACCTCCTGAGCTCATCACAGGACTCAGGAGTTCATCCTCATGTGCCCCACACAGGGCTCCAGAGCCATCCCATTCCCAGCTGTGCTCCACAGGGATCCTGGGGACACCTGCTCAGCTCCGAGGGCTCTGAACCCCACACAGGATTTTTCACCTTGCTCCCCTCCTCCAGCACCAAAGAAAGGCCAGAGCAGACGAGTCCCAACAATCCCCATCCATGGTGGACATTGTTTACACTCCAGGGGACAACCAGAGCCGTTTCCAGCTCAAACAACAACAGGGAGAACACCCCCAAACTCCTCATCCCGTCATGAGCACCCCCAGGAGAGGCAACAGCTCCTCAGCATCCTTCAATCCCATCCCAGAGGGATGAACATTATTTACCTGCTCTTCACCTCCAGTCTGGAAGCAATTCAGCACAACAGAGCTCATTAAACTCGCTGGGGTTTACGATAATAAAAGCAACATAGAATTGGACTGAAAGGCAGGACAGGCACGGCACAGCCTGCAGGAAAAATGGGATTTCAGGGAGCACAGAATCACTGGGATCGATCCCCCAGCACAGGATTACAACAAGAGCTGATCACCACTCACACAGCTGACATGGAAATGGTTTTTTTTCCCTGGTTTTGCTACACAAAATCATATATTTGTTTTCCCCAAATGATTTATTTCGGGAAGTGAATAAATGTGATTTAAGGGGGGGGTTTATCACCACCCTGTCTCAGAGCTGTCATTTCTGATGGAACTCTGAACATGACAAATGGGATGGCACCTGTGGAGATAAATCAGATTGAAAGGAAAAGCAGGAAAAGGAGACAGAGTTTCCTTTTCCTTAAAATCCACTGCTCATTTCAGAGCTCCCAGAGCAAGGCATCAAACCACCCTCAAAGTCCAAATTTCATAATATAAAGACACCTAAAAACATCCACCAAACAACTGCTTTCCTTGACCAGTCTGTCCTCTAAATCTTGTGATATCTAATGAGAAAAATCTCGTTAGAGTAACGAGCATCGTCAGCTCCAAGAGCTTCACTCCCTTGAGGAGCACACCGGGGACACGGGAGCCAGCCCCTCGTGGTGGGACACTGCAGCCAGCAAGGACCTTCCTGTGGCTCCAGGCCTCACTCTCCTGTAAATCTCCAGGAACAACAATCCCTTCCTCTGGAATACAAGAGGATTTTCAAGCGCATTTCTTCACAAAGCTGTGAGTCCTGAAGGGACCATGAACTCGTCTGTGCTGACTCACAATCCCATTTCCCCACTCACCCAGCTCCATAAAACGCCAAAACTACACAAAATCCTAAAACTGGGGTTCTGGCTGAGCACCCTCCCTGGTTTGAGGAGCAGCAGAGGACAGCAAATCCTCTGTGGCACTTCCACCACAAACGCTGGGCTGTGGCCAAGGCAGGACGTGCTGGGGTTTAGCTCCAGCTCAAATCCTCTATCTTATCCTTTTGTTTCCAAAGTTTTCTCTCTCAAAACGCTCCCAGTGCATAAATACCAAGTCACCCCATTTCTTTCAGTTTTTTCTTCAGAAATGCAGTAGATTAGGAGCTTTTCAACCTCTCACTCTTTTCTTTTCAGCCCTTTTTTTATATTAACTTCCACTTCTTGACATCCTTTGGAAAACAAAACTAGGACCAATCCCCCATGGTTTGGTGAGGGGCACGAGGTTTCCCCTCACACCCATCCCAGCACTCCACTGACCTCTCCCTGCCCTGTTGGGAGCTCATCCTGCCCTTCCCCAAAGGCTTTATTCCCTTGGCAGCCCCATCGGGAGCACCCCCTGCTTCAATCCCAGCTCCAGCTGCATCCAAGCCCGTTTCCTTTCCGTGGGCTGAGCTTTCCAAAGCTCCCAGAGCACAGGGCACAGCTCCTTGGTCACCACCCTGCACTTCCCAGCCAAGGCCGAGCCGTGCAGAGCTCCGGCAGCAGGAATTTTATCAGGGGTCAGTGATGAGGGGATGGAACAAGAGCAGGCCGAGCTGACGGAGCCCCAGCACCAACCTCCCTGATGAGGGATATTTTTATTTCAGATGTCTCAGCCAGTTTTGGATCCCTTTGGTGTGGCTTCAGCCCATAAAACACTAATTGTTCTCCTCAGATACACGGCCAGCCCTCCGGAAAAACATCCGGCTTTATTCCAACTACCTTTGTCAAGGAAATCCTTCAAGGATGAGGCAACTTTTGTTTGACCTCCATTTAAGACGAGTCCACCAGAGCCCACGTTTGTCTCCAGAACCACAACTAGAACAGTTTATTGGGGCCTTCTCCTCCCCTGCAGGGAAACAGAGCCATCAAGGGATGTGAGGTCCAATTCGAGCACTGAAGCCACAGCTGCTTTCCCTGGTATTTTCCAAGGAGATAAGCAGGAAAACACAAAATTACCCATCAGCGCAGGACACTGGGAGCAGAGAATTTGGGAGCAACCATCGCTCAGGAGCAGCTCTCCAGGAGCACAGGCATTAAGTGGGAATTGCTAAATCAAATCCTCACGTTTCCCTAACAAAGAACCCTCCTTTATCCGGCAAATCCGGCTCTTAGGCCGAGTCAGAGCGACCCATAAAACTGACTCGGAGCCTTCCAGCCGCTCCTGCAGCTCCGAGGAACGGGCTGAGCAGGCAAATCCCAGCCACCAAGGAGAGAAATGAGTTACCACGAGTCAGGGCTACCAGTGCCACCACGTTACTCAAGCCAGGCCAGCTGCTTTCGTTCCCACCCAGCCTCAACCATCAAAGGCTCTGACAAATCCCGACTCTTCCCAACTTTCTTGCCCACCCAACAGCTATAAACATCCAGCGAGCCTCTCTGGTGAGTAATGGGAACAGAATCTGCTCCGTGGCCACGCGAGCGCTCGCCGGGGGCTCTCTGGCGGATTTGGCCGCGCGCAAACGCGCGGCCTGATGTGATTTCCCACAAATGTTCCTGCCAGCGGGATTCTGCGCTCATCCCGAGCGGCTGGGGAATAAACAAAGGAGCAAAAAACACCAGCGAAGCACTGCAGTGGGGTTGGGATTGAAAAATATCCACGGAGGGCGAGCACGTGATGGGAGCGGGGCCGACGCACGGGATCGGCTTCCCCGTGTTGGGAAAGAGGGAGACTTGGCCTCGATTCCCTCTTCGCTTCTGCAGCCTCGTTTAGAGGAGGAAACAGAGGTAACAATTCATAAACCAATAAAATCCCATCTGAAAACCATCCCAGGAATTGGTCGAGCCCTCCGCAGTTTGCCTGGGGCGCTGCGGTGCCGGCCCGCGAGGTGATGGAACGGGCAGGGGGCTCGGGCTGACAGCGGCATGAAAGGATTTCAGGCACTTGAGCCCTGGGATGGCTCGGGTCACACACGGGGCTCCTCCTGACAGGCTCCATCTGGGATCAGGAACAGCTGGGAAGAGGATTGAGTTACACAGGGAGAGGAGAAACGGAGCGGCAGCGACGCCCAGGTGCTCGTCCGGCCTCGCCATGTGCTCCAGGATAAAGATCCCAGGTTTTCCAAGGCCTCCGTGAGCCGCCAGTCACTCTGCACAACAAAATCCCCGTTTCCAAGGGCCCTCACCGTGAGCTCTGGGAACAAGAGGAATGAAATTCCCAGGTTTTCTGAGGCCTGCGTGAAGCCCTCAATCCACTCTGTACAGAAATATCCCCGTTTCCAAGGGCCCTCACCACATTGTCCAGGAGCAACTGGGAA
Organism: Pseudopodoces humilis; assembly: GCF_049639895.1. Taxonomy (NCBI): domain Eukaryota; kingdom Metazoa; phylum Chordata; class Aves; order Passeriformes; family Paridae; genus Pseudopodoces; species Pseudopodoces humilis. The sequence goes on from NC_142213.1 coordinate 1,770,584, forward strand.
TAAAGATCCCGGTTTTGCAAGGCCTCCATTCCTGTTCGCTCCACACAACAATATCCCTGTTTCCAAAGGCTCTCACTCTGAGCTTTGGGAATGACTGGAATGAAATTCCCAGGTTTTCCTAGGCCTCCACAAGCCTTGACTCACCCTGCACAACAATCTCTGTTTTCAAGGGCCCTCACCACATTGTCCAGGAGCAACTGGGAACAAAGATCCTGGATTTTCCAAAGCCTCCAAGAATCTCAATTCACCCTGCACAATATCCCTCTTTCCAAGGGTTTAATCACCTCTTTCTGCAATTAAAATCTGGGATGGGCAAAATATAGAGCCCAGACCTCTGAAAATCCAAGCACAGCACGAATATTCCAGCATTAAAACCTTTGGAAGTGGCATTCAACGGGAAAACAACACAGAAATGCAATGAAAGAAATGCAGTACCTGGTGCAGGTGTTCAGGAGGTGAATTCCCACAGCGTGGAGTCAATAATCCTGCCTGGAAAAAGAGAGAGGGAAAAATAATATTCAGTTAAAATTTGAAATCAGGATCTTTTCTAATTGAAGAAAATAAAGATAATTAACTCATTAAAGCTGTCAACACTTAGATTTATTGATTAAGCAGTAGAGATTCAGGGTTGTATATTCTTTACACCAAGAAGTTCTGATAATAATGATGATTTTGAATTATTAATAATTATTACTATTAAGTATTAATAATTCTGCCTTCTTTTATTCGCCAAAAATAGCTTATCCTAACAAATCAAAGAATTAACTTTTATTTATCATTATTTGCTATTTATTTAGTGTTATTTATTTAGTGTTATTTATTTAGTGTTATTTATTTAGTGTTATTTAATCCACTTGGAAGAATAATCTAGAACAGTCTTGAAGGAATCCTTTCATATGGGAGATACATACACACATTCCTTCAGCAGCTGATGCCTTCAGGCACCAAATCAGGGAAGTTTTTGGGAGTACAAATATTAGGAATGGGACACATCCCATTTTCTCCACAGAACTCTGGAAAAACCGTCAGGAAAGACCATTTTATTTTAATTTTTTTGGTTAAAAAAAAGAAAATTAACAGTTAAACACCTAAAACTTCAGGACATGCTTGGCCTCAGTGATCTGAAAGGTCTTTTCCAATCTGAAATTCCATGATTGCCATTCCTGGTGTTCTCCATGGGCACTGGTGGCTTTAACAGCCAGCCAGGTTCATTAGAGCAGCAAGAACAAGGTCCAAAACCCAAATGCCACTGAAACCCCAATAAATCCTTTTCCATCAGAGCCAACATTGGTGTTTCCTGCCTTGGAAGTGAGGGAACATCCCTGGAAGTGTTCCAGGCCGGGATGGACAGGCTTGGAGCAGCCTGGGACAGCGGGAGGTGGCCCTGCCCACCAGGGCTGGGGCTGGAGGAGTTTTAAGGTCCCTTCCCACCCAACCCATCCCATGATCTCACCCAGAACCACAGCTCTTGGGAAACGAGCCAAAATCCCCCTGCCTTCCTTCATTTGTTACAAATCCATGAGTTTTTTGGGAACAGCTGCTGATTTCTGAGCTTTCAGGGCTGGCAGAGCTGCAAATCCTTTGGACTGGGAGCATCCATGGGGGAATCCCCGACCGACCTTCGCTCCACACCCACTCAGGGAACGCTGAGGGAAGGGCAGCTCCTACCAGGATCACAAACCAGAGGGGAACGCACCTCCCCGGCCCTGCTGACCCCCAGGGAACTCCCTGTCAGAGCATCCGCACGATAAACAACGCGAAGCATCCCGTGAAATCCCGGCCAGGGTTCGGAACGCTCCAAGGAACGCTCAGGATACAAATATTTATGGGGCTTGATGAACTGCAGCCCTGCACTAATGAAAGCAAGGCTGGAGAGATGGGCCTGGACAAAAGGAGGAGGACTGGAGTGGAAATATTCCCGCTCCAATTCCCGCCCCGTGGCAGGGCCAGCACATCAACAGCAGGGAATCTTTCCCTGGAGCTGCAGAGGGAACTCGGCCAAGCCTGGCCCAGCAGTGCCCAGGTGTGCAGATGTCACCAGAACACCGGGACTGTGCTAATCCCAAACTGGGATTTCAATCCCATTTCCCTTGGTTTGAACCTGTCCAAGGCACAGGCAGGAAAACCTTTCTGGGAAGGCGAGATGGCACCCTGAGATTGCAGGAGGAGAGCACAGGGAATCCTCCTGCACAGGGGAGGGAGGGGATTCTTCCCTCCTGTCCTGCTCAGGTGAGACCCCACAGCAGCTCCAGCTCCAGGAACTCCAACATCAGGACATGGAGCTGCTGGAGTGAGTCCAGAGGAGGCCAAGGAGATGCTCCGAGGGTTGAAGCCCCTCTGGAGCCAGGCTGGGAGGGTTCAGCTGATCCAGGGAGAGCTCAGAGCCCCTTCCAGGGCCTGAAGGGGCTCCAGGAGAGCTGGAGAGGGACTGGGGACAAGGGATGGAGGGACAGGACACAGGGAATGGCTCCCACTGCCAGAGGGCAGGGATGGATGGGATATTGGGAAGGAATTCCTCCCTGTGAGGGTGGAGAGGCCCTGGCACAGGTGCCCAGTGAAGCTGTGGCTGCCCCTGGATCCCTGGAAATGTCCAAAGCCAGGTTGGATGGGGCTTGGAGCCACCTAGGACAGTGGAAAGTTGGGAATCCTCATGACAGGAGCTGGACTTGAGGAGCTTCAGAGATCCCTCCCCACCCAACCCATTCCATGGCTCAGCCTTTGGGGATCCCCTGATCAAGCCCACAATCATTCCCATGCCTGATTTTTCATCCCAGTTCCAGGATGGGGAGGTGGCACCTTCAGGAAGCTGAACTTCCCAAGGCTCTGGAAGCACTGGGAGGCTCCTGAGTGCAGGAATTCCAGCTGTGGGCAGCACCAACCCTCAGCTCCTCCCCAGAGAGCCCCTCCTGCTGCAAACTCCTGCAGACATCCTGCTCTTCCCAGCCTGTCAAAAGTTATTCCAGGAATTCCATGAAAACGCCTTTCCCGTGGCATTGCATCCCCCCCTCCAAAAACAGCCTAGATAAGAAACGCCTGCCTCGAGCACACGGGAAGTTCAAAGAGGAAAAGCTGCTCATCCCAGCAAATATTTGCTCCAGCTCCTGCCTCCAGAGTCTTCCAGGTGTCTGATAAATTGCTGGACTCTCCCAGCCATTCCCAGCTGGATGAAAAGCGCTTCCTGAACTCCTCCAAGAGGATCAGGGAGTGAGAGCAGAAAGAAACCAACCCAAGCATGTGGCAGCAGGTCTGGCCACAATGGCTTTCCAAGGAAATCAAAGCTCCCTGCGCATTCCTCGTGCTCTGGATCCACTCTGGGAGCAGATAAAAGCCACATTGTAGTGGAGGCTCCACCTCAGCCACTCCGGCAGAATCTAGGTCAGCGCGATCCCCTGGGAACGCCGGGATGAGCCGGGGGCGCTTCCGGAGGGATTCTGGATCAAGGCAGTGTTTTTATAGAGCAGCTGGCAGCCACCTCCTCCCGCAGCTCCATCCTCTCCCAAAGCCTCCACGAGCCAAGAGCGACGCTTGGAAAAGGCTTCCAGCCCTTTGGAAAAACAAGGCTGTGCCCTCATCCAAAGGGAAAGCAGAACACCGGGATTCTCCTCAGTGCTCCCGATACCCCAGGGCTCCTCTCCTGGCAGGTGGGGACAATTCCAGCCCCTCCAGGTCCCCCAGGTGGCTGCAGATCCAAAGCCACCAGCTGTGCTCCCACCGTCCCCATTTCCAACAGGGAATGGGGTGCAGGAAGTTTTTTGTGGCACTGGATTTAAGCAGGACCATCTTTGCTGGCCGGGAGTGAAGCTTTTCATCCCAGCTTTATTTCTGGGATCAGGGCTCAGGACATGGTTCCTCTTGGCTGCATGGAAAGAACTTGATGTTTTCTGCCCAAACAGTTCCACGGGGACTGGGATTAATTCCGACAATAATTGGTGGAACAGAATCCCAGGTCCAGCACGATCCCTTCGCTGCCTCCGGAGGGATGGAGGGAGGCAGAGTGCTGGGAGGAGGAGCCTTTCCTATCCAAAAACCTCATGTTTGGACTCAATTCCATTCAAAAAAGGGGAAAAAAACTCCACAACCAAAGGAACAAAAGCTCAGCCTCCAAAATCCCATTTTCATTCCTGTGTGGAACTCAACAACTCCGGCTCTGTAAAGCCCAGTTTTTGTTTTCTGGGTGTTTTTAACTTCCCCCTCCACCAGCATTCCCATCCCAAGGCACAGGTGGAGCTCCCAGCAGGAGGGATTCCAGGGCCAGGAAGGGTTTGGAGCTCTCCAGGGATGAGTTACCTCGTGTCCACAGGGATATTAAAGACAATTCCTGAATTTCAGCCTCCATAAAGACAAAAGAATTCCAGGATAACCTGTCCTGTGTTCCTGCAGCTTCACCTGGCAAAACTGGGGTCAGCTCCGTCCCATCAGAGCTTCCCACCGTCCTCCTCTCTCCCAGGGCCAGAGGTCTGGGGGTGGATTTGGGAAGATGCAGGTTTGGACCCTGGGGAGGTCCTGCCTGTGCCACAGCAGCTGGAAAGGCAGGAAAATGGGGACGGGGAGGGAAGAGGACAATATTCCCTGATTTTAGAAATTTCACAGCAGCTGGGAGTGTGAATTTGTAAATTCTGCTCTTTCAGTGCTCCCGTTCAGGAATGGCAACTCCACCACTGCCCTGGGCAGCTGTGCCAGCCTGGCCAACCCTTCTGGGCAGGAATTTATCCCAAAATCCAACCTAAACCTCCCCTGGCACAACCTGGGGCAGGTTCCTCTTGTCCCTTGTTTCCTGGGAGCAGAACCTGCCCGAGGGGAAGTTTCACCTCATGTGAGCAAGAAAACAAATCCTGAAGGGAAACCTCTCCCCCCAGCCCCCCAAAACCGAGGATCAAGTGGCTGCATCCACATTCCAACCCCGGATTATGCAAACTCTTCCCAGTTTGCATCATTCCATGCCCATTTTGCTGGGTTTATGCCACTTATCTCTGATCCAGGATCTTCTCCAGAGCCTGCAGTCTGCCTGGGTGAGCCATTTATCTCCAAACCCAAATAAAGCCCATTTTTAGGCTGGGCCATTGCATGGGAAAGATGCACTTTGAGTGAACAGCTTGAATTAACGAGCCAGTAAAACATAAAGTGATCTTTTTTGTAGTTCTTGGCATTAAAGGGAGCATCAAGCTCCCCTTTTTTTGTTGGAATGGGTGAATGGAGCTCAGTTCTGGTATCAAGTGATGCATTTCAGGTTTGCTGTCAAACAAAGAGAAATAAAAACCCCCTTTTTCTCTTGGGGAGCCTTTTACTGACTGATAACCAGGATAATTAGATTTTAACTGGGCTGCCCACAAAGAGCCAGCATTCCAACCATCCCCTGCCTCCTTTCCCAGCTCAAAAGGCTTTGCAGGGAGAAAGAGGAAAAAAGGAGGAACCATTAAAATCCCATTTCAACAGAATCCTTGTGTTTCTCAGAGCAAGGCCATTAAAAGATGCACTGATACCTCAAGGATTGGGTTCCTCCATCTGGGGAAAAACGGGATGTTCCTTTATCAGGGCTGTGCTGCAACCTGATCCCAAATAAATTCCATTTATTGGCACATTTGCTGCAGCTGAGCCCAGGATGTGGCGCCAGCTGTGCTGCAGATGTGCTGCTCCTGCAGCCCTGGCAGTGTCCCCACTGCCATCCCGGGCTTTTGGGGACTCTTTCTAAAATAAAAAATGGGATTAGGAGAAATAACAATCATTTTCTCTTTCTTTGCAGCTCCTCATTCTCCACTTCTCTCCAGGTGTCGATAATTCCCTGCTCAGGTTCCAGGGAGGGTCAAATCCTGGATCATTTCAGAGCACCCAACGCCACCTGGGCAGGGACAGTGTCCCTTCCTCGGGAACAGCATTCCCAAATCTCTGCCTCCAGCAGCCAAGTCCTTCACCAAACACGGGATTTTCACTTTTTCCCACCTCCTCAGAATATTTTTTAATTTATTTTTGTTTATATTTATAAATATAAATATCACATATTTATTTATATTTGTTAATATATTTAAATAATTTATATAAATATAAATATTTTATTATTTTATATATTATATACTTTTATATATTTTACTTATTTTACATATTATATACTTATATATTTTATATATTCTATATTTTTATATATTCCATCTATTCTATATTCTATAATAATCTATTGTTATATATTTATATTATATATATTATTTTAGATACTATAAATATCTATAAATTATTTATATCTCTATTTATTTATTTTTTTTTCAGTTAGGAAGGAAATGGGTGCGTTGGGATAAAGGAGCAGAATTTTCCAGTTAGGAAAACAAACCATCCCAGCCATTCCCATTTCCCAAAGCAGCTGACAACCATCGAGGCAGCAGCTCCTGCTTCCCCTTTCCACAGCTCCCCACCCCAAATCCCTTCCCACCTCCTTCTCCCAGCGGCAGGAACAGGAAAGGAGTTCCTGAGAAAACAGATTTATTAATTTATTCCCCCCTAAGAAAAGGGCAGATACAAGCACTTGCTGCAGAGCCAAAAATTCCAGGAGCTCTAAATCAGGTTTATAAAGCTCTTCAAACACCTGAGAGGTGAAGGCAACTGAATCACAGGGTCACAAAAAAATTAAAATAAATTAAAAATTCAGTTAAAAATAAATTTTAAAATCCCAGCTGCTCTTTAATCCTAGAAATATTCCGACCCTGTGGACACATAAAGGAGCTTTAAAGCTCTCCAGGCATCCAATATTCCACTTCCAGCCGGGCGGGATGGATTTATTTGGGAGAAAGCCGCAGCCCAGCCCCTGTTTCCAGGTTTCTCAGGGATGCGGCTCGGGGCTCCCCTGTGCCAAGGATAAAACTCCAGGCACGGCTTTGGTGTTCACAGCCCCCTTCCTCCCTCCATGGGCAGCAATTCCCTCTGGAGCAGATCCCGGATGGAAAAGGATCCCGCTTTGCCCTTAATTAGCCCCAAAGCGGCGGCACCTGCGCAGCCCGGGGGGGGTTAATTAATTACTTAATTAGCTGGGCGGAGCTGATGAACCCAAGCGATTCCAGCTGGGGAAGGAAAGCAAAAGCCACTTTCAAACAAAAGGGAGGAAAACCATCCCAGCACCGCCTGCAAAACCCCGGTAAATCCATGAAAATCTTCCCAATTCCGGGCTCTTTCCCAGCCGCAATTCACGAGGATTTCGCTGCAGAGGGAGCACAAAAAGCCCTTTTGTTCCCCTTTTCCAGATGTGAGGAAAAGCTGGAGCAGGGCAGGTCACGGTGGCAGAGCCCGGGATGGGGTCACTCCTGCTGCCCCCAAAAAATTCCAGCGGGGACGGGAAGCATCCAACCAATCCCGGAGAGCAGGAAGGGTTTGGATTTGGTTTCCTTATTGCGAGAAAAATAAAAAAAAAATTAAAAAAAAAGAAAAAGAGGATTTTTAGAGACAAGAGGAACCTGCCCCAGGTTGTGCCAGGGGCGGTTTAGGTTAATTTTGGGATAAATTCTTGCCCAGAATGTTGCGTTTTTCCAAAGGGGAGCGGAGACATCCCAAAATTCAGATTTCAGGGACACTGCTCAGGCATGACGGAACATGAGGAGAGGAATAAAGGAGGAAAACAGCAAAACCCAGCCCAGTAAAAGCCAAATATTCCTTACAGCCACCTGCCAACAGCTAAAATCGATAAAAAAGGGGATTAGGAGAAATAAAAGCCATACCTTGGGGTGCCAGCAGCACACAGGAGCAACAGGGATGAGGTTTGGGATAAATAGAGAGGAAAACAGAGCGAAGCACGGAATATCCCGTGGAGCAGGAATGGTTTCCATATCCTGAACCTTCCCAGCCCCAGGCCTGAGGGGCTGGCACCAAACCCCGCTCCGAGAAGGGGGAAGGAGCAGGAGCTGTATCCCAGGCAGCTCCAGCCTCTTCCAACTCCCAGCAGGAACCCAAGGCGCAGCTCATCCCAGGAAATTCCAATCCATCCCGGGAAACCCCAGTCCTGCACATCCCAGGAAATCCCAATCCATCCCGGGAAACCCCAGTCCTGCACATCCCAGGAAATCCCAATCCATCCCGGGAAACCCCAGTCCTGCACATCCCAGGAAATCCCAATCCATCCCGGGAAACCCCAGTCCTGCACATCCCAGGAAATCCCAATCCATCCCGGGAAACCCCAGTCCTGCACATCCCAGGAAATCCCAATCCATCCCGGGAAACCCCAGTCCTGCACATCCCAGGAAATCCCAATCCATCCCGGGAAACCCCAGCCCTGCACATCCCAGGAAATCCCAATCCATCCCGGGAAACCCCGCTCCGTTCAGCTCCACCAGGGCCAGTTTGGGGACACAGAGACCTCACTGACCTCACGAAGGGAAGGGCGGCTCTGGAAGATGCTCAGGGTTCCAAAACAGGTGACAAAATTCCCACGACTCCTCATCCCCAAAATCCAGGCGGCCGCCAAAGCCCCTGGAGCCCCCAGGAAGGGGGAAATCATCCTCTAATCCGCTTGCTGTCCCCAGAAACTCAGAAACGAGGAACAAACGCCGGCTCCCTGCACCACAAACTCCCCCCTTAAGGGAACCGGGATTTATGGGCGGCTTCAATCCCGCTGCCAGGTGGGAAAATGGGATGGGCGGGGCTCTCCCATCCCAATCATCTCCTCCAGGTGCTCCTGGGCACTGATGGTCCCAGCTGGGAGCGCTGAGTGCCCAGGGATGGGCACCGGCAGCTCCCGTCCCCATGGATCCCTCAGAGCCTGCCCAGGACCTGCTCTCCCCATGGATGAATTCCTTCCTCAGGAAGCTCGAGGGATGCTCTGCCCTAGAGCCAGCTGCTGGAATTATCCTGTTTTCCAGAGGTTTTCTCCAAAAGAAGGGAAAAAGGATCATCCCATCCCACCCCTGTCGTTTCAGGGACACCTTCCACCATCCCAGGTTGCACCAAGCCCTGTCCTGGATATAAATTTGGAATAAACTCGCTGAACTCCAGGAATTTAATGGGATAAAAGAAGCACAGCTCATTCTAGCAGAGAATGCGCCTATAGATTGTCCCAGTGAAGTCTCCACCTTTCAGGGAACTTGAGCTCCTCATTTCTGTGCTGATTTGACTCCGCAAAAATCTGCCCAAACCGAAGGAAATGGCATTTCCAGCATCCACAGGTTTGTCTGGAATGTTGCTGGATAAAGTTACAAAACACAACCTGCTCTGCAACCAAAAGTTTGGAGAAAAAGTTCCAAACAGAGAAAATTCAATTTTTGTTTATGTGTGAGCAGCTTCACCTCACAGGGACACGGATTGTGCTGATGGTGTGACAAGAATTCCAAGGGAATTCCATGGAAAAATGGAGGTTTTCAGCATCCAAACCATCCCACTCCCAACTTTTCAGCAACCTTCCAGCCCGGCTGCCTCCTTGCAGAATTCCCAGAGGGAATTCCCAGCCTGTTCCCGTCATGAGGGTTTTCCTTGGATCAGCTGTGGCAAAACTGAAAGGAGGAGAGGAGAAAGCTGAGCTGGAAGAGGAGGAGAAAAGGCTTTTTCAGGGAATTTCCAAGCTCCAAAGGCTCCAAGAGCTCTGCCCATCCAAATCCCGGTGTCTTCTCCCACTCCATCCCAGTTTAAACACCCTGGAATGTTCTGCCCTGGCTGCTCTGCCTCTTCCCCATCTCTTTTCCAGGTGAAGATCACTCTGTGGAATGACAAAGCTCTGGTGTGGATCCACCTTTCCCCCACCCTTGGGAGCAGCCAGGGATCCATCAGCAGTGGCAGCCAGGAGATAAAATGCCCTGCTGGGAATTTGGGAAGGAGGAGAGGTGGGATAGCAGGAACTGGTATGGATTTCTCCCAGCTCTGGAGGCTGCAGAGGTGAGAAAACAGAACAGCAAAGGGAGGAGCTCTGATGTGAGAGCAAAACGGGGCTGGGGGAGATTTCCAATTCCATCTGCCCTTGGATAAAAACCGATAATCAAATACCTCTGGAATGAGCAAAAATATTTCCAAAGTGATGGAAAAGCTGTTAGCAGGGGCAGCAACTCCAGGGGTTTTATCTCCCTCACCAGGACAAAGGTTCATTAATCATCTGGCAGTTTTATGCACCCAATCTTATCTCCCCAAAGCTCCCCGAGCTCCCCTTCCAGGACATCCTGGAGCAGCACTGGAATATTGATTCCTGTTCTTGTCTCCATGTTCTTCTCTGGAATTGTGTTATTTAGGGAAATAGGAATGTGGGCATGGCTCTGTCCCGAAATGCAGCGGAGCATTCGGGATAAGGACTGGAAAATCCTTTTAGTAACGAGCAAAAATCACAGAATCATGGAATGGGTGGGAAGGGACCTTAAAGCTCATCCAGTCCCAGCCCTGCCATGGGACATCTTCCACTATCCCAGGGTGCTCCAAGCCCATCCAGCCTGGCCTGGAATGTTCCAGGGATGAGGAATCCACAGCTTTTCTGGGCACCCTGTTAAAATCCAGGACCTGCAGGAAGGTGGGATACAAGGCCACAAGTAGGAATGAAGCCAGAACTTCCCAAATCCCTTCTCTTTTGGGAAGGTGCTGCCAGACCTTTGGAGAGCACAGCTGGTGGAGACCCTGATCCTTCCTTAGCTCTGGAAAAATGGGAATATTCATCTTCCTCTCCTGGCTCAGCAGATGAGATTCCCCAGCCATCAGCTGATGTTTTTTATCATTTTTCCTGAATCTCTTGGCAAGAGATTGCCTTCCCTGACAGCTCAAACAGGGGCTGTGCTCACGCCGGCGTTGGGAACAGGCAGGGGAAGGCGATTTTGAGGAATCTCAGCTGGGGGAAGCCCAAATCCCGATTTCCCATCAACCAACCAAGTGCTTGAGGCTGGCTGACACCACAGAGGAGCTGCTGAGCTCTGGGCTCGGCTTAACCTCTGTCAAAACACCCCGAGAGCGCTCCCAGCAGCTTCCCACTGGGAATTGCTGCTCAGCTCCAGTGGCCATCCCTGGGGAAGGGCTCCAGCCTGGGGGGGCACAGCAGCCAGTGGGATCCAGGGAATCCCACCAGGAGCAGTGGGATCAGGGGCTGGGATGGGCACAGGCTGTGGGAAGAAGAGCCAGAGGGTTGAAGAGAAACCCTCTTTGCCGGAGAAATGATTCCTGTGGGAAGGGCAGAGGGGTGCTGGGAATGAGCTGAAGGTGGCAGGGGTGGCAGGGCTGGAGGTGAGCACCACACTGACGAGCACCTCCAGGATGAGCATCTCCAGGATGAGCAGCAGGCCTCCTGAGTGACCCCAGCAGGAGTTTGAGCTGGTTTGGGAGCACTGGGTGGTTTTGGGAGGGAGGGACAGGAGCTGTTCCATCACCGCTCCGCTGGGAACACCCAGAGCTGTCCATGAGGGACAGAAACCTCTGGAAGAAAGCGAAGCAGGGAAGAGAAACGCAGTGTTCCTGCAGGAATGACCTTCCAGGAGGTGGAGCCTGAGGAGCTCTGGAGCCACGGCTGCACTCCTCGCTCGGGCCCGAACTTACGCAATGATTTATTTGCATCCTGCCCAAAAACAAATGGATGTTTTACATATTTATATCATAAGATAAAGTCATCCTGCAGCTGATCAAAGCCAGGGCAGATCTGGAGGCGATTACAGCAAGTGTTTGCTTAACAGAGGTCATGATGCACTCGGAGCAGGCGAGGCTCCGGCTCTGCTCCGCACATGTGAGCGCTCCAGGAAGGTCGGGAGAGGCCCTGGATCCAAGTCCTGCCTTTCCAAGAGTTCAAGCAAAGCTGAACCTGGCTCCTCAGTCCAGGCTCTGGGACAAAGGGTTGGTCAAGGGGAGCAGTGTTGTGCTGTGTGTGAAATAAAATTGAGTTTAAAGAGGTTGGTGTCCGATGGAAGCTCAGTTTGGCTCATTTGGAGCTCTGGAGAATTCCTGAGGGAGCTGGGAAAGGGCTGGAGAATTCCTGAGGGAGCTGGGAAGGGGCTGGAGAATTCCTGAGGGAGCTGGGAAGGGGCTGGAGAATTCCTGAAGGAGCTGGGAAGGGGCTGGAGAATTCCTGAGGGAGCTGGGAAAGGGCTGGAGAATTCCTGTGGGAGCTGGGAAGGGGCTGGAGAATTCCTGAGGGAGCTGGGAAGGGGCTGGAGAATTCCTGAGGGAGCTGGGAAGGGGCTCAGCCTGGAGAAAAGGAGGCTCAGGGGGAATTTCTGGCTCTGCACAGCTCCCTGCCAGGAGGGGACAGCCAGGGGGAACAGGGACAGGAGGAGAGGGAACGGCCTCAGGCTGGGCCAGGGGAGGCTCAGGGTGGACAGCAGCAGGAATTTCCCCATGGAAAGGGGGAATCAGGAATTGGAAGTGCCCAGGGAGGGTTGGAGTGCCCATCCCTGGAGGTGTCCCAGGAGTTCCTGAATGTGGCACTCAGAGCTCCAGGCTGGGGACAAGGTGGGGATGGGGCTGGGACGCTGTTCCTGGAGCTCTTCTCCACCCTCAATGATCCTGATTCCATGGCTCTGGGAAATGGGGATGAGTCTCCAGCAGTTTCTGTGTGCTGGCAGGCCGGGCTCTGGAAAAGCTGGGAGCAGAGGACAGGGATGCTCCACTCTGCAGGCCTGGCACACCCTGGGCTGGCCTTGGGGGGATTTTCCTGGCTGGAATCCGAGGTTACCACTGAACCACACAGTTGGGAATGGATAAAGGATAAAGCAGTTTCCTCCTGGAAAGCCCTGCAGAGGCTGGGCAGACGCTACAAGATCCAAGGATGACCAGTCCAGCCTGGCTCTGCACTGGGATATACTGGGAATACTGATCCCATCCCTCAAGCTGGGTGTCCAGGAGACTTTCCCAGCTTTCACCCCCATGGGAAATCCAGGCTGATGCCAGGGGGTGTCCCTGGTGCATTCCCTGCCACTTCACTAAATGTCATCACATCTGCCTGCTCCCACTGAAACAGCGAATTCCTGCTCTTACACTGGAGCCTGGATTCCAGCACTGGAAGAGCCGAATTCTCCCCGAAAAACAGTCGGGAATTTGCCTTCTCCTGCTTTTCCAGCCCTGCAGAGCCACGCTGGGACCTTCCCCTCTTTCCACACAGCACAAAGGCCGGTGCAAGGCTCGGGAGACAAATCCAGCCGGGATTTGCAATCCCTGGGATCTCATTCCCAAACCCATCCCGACACAGAACTGTGAATGAGCTGCGGGATGGGAACATTCCCCTCCCGTTTAACGGGATGCTGAAATGAAAACCGCATCCCTATCTCCGCTGTCATCCCATCTCCCGTTTCCCTGGGAGGGCTCCTTGTCCCTCACTGCATCCCTAATGACTGGAAAGGGATCCTTAATGGGAAGGGATCCCTAATGAATGTGAAGGGATCCCTAATGAATGGAAAGGGATCTCTAATGAATGGAAAGGGATCCCTAATGAATGGAAAGGGATCCCTAATGAATGGAAAGGGATCTCTAATGAATGGAAAGGGATCCCTAATGAATGGAAAGGGATCTCTAATGAATGGAAAGGGATCTCTAATGAATGCCGTGTGTCCCGGGAGGAGGCGGGAGGCTCCCGGTGCCTCCAGCATCCCGAGCCTTCATCGCCGTGCCGGGGATGTCAGCGGGATGCTGATAAGAGCCTCGCCCCGCTCGTTATCAGCGTGTGCGGGGCGGGATGAGCAGCCGCAGCTGCCGGCTCCCCTGGGGCATTCCCGAAGGCACGGCTGCCTTTGGGAATGCTGCGAACCCCCGGCAGCTCAGGGGTTGGGAAACCGCAGGAATTTTTGGCGAGGATTTCCCGTCAGTGCCAGCGGAGGTGACTCCAGGTCAGCGGCTCCGAGCGCTGAACTCAGGGATGCTCCAGCTCTGCCGAGCGTTTCCTCTCCTCTTTCTCCTCTCCTGTTCCTCCTCCCCTGATCCCACAGAATTTTTTTTTTCCTCGTATTTAGTTCCTTACACATCGCTGGAAGAGAAGCCAAAGCACAAAGAACTCCGGCAGCACTGACCAGCTCAGCTCAGCTGTGTTCAGTGCTTCTCTGAACCCCAACTTCCCCAGCAGTTCCAGCCCTTGAAATTCCTGGGGATCTTCCCATGAAAAAACCCCGTGAAAATGTGCTTGGAAAACAGCAAAAGCCTGGAGATTTAACAACAATAAAAAAAAACAAAACTACAGGTTTTAGACAGAAATCATCTCAGCAGCATGAACAGGTCGGAGCAGTCTGGGCATGGGGCAGAGGCTCTGCCATGGAAAAGGGATTATTTGGTCTATAAAGGGATTTTGATACAAAATACGTGAAAGAACCAAGACTTCCTGTAGCCAAATTCCTGCATAAAACATAAAACTGACCCAGACTTCAAACAACATCTCAAAAACATTCCAGCAGATCCATTAAGAGCTGGGTTTGTAAGGAAGTCGAGGGAACCAGGCCTGCCACCCAGCATTTTGCTGATTTTATTTGGGAAATTCCGTGTTTCTCACCACCTACACTCACTAAAAAGGACTCACCACGAGTTTTAAGGACATTTCTTTGCTTAAAGGGCTGAGGGGATGAATCCAGGCTGGATTCTGCCAGGATTGGGGAGCAGAGGTGCCACAGCCTCCACCCCACCTGACACCCCCCAGATGTTGATGGGATTTCCTCAGGTGGGCACCACGCTCGGCTCCCCCATATCCAGGGAAAACCAGACCTTTTGGGATTTGCCCTTCTGCTTCCAAGACTTCCCTCACCAGAATATCCCTGAGTTCTGATCCCCCAGAAACGCTGCTCCACCAGGATGGACACGGGGTGAAAAAGGGGAAATGACCTCAAAATAAAGGGTTCACATCCACTTCCCTCCCAAAAATCCACCCCCCTGGATCAGCCTCCAAGCTCTTAGCAAGCCTAATCCTGATTTTCCAACTGAATTCCCTCAAACCTCTGCAGAGCCCTCAGCAAAGGACAGATTTCATCCTTCTTATCGGAGCTTCGGAGACAACATTTATCTTCCTGACAGGAATCAGCTTGATTCCCCAACACGGAGACAAAGGAAAAGGCCACGAGCCCCAGGAGGGCCTGGATTGTTTCAGCTGGTGCAGCTGAGGGCTGAAATCCTGGAGAGGAGAGTTTGTTCCCAGTTTGTCTGCACGTGGAGCTCTGGGATGGTTCCAGCACACTGGGGCTGGTGGGAGCTGGAGCAGATCCCGGCTGTGCACACAGAGCACAGATCTTGATGGAATTTTGGGATGTTTGGGATCCTGGGGGCCCTCCCCAGCTCCTGAAGCCATGTTCCTGCTGCTCCAGGGCTGGCTGGGCCACGGGACAGGGATGAAATAATTTTTGGATTCGCTATGGGAGCAGCGAGGGTTCAGTGGGGAGGGTGTCCCAAGGCTTGGGAAGGAGATGAAAGAGCCTTTGCCCCCTTCCAGGCTGGAGAAATGGTTCCCAGCCCATTCTCACCTGGTGAACCTGAACAGAACCCTTTGCCAAAAGTTTTGGGATGGAAGGGACCTCAAAGCTCATCTTTTTCCAACCCTGACACTCTCCACTATCCCAGGGTGGATATCCTGCCTGGATATATCCATCCAGCCTGGCCTTGGACACTTCCAGGGATGGGGTTTGTGCCCTGGTCGAGATGGGGAAACGCCACAGGAATGCTGGAGCAGCTCCCTAAAGCCCCAGGCCTGCTGTGCCCTGCGAGGGAAGATTTTGGGAATTGTTTCCACCAGGTTCCTGGCAGCTCCTCGGCTGCCAGCACCAGTCCCAAACTGGTTTGCGGGAAGGAAACCACTCCCATGCTGGGCACCACAGGCTCCAGACACATCCAGCAGCTGGGACAATGCACCACAAATCGGGATTGGGCAGAGCTGGAATCTCCCCATTGGTGGGATAAGTGTGGCAGCTGCTCCAGGGACAGGAGGGAAGCAAAACAAATTCCCTGCCCGGGATGGAGGTCCTGGGTTTGCAGCCTGGATCCATTTTTCTAGGGAATTCTCCATCCTGCTGGAGATGGATTCTGGACAGGGAGGGAGGAGGCACCTGAAACATTCCCTGAGCCTTGATTAACACCTGGTTTTGCTTCAAAAACATCTTCCTGGTTTATCCTGACTTTGAGCTGCTTCCTGCAGCTCTGGGATGTGCCAGAGATCTGCAGCCAGGCAGAGCAGCCCAGCCCCAAAAAACACAGTGTCCTGCCATGGAGAGGGTGTCTCCATGACCTTCCCCTCTCCAGGCTTCCAGGTTTTGTTTGCTTGAACTCTCAGTTCCTTTTTTATGGTTCCCCCGAGCTGACAGGCTCAGCACAGGCTCTGCTCCCATCATTCTGAGATCCAGATTCCAGACAGAGCTTGCCAGCCCCGTGGAAAACAGGTCCTGGGAGCTGGTGGAACCAAATCACAAGGAAACAACCAACAAGGCTGCTCTGGCTTTAAAGGAAAAGTTTCCAAGCCCGTTTTTTCACCTTGAGCAGAGCCAGCAGAGCTGCCCAAGGCTGGGATTATCCCATGGGCAGGTGCACACATGGATCACCCTCCCCACCAGCCAGATCTGAGCCTGGAGAGGCACCTGGAGGTTTGGCCTGTGGAATCCAGCAGAACTGAAGCGTTTCTGCCTTTGGCTGAGCTCAGCCTCCCTCCCAATCCAGTCATCTAGGGGCCTTCCAGGCGGGAGCTGCTCCCTGCCCAACGGAGAGGCTCTTATTGGGATTCAATGAATGTATCTGATCCAAGAGCTCCACGGGGATTTTCCTCAGCTGCTCCTCACCCCTGCCTAGATTTTGGGTGGCAGAACATTTGGGTTTTGGCAGCAGTTTTCCCAGGATCTGCACAGGAGCAGGCACCACAGGCTCATAAAGCACGGTGGGAATTATGTGCAAGAACAGCTCGAGCTCCATGGAAAATCCCAGCTGGCTCAGTAAGGGATGTTCCCCTCCCTGCTGGGAGCACCAGCACCTCTCACTGAGGTCAAGGCAAGTAAGGATCCAGATCCTGCAAATTCCAGCAATGGAATGGGTTCCTTCTCCCCCATCCTTCCAAGCCAACCATCACCAACCCCATTTTTCCTCTTGAAGCTGAGATATTTGAATTGTCCATGAATATCTTCCAGTGGAGGGGCAGCTGAGGAATTGCCCTTTGGAATGTTTCCAAAGTGGACAATTCCAAGCCCTGGGAGCTCCCCACACTCTTAAAGCCTGACAACTCCTCAGATTAGGAGCTGACTTTTTTCAGGGTGACCTTAAATGCCTCTCTCAGTGCAATGCTCTGAGCCCATGGCAGAGCCAAGGCTTGGTTCCAGCTCTCCTGTTTCCCGTTCCCTGATCCCACAGACTCCTCCCTGTCCCTTCCACAGAAGAAGCCAGCACAGACCAGCTCTGCTTGCTGGGTTCAGTGCATTCCCACATGAGCAGGAATTCCAGCTTCCTGGAATTCCTGGTCACATCCCAGCCCTTCAATCCCACCCCATGAAAACCCCCACAAGCCAGAGAGGGGTTGGACTTCTGGAGGCACTTCCATGGGGGAAGGAAGCAAGGAGCTGCTGCCCTGGAGTAAAAGCTGGACAAGACAATTCCACACAAAAGGCAGCAGTTGCCATCCACAGCTGCAGAAGCCAAACTGGCTCCCAGTGGGATCCTGCTCTCCCCATCCCTCCCACACTGCCCAACTCTCCCCAGGACCACCTGGATGGGGTTCCCTTCCCACCCTGCATTCCCAGCCCCCAAAGTGCCTCCCAAAACCCCCAACAGGAGCCCAGTGCTACTGGGAAAGTGCAGAATTCCTTCAGTTTATTGCAATATAAAAACTCTTGCTGGGATGGAAGATGAGGAATGGAAACACATCCTCAGCAACCCACGCACTGTCTGGCTCCCACTGGCTGCTCCATCTGGATCCCACCCAGCTGCAAAAATGTCTGGGAGCTCCCAGAGCTCTCCAGGGAGGGCTGACCCCAGTCAGCTCCTTATCCTGGGTGCTGGATCAGCACAGCCTGTCCTTTCCTGACCGTTCCCCCCTCTGGAGCAGCTCCTGGTTCCAATCTCCCTGCCCATGATTTCCTCGGTTTCCTAAGCAAGCTTTCTCCTTGGATTTGCTGAGGGATGGATTCCAGTCCCTGCCTGGCTGCAGGAGGGCCTGTGCCCCTCAGTCGTGGCTCCTCTGAGTCACTTTTTGGCCAGACACAAAGCAAAACTCTGCTGAATGGAGCAGCAAAGCCAAAGGCCCAGCTTGGGCCTTAATTTGATGACAAACAAATCATTCATCCGCTGTGACTGAGGTGGGAGGAGAAAGGTCCAGGCTCCAAACACAGCCTTTTCCCACTGGAAATGTCCTTCCCACTCCTGGCTGTCACCTCTGGGCCTTGCCCAGCTGGGGAGGGCAGCAGTGACCTTGAGATGCTCAAAGCTCAGGTTTGGGGGCTCTGAGATGGAGCGGTCCTGAGGTGTTTTATTGTTTTAAAATCACACAAATGCTGCAATAGACTCCACTGGGAGCAAATCCCTGGGAGGTTTTCCCTGCTGGAAGGGGCTGAACCTCTCCTTTATCATCTCCAGTGCCCATGAGGGCAGAGGAGATGGGGATGGGGGAGATCCCTCAGCTCTGGGCCTCAGTGCACAGCCAGGACACATTTCCACCTCACTTCACCCCGTTTCTGGGTTCTGGCTGACACAGGTGAAAGCAGCACAAAAAACATCCTGAAAATGCTAAAAGCTTGGGAATGCACTCGTGGAGTGGGAAGGAGTCTCCACGCACATTCAGGGAGGGAATATTAACCTGGCTTCACTTCCACAACATTTCTGTAGGAATAGGGCCTGTGGGCACAGCAGAGCTGCTGCAGGGAACAGGAGCAGAGCAGGAGGGGGAAGAAGAGGAACTGAACAGGCTGAGACCTGGAAGGAAACAGGGAAAAAAGGGGAGAAAAAGGGAGGAAAAGGGGGAAAGGGAGAGGTAAAGGGAAGATGTTGCTCCAGAGGGCAGGAGCAGGAACAACCACTGGCACATGCTGTCATCCAGCTCTGCCTTGGTTGGGCTTTACTTTGCCAGGAATTAATAGGACAAAAGTAGAACTCAGAGCAGTGCAGCAAAGCCAAGCTTTGCCCCAGGAGTGGGGAGGAGACAAAGCCTTGCAGCCCCCTGGAAATTCCCAGGGAATCTCTGTTTGGAGAGCAGGGTTTGGTGGCACTGGCTGCAGCCCCTGAAGGATCCAAGGGGATCAAAGATCCATCCATCCCAACTCCTGCAGAGCCTGCTCAGCAGCTCTGGGGTTTGTCTCTTCCAGGAGGTTCCTGGCACTCACTCCGAGGCAGGAACGGTGGGTGGAAGCCAGGGTGGGCTCTGGATGGGTTGGAGATTGTTTTTCACGGGTTTTCTGTGGTGTTGAAAGAAATCCTTCGTTCTCCATGACCTGGGAGCTCTTGGGAGTACAACGGGGTCGTGCTGGAGCTCTGGAGCTCATTAAATCCCAGCACTGAGGCTCAGGAGTTGGAGCGAGCTCCCTGAGCTTTATTGGGGATATCAGCACCACCTCAGGGGCTGCTCACAGCCTTTCCCTGCCTGCAGCATTCCCAGAGGCTGGAAATGGGATGGGTTTTCCACACCACCAAGCCCTCAGAGCTGTGCCCAGGCTCCCTGTGCTGCCACCAGGAGCTGGCACACCCCAGGAATGATCCCAAAGGGAAGGGAATGGCTGCTGGGAGAGGGCAGAGGGGGCCCTTGGAAGGAATTGGCCTCAATGACTCACCAAAACCCCAGGTTTTACATTGAAGTCCGGATCCAACCCCCTGTATCCAAACTCCTTTCCCAGGAGGCACAAGAGGAGCCCACAGGATCCATCTCCCCAGATCCCTCTGCCCTGTTCCATCCCATAAATCCTTCCCTGCATTTCCACTTGCTGGAAACAAATGGTTTTCCAGGTGGCCCCAGGAAGAGAAACACAAATCCAGCATGTGATTTGGATGCAGGGATGGAGCTGTCCCTTCCCTCAGCTTCCTTGCGTCACCTCCTGCTCTGGGACAGGCCAGGCCTTTCCTGCCCGAGCAGAGACAACTCCAGAGCGACTCCAGCCAAATTCATCCCCCCAGTTTTGTCCTGCCCAGGCCCAGCTGAGGGAGGTTGATGTCCAAAGAGGACTCAGAGCTCATCCCCTGAGGGTTGTGGTGTCCAAATCCACCTCAAACAACGTCCAAAGCCGTCCCTGTGCTTTCAGCCTCATTGTTATTCCTAAAGATCCCAAAGTGTGCCCACACTGGAGCCATTCCCAGGATCCTGGCCATCAGGAAGAGCTTGTGCCCATCCCAATCCAGCTCCACGAGGCAGGACAGAGGCCTCTGGAGCCTCCCACTGATTGTAATTAATGGTTTTTAATCTGCTGCTGCTGAGGGGAGGCCGACAGCGCTCCCGTTAACTCCATCCCTTCCTCTCAATCCCACAGCTACAAAGACCCTGTGGAAGGCCCTGGTGCCATTGTGGGAAGGGAAAAAGGAATAAAAAGTTGAGAATCTCAGGAGGTGATGGATTTATCATCTGCTCCTGCTCACGGAACGAACCCGTCACGAGCTGGGGGAAGAGCCAGCCTCGGAGAAGCCGAGCTGGAGATTTCCACAAATCCCTGAGGAAAACAGCGCTCTGCTAATCCCAGAGGCTCCAGGCCAGCACTGAATATCCATTAGGCTGGGAAAAAGCCAAGACTCCAGCTCCAGGCCTCTGCTTTCACTCTTTGTGTTGGTCCTGTGCTCGTTTTCAGGGACTCTGTGGCAAAGACACTTTCAAAGGCCACGGGGCCACCAGAACCTCAAAAACACCATGTTTTAAGGTCTCCAGAAGAAAGAAGCTCCAACACATCTCCCTCAACCCTCTTGGAGCTGTGGAGATCTCCCAAAGCAGGAATTCCCCAGCAGAGCAGACCACACAGATGGAACCAGCTGGGAAAAAAGGGCCTGGATTTTTTTATATCTATTTTTTTTATATATATATATCTCCATTTTTTTCTGCTGTTGCTTTAACCTGCAGACAGTAACTCGAGGAGGTGCCGCTCATCTCCTAAAGTTCCCTCCTGCCCAACCTTAAATGACATCCAGGGAGACACAGAAAACCCTCTGAGCTCCCTTTTGGCACAATCACAAAGCACAGAAGCCGAGGTGGGAAGTCCCCAAAAGTGCCAGCACATCTCCAGACAAGTCTGACACCCTCAGTGTCCCAAAACTCCCCTTTTTCGCCTGAAATCTGAGTTCATTTTGAAGGCAGCACTTGCATAAGCACTTCTGCATGTGGTTAAGTTGTAAAACTTGGCCCAAGGTTTCCCTCACCGTGGTTTGAGTGTTATTTTAGGGGGGAGGGAGGTTGTAGACACTGAAAATCCAGACCTACCCAAGCTTCAAATAAGTCTCTTTTTTTTTTTTGTCCTGCAGACTGAAATTCCTAGAGTTGAAATCCCTGTTCTTTTTTTTGGAATAGCACCTGGGAGAAGGTTTAACCCCCTGAACAAGCACTACCTTAGAAAAAAAGGAAGTTTATTAGTTCTGTTCTTTAGAGGGATATAAATGTATTATTAACAGCATCGGGGATTATTAAAACTTGGGGAAAGCAAATTAAAAACTAATTCTGTCCTCACTATTTCCTGATTTTTTTGTGCTTTTCCTACCCTGGAGTGGGAGGTGCTGCACAAGAGGGGAGGGATGGATGGGAAAGGCCTTTAAGTGCCTTCCCTGCCTTGGATTTTCCTTTCCTGCTTCTTTTCACTTCCCTGTCTCCAGAGGCTGGAGAGGGAAACCCTGGGAGTTCCCAGAGCCAAAACAGTTTGGATTTTCTCCTCCTCACCCCTTAATTTGCATGAAATCCTCCCTTTTCTGCACTGCATCTTCTGAAATATTGTGGATAAAATAGGAAACAAGAGCAAATCCAAACTCTGGTGATCTGAGTGCAGCCCTTGAGCAAGGAAAACCCAGCACTGGGGAGAGACTCAGGGAATTCCTCAGGGCTGAAACCTGCCCTTAAACCTGTGATTAAACACAACTAACAGGAGCTCAACAGCAAACTTTAACAGGAGAATAATTGACACCCAGCTCTGGAGCTGCTCTTTCTCACCCTGTCCTTTGTGATATTGTCAATTTACACAAATTCCAATCATTAGGGAAAAAATCAAATTATTTCTCGTGCAAGGAGCAAACAAACTTAGGTTCCTCTTCCATCCAGGATGGTGGAGAGAGATTAAATTAGGGAAAATACAGATTCCTCTGCTTATTTTGCTTTTGGAAACACTTTTCCATATCCTTGTGAGGTTCCTTGCTTGCAGGGGATATTTATCCTCCACAATAATTCCCCATCCTGCTGCGGTTCCAATGGTTTTTAAAAGGATGCAACAGAAAATCCACTCACCTGGAGGCCCTGGGGGCTGAGAGCTCTCAGATCTCTCACTCCTGAGGGAGTTTCCTGAAGGGAATCCTGTTTTTCCAAGTGGAACAGCACAAATTCCTGGTGAGAAGGATCAGAATTGGGATGTGTGTTAAGGAGGATTGTCCAGGACAAAAGCTGCACCTCAAAAGTTAAATCAATGAAGGAGAGGGCTTGAAAAAAAGTGGGAACAGATTTCTGTCAAATTCTCCAGGATCTTCCCTGGGATGTTGTTTTCAAGACATGGATTCCATGAGACCAGACAGGTGAGCACAAAACCTCCTTGGATCAGCCACAGGTGCCACCTACTCACGGCTGTTCCTCATCCCCACCCTTGGAAAGGAGATTTCCCAGGCTTTCCAAGGTTTTCCAGGGAAGATGCCATTTGGGAATGTCCCATCTGCTGCTCTCAGGGACAGTCACCCACAGGGACACCCCGGAGTGTCCCTGCTGGCAGAGGATCCACAGCTCCCTCCAGAAACCTGGGAGCTCCGGAGGGGCTGGAGCTGTCCTGGAGGTGTCTGAGCAGCCTCTGGATCACCCAGGGGAGGGACAGGACTCAGTGCAGGTGCCCCTGCAGGGATTCACTTCCAATTCTCAAGGAAAATTCCTGTTTGAGTCAGGGAATTCAGGCCTCACTAGCCCTGGGTTTCCCCATTTCTCCAGGAATATTTTGCAGATTTAAGCTACCCCAGGTGGTGATTTGGGCTCTCTGAGGAAAGAGCCATTATAAATTCCTATCAATTCCTCCCTGGGAGGGTGGGAAGGCCCTGGAATGGATTTCCCAGAGAAGCTGGGGCTGCTCCTGGATGTCTGGAAGTGCCCAGAAGGTCCCTCCCCACAACATCCCATAGGGAGGGGACAGCAAGGACAGGACCTGTCATGTCCAGAGCCCCTTTAATTCTCCAACTCAAGAGATCCAAGGTCAGTCTAAAGGTAAAAATGAGCTGGTTTCCATCTTTCCAAGGGTCCCAAAAAGCAGAGAACTGGATGAAAGGCACTCATGACTCCTCCATGCTGGCAATTACAAGCTCCTCGTTAAGACCTTTGCTGAAAGAAATGTAATTTAGCCACTAATGTGGCTCTACCCAGGGACAAAACACAGCAAGAGCAGCGTGGAGCCTTTATCTCCCCACTCTCCCATTAATTTTCCTGCTCTTTCAGCACCCACATCCCTGGCTGGGATCTGCTTTGATGGTTTGTTGGTTCAGGGTGTAATCAGCACTAATAATTTCTCCACCCCAGGACTATTAGGCACGTTTGGGAAGTGATTTCCCACCCCTCAGAGACCCTGCAACTGGATACTTTTGTGTGCTAACCCGTGGATTTCCTCCACTTCAGCATATCCCGAGGCCTCGAGGAAATCAGCAATCCAAACAAATTCTGCTGGGGTTTCAAAGATGAATTCTTGCAATAACACTGCCCTGAGATTGGATTTGGGGCTGGAGCTCTCTGCAAAAGCAGGGAAATGTCCCAGACAAAGAGAGATTTGCCCAAACTTCAGCTCAGTGGTCACGTACTTTTGTTGTCCCCCTTCCCTGCACTGATTATCCAGATTATTTCTGTCTCAGCACGGCTTCAGCCACTTTTCCTCATCCAGAAACTCATCCTTTCCACGAGTTCCAAAGAAAAATGAAAGCAAGCAGATTAAAAATAGAAGAGGAAAAAAAAAAAACCACCAAAAACCCAGCTTGCTATCTGCACTGACTTTTGCTTCTGGCACTTGCAGAGCTGTTCCTTGTTTTGTTTGCTTTGTTTCTTGCCTTTTTGTCTCCCCTTTCCCAAGAGAGAACTGCAAAGGTCAGATGCTGCCACGCTCTGTGTGTCCTGCAGGAGCTGCCTCGGCTCTTGGCAGGCTCAGGAACCAGACAATTCCTTAGGAGAGATCCCAATCCAGGCTCGGGAACGGCAGCAGGAGCAGGACATGGGAATCCTGAGCCCTGGGCTGAGAGCAGCACAGCAGCCAAATCCTCACCCAGGGCTGAGCACTGAGAGCAGGGGAACATCCAGGGGCAGGAAAAAAGGGGGGAAAGGAGATTTTGTGTCTGGGTTAAAAGGGGTGGATGAGGAAAAAATGGATTTTATGTCTGGGTTAAAAGGGATGGGTGAGGAAGAAATGTGGATTTTATATGTGAGTTAAAAGAGGTGGATGAGGGAGAAGAGGGGATTTTATGTCTGGGTAAAAAGAGGAGGATGAGGAAAAAGAGTGGATTTTATATGTGAGTTAAAAGAGGTGGATGAAGAAGAAGAAGAGGGGATTTTATATGTGAGTTAAACGAGGTGGATGAGGGAGAAGAGTTGATTTTAGACCTGGTTTTAGAGAAGGGGCTGAGGAAAATGAGTGAATTTTATACCTTGGTTAAAAGAGGTGTCTGAGGAAAAAGTGGATTTTAAGTCTGGGTTTAGGAGAGACGGCTGAGGGAAAAGAGTGGATTTTAGATCTTGGCTGTGTGTGGAAGCAAATCCTCCAAGTGTCTGGGGGGTGAAAAGGAGCTCAGTTCTTCCATGGAGACGAGACCAAATGAAAGAGCTGATGGGAAAGAAAGAGGTTTGAAATGAGAATGAATAACCTGCCCCAGGTGTTCTGGGGAAAGGGAGCTCCAGAGTTCAGCCATCATTGCTGCAATCCTTCAGAGCTTCCAGAGTGTTTTATTCCCAAATGGATCACAGCCATGGAATCACGGAACCGTTTGGCTTGGAAGGGACCTTAAAGTTCATCTTGTTCCAGGATCTGCCACGAGCAGGGAACTTTCTACTACAGGATCATGGAATATCCTGGATTGGAGGGACCCATCAGGATCCTCCAGCCCAACCCCTGGCTCCACTCAGGACAATAATTCCAATAATTCCAACCTGTGCCCGAGGGCGTTGTCCAAACATTCCCTGAGCAAACAGTTAAAACTCTGTGCCCACATCCCTCAGCCCGAGCCCCTTTCCCTGCTGTGCTGGTGAAAAATACTGAAAGAATTTTGTTTCCATGTTTTTGGTGGGGCAGAGTGGGGGGAATTCCGTGCTCTGGGAGGTGATGGACAGGGATATCCATGTTGGGAGCCCTGGGAATGACACAAATCCCCACAGGAGAGGCTGGATCTGTGTCTGATCCCACCCAGGCCCCTCAGGATGGAAAAGGTTCTCCAGCAGGAGCTGGAATCCCAAAATGCAGTGTCCATGAATTCTGAGACAGAACTGAAACACTTTCAGTTTATCAATGAGTAAAACAGGAGCAGGGAATGCAGATAAAAAGGGAATTCAGATATTTGAGGGGAAGCTTTCACGGCCTGAAGGGAAACATTCGGTTCTGGGAGCACATGAAATGAAATCAAACCAAATTGCAAGTGGATTTATTTAACAGAAGAATGGACTACACCATACCTAGAAGGGCTTAAAGAACTGATAATGCTGAGAAGCGACACAAAAATCATGGAAAGAGGGAATTTGGAGGCCTGCACTTCATCCCTTGCCCTCTGAAGAGTGAATGAGGTGAGGGTTTGGTTCAAGGAGCTGAAATGTCAGCCCAGAGCTCAGGGAGTGGAGCTGGGCTTCGCTCCCCACCATAAACCAAGGGAATTGAAAACCCAGGAGGAAAAGAGGCAACGAGTGCAAAAGAAATCCCAAATCTCTGTGCATCAGCTGTTTATAGCAGGAGCTGACCCAGGCTGGCCCTGCCAGGAGGGCCCAGAGCAGCCTGCAGCAAATCCCCACCTGGAAACTGGGAAAAGCCTCTGCACATTGGATATAAACAGACATTTTCCAGACACATGAGGACAAGAACTCAGAATTCCTGGACAGACATTGACCCACAGTGTAGAACTACCATTTTAATTTTCATTTTTTTCTTTTTACTATTATTATTATTATTATTAGTAGTAGTAGTAGTAATAGTAGTAGTAGTAGTAGTATCATTATCATTATCATTAATTCTAATATATTACAATAATATATATTATATATATTATAATATTGTAATATATTATATGTTATATATAATATCTAATATATATATTATATATCTCCAATATATCTATATATTAGATATATATGAGATATATTATATATCATATAATACATAATAGTTAATATAATTATAATATATTCTACATTATTATTATTGTTGTTATTATTGTTATTATTTCTATTATTTCTATTATTATTTCTATTATTTAGAAACTGAATTTCTATATAGCAAATATTAAGAACTAAAATAATGGACTAAAAGAATGTGCTCCAGGGTTCTTTTCTCTTATCCTTTGGGGTGTTGGTTACTGGAGGTTTCCCGGTGTTGATGAGGACTCAGCAGGTTGAAGATATAAAAAAGAGTTTATTTCGGCAGCTCAGTTGATTTGAGCTGCCCTTCAAGGCACAGGGAAGTTTTTAAAGCAGAGCAAAAACCAGAACAAGGGTTCTCATCTGTAACTTGAGCCTTGGGTTTATTCAGTGCTGTAATTCTGAGGTAATTATGCTTAATCTTAGCATAATTATAATAAAAAGAGAAATATCACTGATCCAGAGCTCTGAGCTGGAACTGATGGATGAAATACTCTTAATATCCCACAGAAAAGTGGCAGGTGCTGCATAAGGAAGGATGATCCAAGCTCAAAGGGACAGAAGGTCCAGGCAAACAGGGAATGGGACTAAAGGAAGCATTGAAATTGCGCTGGAATTTCACATTTTCGCTGTTTGCATTGAAATTTTGGTCCTGCCAAGGGCAAGGGGCATCAGCAGGGAAGGAGCAGACTTCAAAGAGAGCAGGATATGGGATGAGGACAGCAAAAGTCCTGATGAGTATTTGATGTGACAGGGAAGAAAAAGCCAAGGAGAGGGAAGTTTGTGAATGGATCTGATCTGGGCAAGAGGCAGAGTCCAGCGAGGCCAAGAGCAAAGGATGTTGTGTTCATGGAGATGAGATGAGACAACAACTTGGACACGAGTCTGAGCTCAAAAGGTTGAGTTCTTAGGGCTGAAAACATTTAGGGCAAAAGCAGGAAAACAGGAAGATGTCACTGGCCAGAAAAAGCAGGAAAATCTCTCCCCAGCACCTGAAGTGCATCAGAGAGACAAGTCCTCCCAGGAGATTTTTCCTTCCCCTCCCACAATGTCCAGCTTCCTCCTTTCACTGCTCCCCATCCCAGCTTTGTGTTGTCGTGCGGATGATTTGGATCATCTGTGTCTCTCCTGCACAGGACCTGACCCAGGGCTTGTAAACCCGGGCCCTTTTGATGTCTGGAGCAGGCAGGCTGCTGGGAATGATGTTTTCCAAGGAGGACGGGGAAAGGGAGAAATTTATGTTAGGAAAATGTGAGTGTCATCTTCGTTTATCTCCCAGCTTCGTAATGGAAAACAGGCATTTCACAAACACGTCCCCACAAAACGCAGCGTGGAACGGTCTGGGGAGTCGAGCGCGTTAACCTTCAGCTGCTCCATAAATATTCATACTATTATTATTATTAATAATAATAATATTAATAATATGCTGCAATAAATCACACCCCAGCTGGAACATCCCATCCCCAAGCACTTGGCAGGTTTGGGAACCCTGTGGAGAAGCAAGGCTGCAGCATCTCTTCCTTCTTCCCGTCCTTCGTCGTGTCTGGATCAATCAGAAAATCCTTGGATCCTCCGGAGCACAAACTGCCCCCCACTCAGTGCAGCAGCTGTGGAGCATCCCACAGGCAGCAAATAAAGTGTGGAGCTCCTCCAGGATGCTCCAAAGTTCAGGAAAGCCCATCCTGCACGCAGGGATTACCCGGAATCCTGCAGCTGGAGCAGGCAGATAAGGAGAGCGGCTCAAGCTGAAGGAGTTAAGCCACGCAAATCAAAATGCTCCCATTTGGAGATGAAATCCACACAAATTTGCATTCCCACTCCATGAGTTTGTTTGCAGTTCCTGGCAGCTCACTGGGACAGCAGGAACGAGCAGAGATTCTGCTCCAGACCCCCCCAGCTCATCCCTGGAGCCTGGCTGCAGGAAAAGCTGAATTGAGAGCTCACCTATTGCATCTGGTACCAAACATTCTGCGTTCTGCTCTGCTCCTGCCCTTCCCACCCAGCCATTCCCAACATTCCAACCGTTTTCCAAGCGTTCAGATGGGCAGTTTTTCCATACTCACCCTGGAGGAGGTGGTGGCACTGCTGCTCCGTGTCCTGCCCTGCACCCAGCGCGCCTGGCCAGTTTTCCTTGTGCTTTTCCCGACTTCCTTTGACAGGGAGCTGATTGCAGAGCTCTGGGATTACGTCTGCATCTCCAAATCTTTCTTTCTCAGCTGGAAAGTCTCAAGTTCCAAGCTGGGATTCCCTCTCCACCCCCTTTCTCCAGGAGTTAACCCTCCTTTTGCTGGAAGGGTCTGTCTGGTCAGCACCCACCAAAATCTCAGAGACAAAAGGAAGAGGGAAGGAGGCATTTTAAGAGAAAAATCAGTGTTTTCTTGGGTGTTCTCTGCTCATTAACTCTGCTGTAGGAAAGCTCTTTTTAACTACGATATTTTTAATTCTGGACTTCCAGAAGCCAGCCCCAAAAGTTTAAGGGTTTTCAAGGCTTTTTTCCTTAAATTTCTTTTATCTCAATTATTTTTATTACAATGGTGATCAGTCTGTGGGTTTCCAGCCAGAAATTTGCTGTCCCCAACAAACAAGGGGGACAACAACCCATGGTTCCTCTGGTCAGATCCCAGTAAAAAGCACTTTCAGCCCAACTCGACCCTCCTACTTTGAGAACTTTGTATGAGCAAGACATTTATTCCCTCAATAATAGGAATGATTCCTTCCCCAGAAGGGATTTCCAGCCCTTGGAGGATGGTTGGACTTGATGGCCCTCAAGGTCTTTTCCAACCTGAATGATTCCTGATTCTCCAAACCTAGGATATTTCCCGCATTATTGGGTGGTGCTTTCCATGATAAAACCTGGGAATGGATTCAGGGGCATCCCTTGGGATCAGCCTTGCACACTCACCCCGCTGCCACACACCATCCCCATTCCCATTCCCATTCCCATTCCCATTCCCATTCCCATTCCCATTCCCATTCCCATTCCCATTCCTGTCCCAAGGCACCTCCTGGCACCGTGGGGCTGCATCTGGTGACATTTGGCAGTGGCAGAAGGGACCGGAGGATGAGGAATCCACCACTCCAGAGATGTTTGGGCATTACTCCTCCTCCTCCACACACTGCCAATCCCTCTGCCGCAATTCCCACCTGGATTTCCTGGCTGGAAGTTCCTGCAATTCCTTCCCTGCCCAAACTGAAGAGCTTTTCCCCAATTTTTCTTCCCAACAGCAAAACTCCATTATGAGTTTTCAATTTACCCTCAGCTTGATGAATTTGCACATGGATTAAAGCTGCAAAGGTCTGGACTTGGAGCCCAGAGCCTGAGGGATCTCAAATCCAAGGACACCTGCGCAGAGCAGAGCTGGGATTCCAGCGGGATTGGAGCAGGGAATGACACAGGTAAATCCCAAAATAAAACCAAAACCAAACACAAAACCCCCACCTCAAAACGTCCTATCACTGAATTTTATCTCAGAGAAAAGATCACCATGGAAAACTGTCAATCCATGCAAAAACATTCCAAGGTTTTTAAGGGAATATTCCTACAAAGCCGATTTTCTGGCAGGAAAATGAAGACATTCAACCTTTTACAATATGGAAAATAAAAGGGAATCACTGAACTCGAGGTTCATTGCGCTGTTTGCCACACAAGAAAACTTCCATGAAAACTCAGTGAAGTGTCAGAGGGGGAAGTGTGGGGATGCACAGTTTATTTTTGGAAAATCCTGAGGCAGAACCTGCCAGGGGAGCTGCTGGTTTCGTTCTAACGCTCAACTGAACGAAACTCCCAGGAATTTCAGGCAGAACCCAAACCAGATGTAATCCCCCCAGATGTTTACAGGCTCCTTCAAAACCCAGCAAGGGATAAACAAAATGGGAAAGGAAAAAAAAAAGTTGGAAAATCCCCCCTCAAGCCTCTCCCCTCCGCCTCGCCCCTGCCTACCTCCAGCGCTGCTGCTCCTGGGATCAGTGCAGAAATTTGGGGAGCTCTTTTATGCCAGAAAATGAGGAATTTCCCAGGAAACCCCTCCCTGGGCTGCAGAGAGGAGGGAAAGGCAACCTGAGCATGGAAAAGGAGGGAGGGATCCAACCAAACCAACAAATTGTTCCTCGTTTGGGTTTGGTTTTTTTTTGCCTCGCTTGTCCCTGGATTTATCCCGCCTCCTCTTCTCTGAACATTTGGATTCTTTTTTAATTTACTTTTTTTTATTTCTCCTCTGGTTTTGCTGAGGAGAGCAGGGAGCCCATTAGAGCAGGGGGATTAAGAGAGTTGAGGGAGGATTGAGTAATGAAATAGCTGTAAAATCCCAGGAATTGTGCAAGGCAGATGGCCCCAAGGAGAGCGCGGCGTTCCCGGGATGGGACGCGGAGCCGAGCTGGACAAATCCCATCGGATGGGGCTGATTAAAGCCACCCCAGCTGGGCCGGGGCTGCCCCCAGAGGAGCTGGGAGCAGGAATTTTGGGGAGAAAAGGCACCAAACCCTGAGTTTTCTGTTCCACCCAAACTGGGAATCGGCGGAATTGCCGGTGCCATCACCTGGGCGCTTCCAAAGGGAGGTTTGGTTTCACTGCCACGTGGGAACAGCAGGGAAAAATCTGGTTATTGACTGGAAATGTTCCTAATTAACATCAAATGCTGGAATTTCCAACAGAGAGATTTTGGGAGCTGCTAAATCAGCCCAGTAAAATCCACCTTCCCTGTGTATGGAATTAAGGGCTAAAATTGCTTCAGTTTTTCCTGATTAATGGGATTCAGAATGCAGCAGAGAATGGGGTTTATAAATATAGGTATCTATATAAAAAGAAATAGAAATATATAAAAAAGAAATAAAAATAAAAAACAATAGAAATGTATTAAAATACGTAAGTGTAAATGCAAATAAATATAAATGTAAATATAAATGTAAATGTAAATATAAATATAAATATAAATATAAATATAAATATAAATATAAATATAAATATAAATATAAATATGAATACTGTGAATTTATATCTATTTCCATAATATATATAATATATAATATATATATTATTTATAATATATTAATATAAATATAAATAGTGTGCATTAATATATGTTGTCTATATGGTCTATTAATCTAAATATATATATATATAGTATCCACAGTGCATATATAAAAATAAATTTAGAAATGTTGTATATGGTGTGTACATAAATTATATATTATATTATATTATATTATATTATATTATATTATATTATATTATATTATATCATATTATATCATATTATATTATATTATATTATATTATATTATATTATATTATATCATATTATATCATATTATATTATATTATATTATATAAAAATCTATATATTATACATATTATATAATATTTATATTTTATATATAAATATGTATATATAAATGTGGTGTGTATATTAAAAATATAAAAATGAATCTATCGAAATATATATATATATTTATACAAAATAATATAAATAAATGAGTGTATATATATTTATATAAAAATATTAATCTGAAGTGTACCTTTCACTACTCAAGCAGTGCTGGACATCTCCCAGATTTTTTCCTGCTTTTCCCAGCAAGCCAAGAGAGAATGGAATATCGAGTCCATCATTCCCAACGGGAATCCTTTCCATCCATGGAGGGCAGAGCTGTGTCCCTGTGGCAACAACAAAACAGCAAAGTCCCTTTGATTTCCCTGCTTCAGTGCATCTGGAAAACAGAAATCCCAAAATTCCCTAAGAAAAGCCAGGAATCAGGGATATTTCTCATTTTCAAAGTCCAGGTCATGGAACTCTGAGGGAAAACGAGCACAAGCTCAGCCTAAACTCGGTTCTCCATCCAGGTTTTTGTTGTGTTTCACCACCGCTTGAACTCCCAGGAAAAACCTGGAACAATCCATTCCAGGGAAATTGTATAAATGATATAAACTGTGATAATTTTATAAAATATAATCTCGTCATAAACCTGATGGAGAGCTGGAACTGGGCAGTTTAATTAAACACCCAAAACACAGATTAAACAGAGGGACCAGAACTTTCCCCTGCCTCTTGGTTAATTAAAAAATTCATATGATGAATAAAAGAGGGAAAATATATAAAAGAGATATTTTCTGCCCAAAACATGAATTTTTTTTATCACTAGAAGACATTTTTTCCTTTGAAAAAAAAAAAAAAAAGAAAAATTTAATAGGAAACACAGAGGAGAAAACTGAGAAAAGTAGAATTCAGTATAAAAAAAGGCAAAAAAAGTTCAACAAAGGAGACATTTGCTGCTGAATTGAACTTTGTATGAGACATGAATGGGGAAAAAAAGGGATTTATCCATTTCCACCCAATTTGTCGTGATAAGGAACAAGATTTGATTAAAAATCACCTTTAGAAAGAGGCGAGTTGAGCCCTGCCTCGGAATGTGGGCTCTGCACGGCTCCTCCTGCAGATATTCCCATTTTTTGGGATCCAAACCCACCTTTAGGAGCGTCAGGCAGCAGCCCCTGCAGCAGCAGGCGGAACAGGGAGCTCAGTTTTCCCAGCTCAATGATTCCCTTATTCCCAGCTCCATCCCAGGAAATGAGCTCTGACTGAAGCAGCCGAGCTCCCACCAGAGCTTTGGGATCACCAGCAATGAAAGGAACATTCTTATCCCTGATAATGGGAAACAGTTCCTGCCGAATTCCAGCTCCAGCTCCACGTTTGCAGTGCTGGGATAATTGGGAATTCGGCAGGAAAACTGATTGCTAACAGGAGGTTTTGAGATGCCGTTCGGGGTTTGGGGGTTTTTGGGGTTTTTTTGTAGGGATTGGTTTTCTCCTGGTGTTTTTCTAACAGGAAACTCCATATCCGTGGAATTGGATAATAAAATCCAGGGCCACCAGAGGATCTCCAGGCAGCAGGAGCTCCAGCACGGAGATGAGCACCAGGAGAACTTTTTTTGGATGGAATTCTTTGCTTTACAGGCGAAGTGTCAATGCTGGAATGCCTGAAAACGCAGCTCAAGAGAACATTCCCGTTTATTTGGGTCACAGGAGGGTGATGGTTTTTATAGATTTGTTTTGCAAGACAAAATACATAAAACTAACAGGGAATAAAAAGAAGAAAAAGCAGGAAAAGAATTCCCCACATCCCTCACTTTTCTGTGACAGATTTCTTGCTGTACAATCCATCGGAATTGTAAAAATTCTGATTGTAAAACCAGAATATTGTAAATTGTAAAACCAGAATATTTTAGTTTTTAATCAGGAAACCCTTTAGGATTCTTCTTCTGAGGTGAGATTCAAAATTAAATGATCTGAAGGCTCTTAATAATGGTCCACTAAGAGAATTTTAGTAAAAAAACAGGATAAAGGGCTGTGGATTTAGTGAACTGAATATTCAAAATAACCAACAGGACCAAGTAGGGCAACTCTTCCACCCCCAAAACCTGAACACCAAAATCAAATCACCAATCAATCACCAAAATCATCCCAGGAGAACTGGATTCCACAGGGCATGAGATGAATTCCAATAAAAGAAGCAATAAAACAAGAAATGCCCCCTGAACACTCCTGGTCTCCATCTCTCTTGGACAGAAGCAGCGTGAGGAGGAAAAGAACAGTGAAAAATGAGGATGTTGGAAGGTTTCCTGAGGGGAAAAGAATCTTATTCTTTAAAATCTTATCTTATTCTGTAAAAAGGCAGAGACTGGGAGTAACAGGAGATGCCAATTGAGAGTTTCTAGGTGATTTACTGAAAATTGTCAAGGATGGAACCACATCCATGGTGAACCAACACCAACCCAGCAAACCCTCAGCACCCCCAGGAGCTCCTGCTTCCTCATCTTCCAAAACTTCCAGGATTTTTCCCTGTTTTGTGGATGTTTTTGGTACAACCTCGAGGTGAAGGTGCCTTCACCCTGCACAGAACCTCACACACATTCCCAGGAGGGAATTCATCCCTGAATTACTCATTTGGGGAATGATTTATTTGTCAGTGACACAGCCTGTGATGCCTGGAAAACACATCCAGCATGCCTGGAGAAATTTCCTGCCTGGACAAGCAGATCAAACCCCCAGAGAGGGAGCAGGGACAGGGAATACTCACCAGAATCCCTGGCTCAGTGCTGGAGTCTCCTGAGCTCAAGCTTCTCCCGAACTTCAGCTGGAAAATGCAAAGAGAACAAAATTCTGAGTTCACAAACCAGAGGAACAGAGGGAAATTCCCAACTCAAGCTGGCAGGACACAGGGAATGGATTCCCACTGAGGGCAGGGATAGATGGATATTGGGAAGGAACTGTTCTTTGGGATGGATTTTCCAGAACAGCTGTGGCTGCCCCATCCCTGGAAGTGTCCAAGGCCAGGCTGGAATAACCTGGGATAGTGGAAGGTGTCCCTGCCCATGGTAGATTTGGATGATCCTTAAGGTCCCTCCCACCCAAACCATTCCATGATTCCATGATTATTAAAATATCCAGGCCTGGCTTTATTTTTAGGCCTCTTTTTGGGTGCCAAGCTCTTCAAAGATCCCCAGGCTGAGGAGCACCACTCAAAAAGGAGCTGAAGAGCAGCCAAATTCCTGGCCTGCTGCAGACCCCGAGCTCCACAAGCTGTGGCTGTCTGCATTTCTGTGTCAAGAAACATCCTAAAGGGAAGGAGGAATTTATAGAAAGGGTAACACTCACCAGGGACAACATTCCCAGAAGCTGGAGGTGCTTAACCCTTCCTTTGGTAATAAAAAAAATACAAATCCAAGTTATCCTGGATTCAAACACGTGGGATTTGTGGCTGTACCTCATTTGTCAATTCATTCAATGCATTATGAGCCCGTATTGGGAATGACCCTGTGGGAAATCAGCTGGGAATCAAATACAAAGCAGAACTTCCCTCTCTTATTTTCCAAACACTTTCCCAAACCCCTATTTTCCAAACTCTTATTTTCCAAATCCTATTTTCCAAAACATGCACCATTAGAATAACCAGGTGACAGCAAACCAGTTTCCTTTGCACTCAGGATTAGCAAAAATGACAATGGTGCTTTGTCAAAATCCCTATTAAATTAACCAGAACTTTCAGAGGAAAGGGGATTTCACCTGGATCTTGGATGCTGGGTTCAGATGGATGAATCCCACTCTGGGGAATTGCTGGACAAAGGAGGCAGGAGAGACTGAAAGGGAGAGAGCTCAGAATTGTTCACATTACATAAAATTATTTCACAAATTCATTACATTTTGCACACTCGAAAACTCAACTATCCCATTTTTTCTCACACTGGGAATTTAGACAATAAATTGTCTGGGATTGGAAATTTAGAAAATAAAATGGTCTGGGATTGGGAATTTAGAAAATAAAATGGTCTTGAACTGTGAATTTACAACATAAAATGGTCTGAGATTGGGAATTTAGATAATAAAATGGTCTGAGATTGGGAATTTAGATAATAAAATGGTCTGGAATTGGGAATTTAGGAAAAAAAAATGGTCTGAGATTGGGTTCTCCCTTTGAGGCTGAATGTGGATCCATCCCCAGCTCCTCCAGGACAACATTCCTGCCCAGCCAACCCGGACTCATTCCCAAGGCAGAGCAACTTAGAGCTGCACTATTCATAAATACACATTTATTTTTCATTAGAAATGCGTAATTACAGCATTTTTAAAGCATTTTCCCCTAGAAAAGTAGTTAAGCAACAGTACAAACAAAAGTGTTAGTCTTCTGCAAATACAGTTTTCATGACACTGAACAGAAAACACCAGCAAAAGGCCAAGACTTGCTGTCAAAGGATTTTTCCTTTTTTTAAATATTTTCCTTTTTTTGTTTGTTTTTTTTTTGTTATAAACACCATAGCAAATTAAAAAAAAAGGCTGTTCCAACAGTGAAAAATATCTGAGCTCTGGAACTTTCTCTACGTGGCAAAGCAGGTACTGCAGGGCAGCAATACCCCCGAACATCTGCAGCCATTCCATTTTCACAGGAGGGACCAACGGGATGGGCAGGGATGGAGTCTCACAGTTTGGATGCAGGAGAGTTCTTCCTCTCCCTCTGCCAGATTTGTTTTGTCCTCTCTGAGTGGATTTAAGTGCAGCCCACGGGGTTTTTTTGGAAGGCCGGGACTCGGATCGGTGTCGTGATGCAGCTCTGATTGAAGCTGGAATTATTCCAGGCGGGGCATTGCTGGAGGTTCTGAGCTCTGGGAGGTTTTTCCAACCCCTCCCACTCCATTTCTGGCTGGAGTTCACTGCCAGCTCCCCAACATTCCTCAATCCTCTCACTGGATTTGGATCGCTCCGTGTTCTATCTGCATTTCTGGCTGGATTGCTGATTGAAGGGAATCGGTGCCCTGCAAAGGGGAACAGGACAGCAGGAAATCAATCCAAAAGTGCTTTTTTATTGGTGTAACCAAGAGAATGGGAGCTTGTTGTCCAAATATAAAGTTCTTGTGAATACCAGTGGAAAAAATTCCAGAGCAAAATCCACATGGATGTGGGCTCTGTGAGAGTGGGAATGGGAACACACAAAGGCACCAAAAATATCATCAAGAGTCTCCGTGAAGCCTAACGAGGAAGTTGAAATAATGCAATCATGATAAAGATCTACAAAATCATGAGTGGCACCAAGGCAATTATTCCCTCTCTCTTCCCAGGAAAAGAACCAGCTCCAAATAAAGGAAATAAATTCAGTCTGGCACAAAACTGAAGCTGTGGAAGGCTCATCCCAACGGAGAGGTTTTGGGAATAGGGAGCTAGAAAGGCCACCAAGGATGATAATGGAACAGACAGGAGGGAGTCCTGGAGTGCCACAGCTGCTGGGGAGGGAAGTCACCTGTTGGCTTTGTCCTTGGAATTTCCCAGTTGAAGCAGGATTTGGTCTAAAAATGCTGATTTTCCCCACTGCGGCCTTTCCCTGTTTTGGGTGAAGTGAGAACAGCACGACTACACTCAGCTTTTCCTCAGAGGAAACTCCTCCTCGCTTCCCAAGGAAAACCAGGAAGAATTGTGAGCGAGCACAACTGACTGAAACCTCCAAAGGAAATCT
Source organism: Pseudopodoces humilis (assembly GCF_049639895.1). NCBI lineage: Eukaryota > Metazoa > Chordata > Aves > Passeriformes > Paridae > Pseudopodoces > Pseudopodoces humilis. Next base: position 1,807,892 of record NC_142213.1, read on the forward strand.
TACAAAGGAACTCGCTGCCTACCAGGAACAAGGCTGGGGAGCGAGAATCCAAAATTCCTGGGAGCCAGGAAAAGCACCTGCAGAGCTGTGAGAGGAGCAGGATCCACAACAGCTGCACTGGCCTGGACAGAGCCCCTCACACCCAGGAAAGCTTCCCCTGCCAGCAGCCCATCACAGCACCGATAAAATTCCAAGCACAGGGCAAGGATTTCAGGATTTTTTCATCCCCTCTAAACTCCCCCTCATTCCAGAGATCTGCCCTTGCTGGATTTTCCCTCATAAACACCTCTAAAGGTTGCTCTCTGCAACACCTTGGCCATAGAATTCTCTCTCTGACAGGATTTTGGTGATAAAAAAGCGGCATTTGAGGCTTTCTGCTCCCAGCCTTGAACCTGCCAAAAGATCCACAAGGGTGGAAAATCCACCGGATTTCCCAGCTTTTAGGTTTTATTACACAGTCCCAGCTTATCTATTATTCAAATTAAAACACCAGAAGTTCAAAATCATGAAATGTTGCTCCCAAATTAATTTATTTCCCTCTGCCTTGTTGCCAGTAATTGCATCTGGCTACAGGAATTTTTTTCCTGTTTAATTTGAAGGGTATTTTGTGTTTGTTTCAAAAGTCCAAGAAATTCATGCCAAGGTGCTGAATAAATCTATGAGATTGCTAAATTGGATAGCACAAAATTTTTTAAATAATCTTCAAAGTTTTCTTTTTCCCATTTAGAGGAAAAGTGTATTGAGTAAATAGAATTATCAAATATCAGCACAACAGCAACACCAAATATTGACCCAGCCTCAGACCAGAAGGGATTACAAGAATTTATATTTGGCATGATGGTGGGTTTTTTTCCAAATCTAATAAAATTTACCACCAGCATTGCATCTGAGCACAGAATTTTAATCCAAATATTCTGTATTTCTAGACTTTGCAAACTGCTGTCAAAACATGAAAAGAAGCCAAGCAAAAATCATTCATGAGCAGACTGAAAATACAAAACTGAAGTGGATTTTGCTCTGCTCCAGCTGAACTCGGAGCAGGGATTCATTTCAGCTAAAAAAAGGGCAGAAAGCTGGTACCTTGTTGTGAGACATGAAATAAATCCACATTTGTGCTGTTTCAAACAGGGAACTGGCACAGAATCCAGGCCAGGTGGAAAATTAATTCCACATTAATGAGCTTTGATTGATAAAGAGCTGCAAAAGCCTTGGGAGCTTCTCAGCACTTGAGCAAGAACCAGGTGGAAGTGTCAGTGCAGCCTCACTTGGAGGGTTTTCCCTTCCCTCAGACAAGACTTTCCCCTTCAGATGAGAGATCATTCTCCAAAGGAAAATTCTGTATTTTTATCCACAAAAAAAGCTCCTGAACTATGGATAAACTCAGAGCAATGCAAACACCAAGCTGGTTCCTCCAACTCATTTCCAGATCCTCAGTTTTCACCTGGTGCAAAGTGAGGAAATATTTACAGCCAACTTGTTTTGGGGCTTGTCTGCTTTTCCTTTCATCCGCTTTTCCTGTCACATTCCTTCCCTGCTTTCCCTGGGCTCCCTGGAAACCTCTGTGGGTAACCACAGCATTAAAAACCAACACACTGCAAAGTGTCCCTGAAGAGGGAGGAAATCCTGGGGTGGCTGCTGCTCCTCCTGGGAATTTTGCTCCAGATTTCCTTCCTGAGGAGGTGCTGGATGAGGAGGGAGCACGGGGAGAAACCCCATGGGAGGGAAATCTGGGAATTCTCCAGGCTTGGAGTGGGGACAGCAGCATGAGGAACACCTCTCACTGCCTGCTTTGCTTATTTGGGGTCATGATCCTCGTGGGTCCTTCCCAACTCAGGGTGTCCCCGTTGTTCTTGGATTGATTAAATCCACAGGAGCAGCAGTGATGGAGGATCCATAAAAAACAAGGCACAATCCCTGCAGAACACCCTCAGTGGCCAGAGCACCCTTGAAAATAAAATATTGACAAGGGCGGCGCTGAGGCAGAAAGAATTCCACAACCTCTTGGCTTCCCCAGGGAAGAAGCCCAAGGAGTGGGATTGTCAAAACCACGTGTGACCAAATCCAGAAAAATGTGTTCCAGCTGTTTTCAATCAGCTTCGTGGTGCTGTCACCAGAGCTTCAAGCTGATGACAGACTTCTTCTAGCCTCAGATTCACGGCTGTTCTAACTGATTAAAAACAACCAAAAAAACCCCAAAACCTCCTCCATGGCAGAAAGGATCAAGTGTTCACTTCCAACTGCTGCAGGACTTTCTGTTGATCAAAACAACTGGAAAACTGCTGTCAGAACAGGAATAACTTTTCTGAGGGAAACCTCAGGCTGAGAATACTTTTTGCAGCCACGTTTTTGGTGCTGTCCTTTGTGATGGCTCCCAGCCTTCAAGGACACCCTGGTGACCAAAATAATTTCTCCAGAAGCATTGAGGCATCGAGCAAGGACAGAAAAGCAGGAGCAGTCAAGGATCATTTCTACCTTTAAAAAAAAAAATTAAAGATGTTTCTTATTATAAGTGATGGTTTTTACGGTTTGGAAAGAGGACCATGAGCCGCCTGTATTTGTGGGCAGATATAAAACACATCTGACAGCTGTTTCGAGCACATTAAGCACACTGAGAGGAATGAAGTGGAGAAGGAAGGGCTCACTCCGTACTTGGCTGGTGGCAGCGTGGTCTGTCACGGGCGTCAGCTGCACGTACTGCACCTGGATGTCGCTGCCCTGCAGCGGGGAGCCGTCCACGCCGCCCGCCGCCGGCTCGGCCGAGGCCACGGCGATCAGCTGGGCCCCCTGCAGCACCTGTGGGAGGGCAGGAGACAGAGGTCACAACTGGGAATGTCACCAAGGGACACCTGGGAGCGATGCCTTAAGGTTCGGCTTCTCTGTTTTTCAGGTTCTGTGCTGCATTGGTGTGTGAGTCTGAACTAAAGTGCCAGTAAGTTCTCCTCACAGCTCAGGCACACACAGCAATCCTTCTCCAGCCCCAGAACCAAGGGCACCACTGCAGCTTCAGCCCCAAAAAGCACAAACAGCAGTGAATTAATGGAGCAATCTGGGAGGATGGGACTTCATAACCTGGAGCTGGAATTGGACAATTAAACCCAATATGGAAATGGACCAAAACTTACCGAAGTGTGAAAACTCCTGACCCATGGTCCATTTTTAGGTCCATCCTGGGCAGAGCCCCGGCCAGGCTCTTGTACCTCCCAAGGTGGATCTTTGAAGGCTTTTTAATAAATCCCTACTTTATTCCTTGAACACTGTCCAGCCTCTGTTCCAGCTCAGCCTCTCAAGGTTTTCATATTTGTCAAACCCTGTGCTGCATTAGTGCATGGCTCTAAACTCCAGGTAAAGTGTAGTTAAATGTCTTCACATTTTAGTCACACAAAACAATTGTAACAAGCTGTAATTGGAGGATTAACCCCTGATATGTAAATTGACCAAACTTTTAATTGTCTGAAAAACTCGTGACCATTGTCCATTTTGGGGAGGCTTGTACCTGAAGGCCCTTCATTAAATATATTCTCTTTTATCTCTTTATCTTTGTCTGGCCTCTGGTTCTAGCAAAGCCCGATTCCAGGCATCAGGGCCAGCCCAGAGCACGGGGCCGTGTCCAGACAGGTCTGGGATGTCTCCTGAGGAGGCTCCACAGCCTCTCTGGACAAGCTGCTCCCACAGAGGGAAAGTTCCTCCTCGTGTTCAGCTCCTGCCCATCCCTCCTGTGCTGGAACCTGGGAGCAGGGCCTGCTCCGAGCTCTGCCCCTCCTGCACATGGATGTGGGCGAGGTTCCCTCTCATCCGGCTCTTCCCGAGGCTTCCCAGCTCCCTCATCCCATCCTCCAAAGAGAGATGATCTCCATGATCTCCCAGACCAGGAATACCCACCAACCATCCAGACAGCGCCAGAAATACCCATGAAGCATCCAGACAAATCCAACCAGGAACACCCCGTGAACCATCCAGACAAATCAAACTGGGAATACCCCATGAACCATCCAAACAGCACCAGGAATACCCATCAACCATCCAAACAAATCCAACCAGGAACACCCCATGAAGCATCCAAACAAATCCAGATCCAACACCAAAACCCACTAAAGGAGCCACAGGAGAAGCTTCCCTCAGTCCCAGCTGCTCCCAGGAGGGTTTCCCACAAAACATGGAGCACATGGATTCCCATACTGGATGCTCAATGCATCTGGCCTTGTGGGATTGATAATTATGTTAATTATGACAAATTCATTGGGACAGAGTGACAGATCCCACTGTGAGTGTGATAACATCAGAAATCACTGAGCAAGGTCCTGAATGAACACCCAAATCCAAGATATTCCTTCCCACAGCCAAAGTTTAGATTCCTATCAACGGGAAGGTGTAGGTTTAGGAATTCCCAGTTAATGTTTATGTTTATCTCATCTACATTTGGATGGAGAAGACAACAAGTCCCCCACAGGCTTCAAACCCACAGAAAAATTAATCCATCTCAAAGCACTTAAAAAGGGGTTTAGGATAAATTAATTTTAATTCCCTTCTTGAAACAAAAATCAGAATAAAATAAATGTATATAAAAAAATAACAAGTCCCCCTTGCATTTCTCAAACCCAGCCCCAAATTCAGGTTTCATTTTTATGAGCCACAAATGAGGGATTTTTAAACATTTGAACACGATGAACAAAAGGAATCTTTCAAACCAAAAGAAAAGAACAAAGAGCAAAAAATAACATTGTTCACAAAGGTTCTGCTGAGCAAAGAATGATTTCTCAGCTGATCTGCGGGTGGGTGGCCATGGACGAGGGGGTGGACCCAAATTTCCCCCGGGAGCGTGGGAGGAAGAGGAGGTGACCTCCAGGAATGACCTCCAGGATTTTATTGGGATCTTGGGTGTTCTGAGACAGCACCAGCACCAAGCTGCTCAAGGACATCCCAGGCTGATTTTAAGGAATAAGCAGAATTCTCTCATCCCACAGTATTAGTTTTGGAATCACCCCACGCTGTCGGGATCACCCTCTGTCCCACTGATCCCCTGAAGGTTTGAAATTACTTTTTTCTCATTTATTTCCCAACTGGAGAATTCTGAAGGGCTGGGAGGGACTGAACAATCACATGAGCACAGTCCTGGAATAGTTTGGGTTGGAGCACCTGGGACAGTGGAGGTGTCCATGCCCATGACATGGGGTGGGATGACCCCAATGTCCCTTCCAACCCAACCATTCTGGGATTCTGGGATTCTCCCCCTGTCTCATCCCTCTGACCCAAATCTCTGCATTTCTCTTTAGGTTTTTCCCTCTCCTCTCCACCTTTTTTTCCCCCTCTATCACACTCTCTTCGAGGCCTTGCTGATTTGGGACATGACAACAATTGATCTCCCAAATTTCTCTGAGCCTTCTTCAGTGAGATATTTACCACACAAAACATAATAAAATTAATATTAATAATGAAAACCAGCTACTTTCTCTGCTCTCTTTCCTTCCATGTCAAGTCCATTTTATCCCATAACAAATAATTCCCATTTAACATTCAACTGCAAAAAAAAAAATAAAATACAAGAGATTTTCTTTCAATTTCTTCCAAAATTATTCAAACATGGTTCAATTCCTAACACGACCTTTGAACCCTCAAACCCCCATTTTGAACCTTCTAAAAAACATTTTGAACCCTCTAAATCCCATTCTGAACCTTCTAAACCCCATTTTTGAACCTCCTAAACCCCAATCTGTAACTTTCTAAACCCCATTTTGGAACTTTCCAAAGCCCGCATTTTGAATCTTCTAAACCCCATTTTTGAACCTTTTAAACCTCATTTTTGAACAATTCTTGCTACTGTTGTGAGCTCTTTTATTAATCTGAGCAAGCACATGTGTTTTCCTACCAATAAAAAGCTCCAAATTAAGATGTGTTGGGGTTTTGGTGCCTTTTTGCCATGTTTTTTCCCCATTTCCACAGCAGGAATGCAGTAAAAGATGGTGTTTCTTTAAACCAAAGTGAGGTTTGGAATCCCAGAAGGAGTGAATGTTTCTGGAAGCTGAAATTGCTGGGACACTGATGGCCAAACACATTCAAATGACAAACACAGCTCCTCCAAATGATAAGAAGCTCTGCTGATAAGAGCTCTCTTCAAAAAGATAACTCCCTGTGCCTCATTCTTTTCAGTCTGAAACTTTTGGAGCCTTAAACTAAAAGCATCTCCTGCATTTAGTGCCAGCAAAACATTCATTTAGCGGCTCACATCCTCAAATATTCCAGTATGAAGGAAATGCAGGGTTGTGGGATAAGGGCTTTACAGAAAATCAAACCACCTTCAGGTGCTTTATTCCCATTAATATCCCAATTAATTGCTCTGAAAATAAAAGTGGGTTAAGGTAAAACAAAATAAAAAGCATCCACTGGTCTTAAAGTGAGGATTTCCCTGGGAATTTCATGAGCTGCTTCCTTGGAGACCTTCCCTTCCCCAACAACAACTTCTACCGAAATTTGTTATTTCTTTCTGACGTGAAATGTGCCGATATGAAAAGAAATTCAGCAAAAATCAAAGCAGTTCAGAGCGGAGGAACTGTCCCTGCTGTGCATTTCTGGGAGTGCTGAGTGGAACCGCGCAAAAAGTGACCTTAAATCTGTCAAAGCTTCATTAGGGAACCCCCTGCAGGGCCATAGAACGGGGAGCACCTCCTGGAAATTCCCCAAAATCACAGGCATGGAAAAGGAAACTGATTTCAGCTCCATGGAATGGGAAGAAACCAAAAGGAGAATCCCAGAGTGTGTTTTCAGCAGGGGCATTATTTAATTGGATAAGGAGAATAAACCATCCCGGCTGCTTTCCTGGCGATCCCAGCTCCCAGATTCCCTTCCCATCCTGGAGAAATGCAGGAACACAACCTTCAGCCATTGAGTCACCTAAAATGTCCCCAAAATGTCCCTTTTCCCGAGGAGTGATGGCAAGGTGTGGCTTTGCTTTGGTTTCTGGCAGGGATGGGTTCAGACCCTGGACAATGATGTCAAATGCAGCAAATCCAAACACGGATTTCCACCAAAAATCCACTTGAAACCAGCACATGTGTGGAGGTTAATTATAATTATAATTAATTGGCAGTTGGAGTGCAGATGGAATTTCAGTAGAAATGACTGGTTATGGAAACGGGAGTTACCTCATCCCATTCCTGGTATCAAATTCAAGGGGATGTTGGGAAGAAAGGAAATCTGGGTGGTTCCTCTGACTCATCTCCTGATCCCAGATGCTCCCAGGGAAACTTCTCAGGATGGCTCTGGAGTTACCTGATGGCTCTTCCTAAAACCAACCTGCACTTGAGAGGGATGGAGCACCTTTCCTGCAGGGAAAGGCTGGGAGAACTGGGATTGGAGAAGCTTAAAGGTGACCAAACTGCGCCCTTGCAGTGCCTGAAGGGGCTCCAAGAAAGATGGGGAGAGACTTTGGACAAGGGATGGAGTGCCAGGACACAGGGAATGGCTTCCCACTGCCAGAGGGCAGGGATAGGTGGGATACTGAGAAGAAATTCCTCCCTGTGAGGGTGGGGAAGGGCTGGAATGGAATTCTGAGAGAATTTCTGGCTTCCCCATCCCTGGAAGTGTCCCCTGGACGGGGCTTGGAGTAAGCTGGGAGAGTGGAAGGTGTCCCATGGCAGGGGTGGCACTGGCTGAGCTTTAATGTCCCTCAGGAGTCCCCAAATCTACACAACTGCAAGAGCTTGTGAAGAAATGGTTCAGTGCCTGCAGCAAGCAAGGCAAAATCCATGGAAACTGCTTCCCAAAGGAGGAGTTTTCAGGAATGGGCAATACCAGATCTCTACGATAATTCACTGTTTTGAGCAATACTAAAGAAGCTTTTGGCTCAAATGTTTTTTTTTCCAGCAGAATGTTATTGTTGGATTTTATTCAATGTACAACTGAGTAATGGCTGGATAATCCAGGGAAAAATACTCCAGTGTCAGGGAAATCTTCCTAAACTGGAGCTGCCGAGTGCAAGAGCTCAAGGAAGGAGTCAAAGATGGGTGACCCAGACTCCTGCAAGTGACCAGCCCTGGGAGAGGTCATTCCAAGGAAAAACTGAGGGTGGCTCACACAGCATCAGCCTGCTGGGAAATCTGCTGGAGTGCCATAACCCAGCCAAGAGGGAGGGGATCCCTCATTCCTGAAGGAACTGCTCCCTTTCCATCCCAATGTGGCAAATCCCTGCTCGTCTGAAAAAGAGAAACATGGCTTGAAATGGCACCCTGGGCTGGAATTCCTGGTGGGATTAGGTCTGCTAAAAACAAAAGGTCAGGAGAAATGCTGGGCTATTTTCAGCACTTCTGAAAATTCCGAAATTCTGCTGAAGGTTTCAGGCACTTGCAGAGGGAAGAGCATCCAATCTTTTCCTAAATAAATCCAGAGGAGGATTTGGCCTCTCAGTGCTGCTGAGAAGCTCCATCCCCTCCAATGAGGCTGGCAGTAAATATGCCACTTAAAAAGAGTCTGAGCAGATCACCAAGGATCTCCCCAAATCCCACACAGCTGGGAAATGTCTGCTCCAATCCCTCACTTTGCCCTCAGAAGGGTCATTTCACTTCAATTCCAGAAAGAAAAGAGATTTAGGGGGAGCTGCAGATGTTTACATCATAACTGGCAGCGGGGCTTTTTTAATAGAAGCAAAATAACATCTGAGAGTTTGGCTTTTGTTGCCAGAGTAACGAAACACTGCTCCTACTGTCCCCGGCAGGATCCCATTAACCGGGAGAAATATGGATGGGGAAAACAAGCTTGGAGAAACAGAGAAGTTCTAGGATTGCACAGCACAGGAAAAGGACTAAGAAAATGAATTTTCTCCCTCCTCCGCTTGAATTCTGGAATGATGTCACCAGCTGGAGTTTCATCCGTCAGGATCAGAAGTTCGTGGTGCCTTCAAAGGAAAAGCAGGAGGAGGATGGCAGGAAAAAGCAGAGTGAGGAGTCTGAGGTATAAATCAGGAGCTGGAGAAAGTTCTAAGCCAGTGCTTGTCAATTAAAGAGCACTTAAAGGAGAAAACAGTGCTCTGGAGAATTACCTGAATTACATTAAAGAGTTTCTAACAGAAACTTGCACCAAAAAAACTCCTGCTCTGGACATAATTCATGGCAAAAAATTCCCAAGGACAAGGAAAAGTGGAAACTTGACCCAAGTTAAAGAGCAGACTCGGTCCCTCAGGGTTTGTTCCCTGTAACAGCCCCATTCCTTTGGGAATGCTCCCTGATTTCCTGGACAGGGAAGGAATCCAGAACCTGGAGCTGTCTGTTGTCTTTAGTTTTCCTTTTCTACTCAAATCTCCTGACAGGAGTGACAGAGCTCAGTGAACATGAGGAGTTCTCCGTGTTATAGGGGGTATTTCCACGTGGAGGGGGAATATGAATCCCAGAATTCTGGCTAAAAATAAACATATGGAAAGGCTGGGGTTTGGAATGAAAACCATATGAGAGAACACCTGCACTCCTCCAAACGCTCCTACAAAAGCTACAGGATACTGGTAGGAAAGGAATTAAAACACCCATCTCCAGCTCTAATCCTGGCTTTTATCTCCCGGGAAAGTTCATGTCCAAGGAATCCAAAGGAACAGAAGTTTTATCTATTTTATTTCAATTATTGGCACAGGGGAAGGTGAGTGTGGCTCTGGCAGTGACCAGAACTCGGAGCAGGTGGGCTGGGTACTAAAAGTGATCCATCATCTCCCACCCCAGAAAATCATCTCTGGTGTCCAAACCCTTTTCCTGAAGAAAAGCAATTAGGAAAGCTGATGGATTTCCTCCATGGAGGTGGAAGTTGTTCCACACAGCCGCTGTAGTTTTTCAAATATTAGTTTTTGATAGATTCAATAAGCTCAGAGCTGCACAAATCAACACCCTCAGATTGCCAGCAGGGCTCACAGATAAACCATGAATTACTTCAGTTTTCCCCACCTGAGGCCACCTCACTTCTGCTGGAATTCCACACATGCTTCCCTTTCACCAAGGCACGAAGTGGACAAATGTTTCCAATCCCTTGGAGAAAAGCTTGGGAATTGGTGTTTCCTTCACACCGAGCCTTTGCAATGATGCAAATGTTCTTGTTCTAATTTCCAGCCATAAAATAGAAACTAATCTTTAGAGAGTGTCAGTTTGTTTGACTATGTACTACAAGTTCTGGGGCTGCACATGATGCTTTCCCAATTTTGCAAATGAATTTGTGATTCCTTGAATTAATTTCCTCCTTTATGGACTTGTCTCAAGTTGAAGTCAGTAACCTGACGTGTAAGAATTGTACAAATCCTTCAAAAACGGGATTTGCCAATTGCATTCCACGTTGAGCCCACAAAAAAAAAAAATCCTTTTTTTTGGGAGGGATTTTTAAAATTTAAATGTTTGTTTCTGCTTGCATGGGAAAGCACTCCCAGAGAAATTAGGATTTCAGCAGAGAACCAAAGCTCTGTTTCAAACGGGAACAAAGAGGAATAAGAAGGGATTTGTTTATCCACCGCACTTCCTGCATCGCTTCATTCTGCATCGAGTCATTCTAAAGCCATTAGGTAACACATCCACCCTGTTCTGCTATAAATCATTAAAATCTCTTTGCTTTGGGGGTGGAAAACAATTGGCACAGGCGTGGAGTGCCTGTTCTCCCCCGTGGATTAAACTCCAACCATATGTGAGTTGTCAGGGCAGTTTTACCCTCTCTCCGAGGTTCTGCGCTCTCCTCACCCCTTTGTTCACCCTTTGCTTTTGTTTCCCACTTCCAGGGGATGGAATTCCGGGATCCAGCCCATCTCTGCAGCCCTGCCTTTGCTGTAGAGCTCCAAGTTTCACCTACGTGGAGCTCCCAGCCACCCCTGGCCTGTGCTTGAACCTCGCTCTCCCATCCAGCAATAAATTTCTATTTTGCTACCAGCTGAGCCTCCAGGCCAGCCAAAGGTCTTTAACTCCTCTCTCCAGATTACATTTGCATACATGTTAAACTTTCCCAGCGTCATTTGCATGTTTGAAAAGGCGTTTTGGAAGCCCTCTCTGTTTTATTGTATTTTTTTTTTCCTGGAGTGTCAGTTTGAAGCAGACATCAAGGAGAGCTCTGGACCTAAAATTGTTGTTTGCTCCGAGTCCACATCTGCTTTTCCCCAAGCCATTGCCAGTTCTGGAGCTCACTTTAATACCCAGCTGGGATAATGTAAAATGAGGATAGAACCTCAAATAAAGCCTGGGAGCACATATTTGTGCTCAGGAATAGTTGTGTGCAGCCAGCTCAGCTTCACTCGTGTTCTACCCACCAAAATTTTGTCTCAATTGAAAGGGAAAGGGTGGAAAATCCCAGCCCAAAGCAGGCCCTGCGTGCGTGTGTGGCCACACGAGTGGGAAGTGGAACTAAAGCTCACCAGAGCTGTATAAAATCCACTTGTAGAAGGTTAAAGTGCCTTATTTTTACAGTCAACCCCTCAGTTTTGAAAGGAAAAATGTGGTTTTCTCCAAGCAGCGAACACAGAATGTTCCCTGGGCTGCTGGGAATCTTCTCCCTCCACAGCTCCAAACTTCCCTCTGTCTAACCCGTGGGAAGCCTGGTAAGAAATGTTTTAATTCTTAGGACACTCCAGCTATTGGAGTAGAGAGGGAAACACTGGACAAAGAGAGCTGAACAAATGGAATAATTCTATATAAACCATTATTTTTTGGCAGCCTTGGTGGCCCAAACATCCATCAGGAGTCGGGCAGCAATAAAAGTGATAACCTGATAAGGTTATCCCAAAAAGCTGTGCAGGGAGAAGGAGCACGGCGAGCTCCGGCTGACGGGGATTTGTGGGATGGGGAAGGAGTTTAGAGAATGTCAGGGAAAGCTCTTCCTCCTCCCAGCCCATTAAGGGATGAATTATTTCGATGTAGATGAGCGGATTTTTCTTCACACATCCTCCAGTCTCAGCCTGGAGATGTGTCTGGCTGCTCATGGAGAGGAGGAAAGGCTGAAAACGGGTTCAGCATCGGAGGAAAAATCAAAACCCACCCAGACTTGGCCTTGCTGGAGTCTGGTGCTGATAGAAATGAGCAATTCCAGCCCTCACATGGATCCAGACGCTGCCTTGGGAGTGCAAAATGCAAAGATCCCGCTCATGGGAGATTCCATCCAGCTCGTGCTCACCAAAAGCCGTTTTTCATACCCAACACAGAACATGCTGGGGGGGTTTTCCCTAAAAATCCTGCAGGAAGTTGGGAAAAAGTTGCAGAAGTTTGCAAAAGTTGCAAAAGCAGCTGATGGAGAGAGTCAGAGTGACCCTGGTGCCACTGAGCTCCCTCACGCTGAATTCCTGCAGCTGGCCACAGGCAGGTCCTGAATTCCCAATTCCTGTGGAAATTCTGGGAATGTTTCTTGAATTCCCAGTCCCTAAGGAAACTCTGGGAATAATTTCCCTGCTGAATTCCCAGTCCCTAAGGAAATTCTGGGAATATTTCCCTCCGGAATTCACAAGTTCTGGCTGAGCACAAGGTGTTTTTGCAGCCTGTTCTCCTGGTACCAACATTTTCCTCTGGAGCAATCTGGGGTTGGATCCTGCCAGGATGGAAAAGTCCCAGAGCAACGACTCCAAACTTCATCCCTCAAAAATCACTTCCCAACCCCCCATAAATCCAAGTTTCCCACTTTTTAAGGAAAAAGGAGAAATGGGATTTAAGGAGAAGGAGGCAGTAAGTGCTATTTAAGCTTTTGTCATAACAAGGAGATAAAAGCACAGGAAAGAAAGGGATAAAAGACTCTCCAAGGAGTTTTTTAACTGACCAAGAATTCCCTCTGATCCTTTTATTTACCTATTTGGAGCTTTTTCCTGAATATATCACTTAGGAATTGGATCACACAAAGCACAAAGAAAGTCACTGTACACTAAATAAGCCACGTAGGAGATAAGGCATGAAACAGCACTGAAAAAGGTCAATTTACATTTTTTTTTTTCCTTTTTAAGTGCAGTCAGATTAAAAATCTTTAGGCATTCTCCATCCCTAAAACTGGGAATAAATAATAAAGCACTGGACATCCCAGAGTATGGTCAGGCAGTGTTATAAAAAGAGCAATAAGAGTTAATAATTAGATTTTAAATGAGATTTTCTGGGTGGCACCCAGAATGAAGCAGGCAAAGAGTGAGGGAGGAAGGGAAAGTTTTAAAAGGTTTGGGAGTCTCTGACTGGGAGGAATTTCATGTTTCAAATCCATGGAAATGAAAATTTCTGCCTGTTTTCACCCTGGATGTGACAGACCAGGGGTTAATTCCAGTGCTGGAGTGTCCAGAGCGATGGAGCAGGAGCTGGAACTGACTCTGGAATCCCGTCCCACCCTCCTGGAGCTCCTGCAGATCCCCCAAATCCACATTCCCACTGATTTTATGGGAACAAAGCCCTGCAGTGCCCAAGGCTGCTCCCGCTCCACCTGCAATCCCAAATCTGTATTTCCAGGGATCACTGAGCCAATGTTTTCCGCGCTGTAATATATTACATAAATATATTATTGGATTTATTATAAATAACAGTGCCCACGCTGGTGAGGAGCTGAGCTGAGCACAGGGAACAGAGTCTGCTTTGCCCCTCTGGAACAATCCCATTCCCAGTTTCCCTCTTTGCTGTGGAGGAGTTGCAGCTTTGCTCTGTTTTCCCTGCTGGAATTCCTGCTCAGCAGCAGCAATCCCAGCGTTATCCCTGCTCCTGAGCCGGGATCCATCCCCGGGATCCTGCTGGATGCTGCAGGAACAAATCCCAAATGTCAGGGGGGAATTCCAGGGAAAACTCTGCTCTTTCGGGGTCAGCTCAGTGCCAGTGGGAACGATTCCATCCCAACCTCTGACAGCTTCTGGCATTTCCCCACTCTGAGCAGCGTTTTCCATTTCTGCTGCTGGAAAAACGTGCTGCCATTCCCAAACCTCGGGGACATTCCCAGAGTCCCTGCAGCAATTCCCAGATTTATTTACAAAGATCCCTCAGAGAGCTCCAGGCTCCCTTGGGATGGATGCACAGCTTAAAACATTCCAGATCCCAATCCATGGAAAAGCTGCTGCTGCTGCTACCATTCCTGAAGGGATTTCTGAAGTGTTGGGGCACAGGGAAATGGTTATTGTATAATAGATATATTATAAAATATTATATATATATATATATAAAAATATATAATTCTATATATATATAATATAATATAATATAATATAATATAATATAATATAATATAATATAATATAATATAATATAATATAATATAATATAATATAATATAATATTACATTACATTATATTATATTTATTATAGATAATACATTATAAGATTGTATTATAATATATAACACAATAATATTATTATTCTCTTGGTATATATTATACAGAATATTATTTTTAATTATTTTAATTTTATTTCAATTTTATTTTTATTTTATATAGTATATATATGTAATAATATCATATATAGTATATTAATATTTATTAAATATAATATATAAAATTATAATTTACTGTATTGTATTACTGTATATATTATATATATGTAATAATACATAGTACATTAACATTTATTATTTTTACAAATTGTATTATATATTCTATATATTTCTATATTTAGATATAAATTTTATAGTTACATATTATGTAAATATTATTATGCTATTAAAATTATTATTATCACTGTACACATATTTATTATATAAAATTTACTTATTATATATAAAGGGATAATATAATTTATTGTATAATATACCTGCTAGAATAATATTTATTTTCTATAGCAATAATAGATAACAACGTTATATATAGGATATGAACTCTTTCCTATTATATTAGAAATTAAGAGATATAATTTAATCTACCATCTATATTATGCACTATATATTAATTTTATGGGAATTTTAATGAATTAGAAACCAGGAGAGTGAAAACAGAGGGGTCCCTTTATTCCTTCTCAACCCTGTGCTGGGAAGGAGTAAATCAGGAGTAAATTCCACCTGAGGTTTTGCACCAATAATTAGCAAAACTATAAATTAACGAGCTAATTATCAGTAATAAACATTCCTTCTTCAGACCAATAAGCGCAAAGGATTCAATTATAAAAATCCAGTTTGACGTTGGAAAAACCCATCTGGAATTTCTGGATGCTTTTTTACCAACAAGGGAAGTTTGGAATCGTTTGGATGCTGCAAATAAAAGCCCAAAGGGCTCAGCAGTGAAGGAGAGAAAGGTGCACGTGGAAACACTTAAAGTGGAGAAATCCCTGATAATTCTAATAATGGCACGGGGAGAAATCTGGGAATGTTTCCACGTGGGAAGAGCGGATCCCGGCGCTCACAGGGATTGAAATATCCATGAGGAACCCGAGAGTGAGGATGAGAGCAAGGATAGAGACTCCACAAAAGGGATTAAGGGAGAAAATGAAAAGTTTGGAGCCCCCCTGGATATATCCAAGGCAATGTTCAGGATAAAAATTCCAGCGGAATACGGAGCGCTCCAGGAAAAATAAAACAGTGCAGACTGCGCTGCCGAGCGCTGCCGTTCCTGCAGTGACACAAAACCCGGGATAAAAAAAAACTTCTTATCCCATGGGAAGGTAAATCCACGATTTCTATCCAGGGAATGGGATCTCTGTCCTGACAAACAGCTGAGAAAATCCATGGATGTGATGTGCAGGAAATATTAGTGTAAGATAATTCTGCAGGAGAGAGAAATCCAATTTCTTTTTGGTGTGCCGGAGCCTTTAAGGCTTAAAACAGAGGGGGAAAACTTCTGTGGGGAGGAAAAATTTAAATAATGAAAATAATTTAAAAATTGAGGAATTACACTTTGTTCTAAATGGAAATTATTAAGATAAATAATTAATTTAAAACTGCAAATCTTTATTCCTCCACAAACTTAAACCACTTGAGCAGCAGCCAATAGCGCAGGGAAAGCAACGCTCTCCTTTCAAAGCTTCCACTGGAATAGCTGAGATATCCTAAGAAAATTCAAAATAAATCATATTTATCACCAGTGGGGCAAAAAAAAGAAAGCAAACATCGATTTTATTGCTTATACTGCGGCTGGAAATGAGATTTGAGCCTGAAAAGAACAAACAATTGTGGGTTTTCTGTCTAAATCTGTTTGTTCACTGCTTGGGAACTGGGGAGGGATTTTATCCAAGGAAAACAAAATCCTACCAAGCCAAAGGGTGAGGGAGCCTCGAGCCTGGGTGATGCTGAGGGTACAAATCATGTGAAATTCCCTGGAAATAAAGAATTTATTTCTTTTACAGCCCAACATTTCTCACGCTTATCCCACATTTTCAACGTTTCTGGCGCCGATCCCGCTCCGAGCCGGAGCACGAGTGGATTTTGGCCACCAAGGAGTCAAAAGGAGCAGTTCCAGGCACCCCGGAGAGCCAAGGCAGGGTTCAAATCCTGATTTAGGATGTTTGGGAAGGGTGGGTGATTTTGTTTTTAAATTGAATTCAAGCAAATCTCTCCTAGACCTCAAAAGCAGGGAGAAAAATGAGTAATAAGCTGTTAATTCCCTCGGTTTTTCCAAGTCTTTACTCTCTCGGTGCTAACAAAAGGAAAGGGTTCCCGAATTTCTTCACTAAATTATTGTGTCTGTTGGTCACTTAGGACTTTTAAGTGCTAAAAAATCAGAGTAACAATTTTAGGGGATTTTTTTTCTGACTGTACTAGCCCTGTTTTCAAATCCTTTCCCAGCATTATTGGCTGTTTTTATCAAAAGCCAGGAATTTCCAACAAGGAATATCTCAGTTTATCTCGCGCCGCCGCCGCCGTTATTTTTTTATTTATGGGGTGGCAAAACGACCCCAAAATTCGTTGAAAATCAGCAGGATTTTGAAATAGCTGCCTAATGAGTGACTTAATTGTTGAGTAATTTCATGGCTCCCATCCCTGCAATCCCAGGTAAATAATAGGAACTGCCCAGATACGGAATGTTCCCTGGAAATGTCCAAGATTTGGGAAGCTGGCTGAGGATGAGCCGCGTGTTTGTGGAGACACGAGGCCGAGTAAGGATTTGGGAAAGGATCCTTCTGGGAAAAGCTGAGCTCAAGGAATGCTCAAAGGTTATGAAAGATCCATTATGTAAGGAATCCACCTGGATTTTTTATGGAAAACACTGAATTTTAAATGAATCTAAATGAGTTTTGTTTTCCAGAGCAACCCCGTGGAAGTAAAGAATTTTTGTGGAGTTTTGTGGAATGATAAACGCAAAGCAAATAAAATGAGAGAGGATTTCAAGCAGATACTCCAAAGGAAAGCCACTGAATCCCACTCCGAGAATTCCTTAAAGGCAAAAACGAAGAGAAAACTAAGAGGAGAATTTTCAACACTGAAATTCCGTGTCAAACACTCGTTTTGCACAGTGCCAGCAGCAGGTTTGGCCGATATTTAATTCGGATTATTCTGATAATTCTGATTCCATGCGTTCCTTGCACTTCCCTGTCAGGAAGGATCTGGCTCCGTTTAACCCAGACCCAACAAAGCTGAGTTTGCTTAACCCCAAAAGAGTTTAACCCTGACCTTTGGCCACCTGCTCCTTAAACTCCCTGTCCTTATCCCCTGGTTTTTTTTAACCTCACCTCACACCTCACTAAACACCGCCAAGGTTTTACAGACTCTGTAATTCCCTAATTCCCAGTTCCGTGTGGCTTTATTGGGATTGTAACCTTTTCATGAGCTTGTAAATCCCGGCAGTGACAGAACGAATAAAATCTGAGGATGAAGATATTCCAAAGCTGTCGTGGAGAATTTTTTTTTATTTTTTAATAAAAACATTTTGAAGCATTTCTTTTTTAGCTGGAAACAAATTCCTTTTTTTTTTTTTCTTTTCCACGCAGCTGTCAGCAACTGCTCAGTGCATTAAATACGCTGCTTTCAAGAAGCAAATGTTTCGAGTTGAGATATTGAGATTAAACCCAAAACTCATTAAAAGACACCCAGAGCTGACCTGGGGCTATCCCTGCTCTCATTTGGTTCTCACTTCAGAAGAGCTGCCAAGAATCCATGAAATATTTTTCAAAATCTTTGGACTTGGGTTGATCACGAACGAGTTTTTCTCGAGGAGGTTCGAGCTCGCTGCAGAGGCTTTGAGGAATTTGCACATCAAAAATCAATAATAAAACCTCATCTATTAAAAGGGTACAAGGAGCATGAAAATCAGATTATTCAGTGTGGAAATTAAACACAGAAATTGTAAAAATGCCAAATTTCCCACCACAAAAAACAAGGCACTTTGTTGTGTCAATGAAATTAAAAAATTAGAATTTAAAAGTTAAAATCAAATTACAAGTTTCCTGTTTATTTTTACCAGAACAAAGCAGAAACTGTTCAGCTGAAATGGAACAGTGAAATTAAACCAATCTCAAAGATTTTGAGGGAAAAACTGTCACAATTATGTCAAGATCCTTTTGAATCCCAAATATTTGAACAGAGCCTGGAAAAGAGGAGCTGCCCTGGGAGCAGAGAACTCGGAAACTGAGGAAAGGTGAAAATCCAAAGTTTTCCTGTAACTGACAGCTCAGGGAATTGTGGATTTTGGAATTCTTTCTCCTGATCGTTCCCTGCTAATTCACAGAGGGGGAAAAATGGGAAGAGGGTTCTGAGCTCACTCCCGTTCCTCAGGGAATGTGGGATCAGATGGGATCGCAGTAAAGCCAAAAGGGATCAGGATTTCCTCCAAAAGCAGAAACCTCCTTTGGCTCCTTGTTTGGGAAAAGCAGGACAAAATCCATTAAAAATCAGAGAAAAAAAACAAAAAAATGTGATCAAAAAATCCAGAATTTCTGGTTTCTTATCTTAGTTCCACCCAACACAAGGAATTTTATCCAGGATGAGTTTTTATGTCCTGGAATATTTCCTGTCCCTTCGATTTTTGCAGGATCCTGTGAACCTGAGTGCATCCAAATTTGGCCATTTTTTTGGAAAATAATCATTATTCCCACTACAAATCCAGATTTACAGTCAAAGAACTGCATTGGGAAGAAACTTTAATTAAACAATTCCTCATTAATCGATTGAGCCCTGAAATTATAATATTAGGATCTCACATTAATGAGGAATATCTGTGATAATCCCTCAAGATTTTTTCCTTGAGGTTTGTTAAAATGCAAAAAGTGGAGTTAAAATCAGTAATGGAGTAAAAAAATATTCGGGGAGTAAAAATCATTAATGGAATAAAAATATAATTAATGGGATATACTTTAATTACTGTCTAATTGCAAATGTGAGGGTTTTAAAATACTGCAGCATTGAGCAAAAAATAGTTCTGCTTTAAAATTGGCAATTTTATACTCTTTACACTGCGCCTCAAATGTTATTTGCTATTACTAAAAAGTTTCATAAAATGTAAATTCTCCATTCAGCTGAAAGCAAATAAATTCTGATCTGCTAATTATGGTTATTTAATTTGTACCTGTAATGAATAATAAAAAAAAAATCAACCCAAAATTTGGGTTTGACACCAAAAAATTTGACACACAGGGAAATAACCACAAACCTTGAGGTTTTTTTCCTTTTTCAGATGCTCTTAAATTCCATATCTTTGGGGATATTATTGGACAAATCAGCACATGCACACAGCAATAGTTTTTAAAATTAATCCTAAAATGTCCCAGAAAAGCACAAAATTTGTACTTTCATGGAATTAATTCCACAGGAAAAAAAAATCCATATTTTTAAAGCCAAAAGATCAGTTTTGCTTGTGAAATCCTTGCTTAATTTAAATTATTGTTATTGAAACTTCATTTTTTTATCCTCCTCGCTCTGCTCGCAGCACCTGGTCTGTAAGAATTGCTATTATCTGTATTTTAAAATGGTTAGCTATAATTTTTCCACAGGTTTTCCTGCCTTTTTTTTTCCACAAAATCTCTCTGGGAACCAACACAAGAAGGTTTATCCAGCATTATTCCACATCTTCTACAGCTTTATGAGCAAAAAACCCATGTAAGAATAAAAAGGGTTTATCTTTCACTTGATTTATCTCGTGGATTTTTTCCCCTTTTTCCGAGGTGATTTGTAGGAAAAGCAAAAAAAAAAGGGGAAAAACTCCAGGCAGAGCCGATCTTTCCGTGCCAAGAAATCCCCTCCTCTCCTCCCCGGGCTCTCCCAGCCTCGGGAGCTCTGTTTAGATAGGGAAAAAATGAGGAACAAATGGTTCCATTTGTCAGAAAGGGGGAAATATTTCCAATCCTCCCCTTTTTCTATGGATAATGTGCATCCATCCGGATTGCACTGGCTCGGCCAATTAGGACAAGTGCTTCAAGATGCTCCTTAATTTCTCTTTTGAAGGAAAACAATAATAAATTTGGGAGCCCTGGTGCTGTCAGATGAGCACATTTTGCCAATTTGAAGGATTTTCTCTCTCCTCCCAAAGCCCCACAGGGAATTTTCCAGGGATTTCATTCCTCTGGCTCCTGAGAGGACAGACAGAAAGGTTTTCAGGGAATATTTGGGAATGCTTCAAGGTTGAGCTGCTAAGGCAGTGTGAGCTCGGCCTGGACTGGGATTGAGGGATCCTGGCAGCTCCAGAGGGAGGCACAGGAAGGTGATCCCATGGAAATCCCGTGGAAATAAGAGTTGTGTTGCTCCAAATGCAGGACAAAAATTCCACTGAAATACAATCCAGGGATTTGGACCTTGGAAAATGCAACTCTGATCTGACACGGAATCACAGAACCACCAAGGCTGGAAAAGTCCTCCAAGATCATCAAACCCAACCATTCCCAGCACTGCCAAGGGAACGGATCCGTGACCCCAAATGCCACATCCACATGGGCTGAATCCCTGCAGGAATGGGGATTCCATCACTGCCCAGGGCAGCCCTTTCCAGGACAGAATTTTCCCCCAATATCCAACCTAAACATCCCCAACAAGTTCAAGCTGTTTCCTCTCACCCCATCCCTGTTCCCTGGGAGCAGAGCCCAATTCCCACCTGGCTCCAGGGAATTCAGGTCCCTCCTGAGCCTCCTTTTCCGCAGGCTGAGCCCCCCCAGCCATTCCTGGCGCTCCAAACCCTTCCCAGCTCTGTTCCCTGCATGTCACACAGCTGGATCCGACTATCAATGACTCCTGAAGCAGAAAATGCCAAGGAACTCCAATAATCCCCAAATCCTAAATTGGTTTAGGTTGGAAAAGCCCCTCCAAAGCCATGGAGTCCAACATTCCCAGCACTGCCAAGTCCCCAAGCTCTGCATCCACGTGGCTTTTAAATCCCTGCAGGGATGGGATTTGGAGCTGGAGCTGAAAACTTCAAGGTCTGATCCAGGTCCCGTCAAACTGATGGCGAAATTCCCGATTGTTTGAAAGGGAACAGCAGGGAATGAAAGCGTGGGGAGTGTGAGGAGCTGATGTTCACCCCCAAAAATAATTCAGCTGAGAAAATGAGGGACACGCACGTGAGATAAGGCAGGGAAACATGAGGTGCCCTTCCCAAAAGTTCAGTGGAAGCTCAGGAATTAAAAAGTTGTGTCCTGCCCAAGCCCTGAGCAGCTCTTCCAGCTTTTCCTGCGAGTGTGTAACTCCATATTCCTTAATTCCTCAGAATTCCTCCTTAACTCCTCGGCTCTGCCTCCCGAATCCCCAACTCCAGAGAACATTTCTGGGAAAGCTGCAGCCACAGATGGGTAAAGAAATAATACAGATATAAAATATCCACACAAACCCCTGATATTTCCTTTTCCAGCTGCACTCCTGCAAAGAGCCAGTATCCATGGAATATTTGGTTGATTTTACGTGGACTGAGCAAACTAAAGAATTGTGTGATCGCCTGGAATTATAGTCAGAGATCCAAAAAAATCCTGTTCTTGCCAGGGATTGTCCTGTTCCATGGAAAAGTAAACATTTCAGGGTGGCTATACATAGCAGGAAAAGGGAAAAATACTGGGATAAATATACATATATCTATGAATAAAACATAGAGATCCATATATATTTTTTCCCTATAAAATATATGGATACACACTTATAAGGATAACATATAGAGATACATGTAATTTTTTCACTATAAAATACAAGGATATTTGTAAAAATATAGGGATAAACTCCATTGAATCCCTCAGCACTCTCACTCATAATTCAAGTGATTTTCATAAATTCAATCTAATTAGGCTCAAAAGTGACTTAAGATCTATGAATTAAATCTTCTAGGCTTCTATCAAATATTGCCCACATGGGGCCTTATTTGGTTTAAAATAATCCACAGGATGTAGAACTTTGCTAATTTAGAGAAGTTTTTGAGAAGATCCTTGCAGAGAGCAGCCCAAAAGAACCTGCATTCTCCCTGAAGGATGGGTTTAGGAGAATTATTGTAATTATTCCTGATATTATTTACAATTTTTGGATGATGCTTATAAAACGAATTTTAATGTATTTGCATTTTGGTGCATTTTTAACCTGCTCCAGTTTCTGCTGAGTGCTGACAATGATAATTCAGTTTTCTGGATATAGCACCCACCCAAATGCTCTTCCACACAATTTCACTCTTTCCCCATTATCATTCACTCTGCCACGGCACCAAAGGAGCCCCAACATCCTGAAAATTATACAAACCCCCCCCCGTTTTCCTTTTATTTTAATAAAAAAAAAAATGTCCTTCAGACATAACCCTCAAGGTTATTATAATTATATTTATTTTAATTATAATTATAATATATCATTATAATATCCTCTACAGGTATTTTCCTCTCAAACTCAATTATATTATATTATATTATATTATATTACATTTATAATAGATTATATTATATATAATTATATATTTTATATATATATAATATTATATTTTATATATATATATATAATGATAATGTTTTTATCAATTATAATTCTATTCCCCTTTTAATTAGGAGCTTTATTGACTGGCTATAGAAATGCCCTGTCTGTTGGCTCTAATCCTCACTTTGGCTCTGTCCTTCTCTGGAATTCCCATGGAAAAGGACTCCCAAGCCACCCCCAGCTTTGGGAACACCCAAATATCACACTCAGTCTCAGCTCTGACTCTGCTAATGCTGCACATTCCCAGTATCCAAAAAAAACTCTTTGGATATTTTCCCCTCGCTCCAGAAGAACGTTCTGGAATGTGGGGACTGATGCCAAAAGCAGGTCCAGGTCTGGACCCTCTGCCTGGGGAGAAATAATGGAAAATGTTCCCCAGATCCCGCTGGGACATCCCAATTCCCTCCCTCATCTCTCACACCTCCAACGTGACAGGTTTAATAAAGGAGAAGGGAAAGTCAGGAGGGATTTTGGAAAGGTTATAATTATAATTAAATCGTGATATTACCCTTTAATAACCAGAGAATTTGGCCAAGTCCATTGTTATAAACCACAAATATCATCCCTCTGCTCCATAAATCATCAGCAGCAGAAAAGCACAATATGCAGCAATAAATTAGCCCATGAATCCCAAATCCACTTTTCATTTAGCACAAAACAGCTTTTCAGGTGTTAAAAACAAAGCCAGCCACCAGCCCCTGCAGCTCCTGTACGAGCACAACCTCCGGGTCGAGTTTGTCTTGTATTTTCCATTAATCTCCCTAAAATCCTGTTTGAAAGGCAGCCAAAGGCAAAAGGGAGCCACGTCTCCCTCACCTGGAAGCTTCCCGGAGTGAGTATCCCCAAATATCCAACATGTGCATCTCCACACTTTCAACAGCCTGAGAAATCACTAAAAATTTAATTAATAGAGGCATTAAGTGGTTCAGGTTTCCTTTTCTCAGTGGAAGCTGCTGCCTGTCCCCGATGAAGAACTGTTTTCAAGGAGATTCCTGAGCTCTGTTTGTTTTAAATACTTGTAGCTAAAGGCAGAAAGAAATAACTCAGGGAAAAAAAAATATTTACAGGAAAAGCTGCACTGAAATATTGGTTTTATGATTTTTATAAAGAAACATTTGGGTTTTATTTCAATAGAAATTGTGATAAAACCTGCTGAAGTTTTTAATGCCTTAATCTACAGAAATAAACACCAATTAAAGTCACACGGCTAAAAACCCAGGAGTGAGTTTTATATTTCATGGGGGTTTAATTTAATGTTTTTATCTAAATTCAAAAATTCATGGTTTATTTCAAAATAAAAAGCTGAACATTCCCATTTCTCCCCTTCTTTGTTATCCGAGTTTTCCAAAGAATCACTCGATGGAAAAGATTAAAGTTCTTCCAATTTCTTTTTTTTTTTTTTTTTTTTTTTTTTTGTTAAACAAATTTTAAAGAACAGAAGGTTAAAGTTGAAAGATGCCCCTGCTATTCCTGGCTGGGTGTTTGTGAGTTGTCTGAAAACACAGATCTGAAGTCTGTAAAAATGACCTTTCCTTTGGATAACTGCAAGAAAGATTTCCTTGGCAAGTGTTTTCACAGGGAAAAAAAGCTTCACATAGATGATTTTTTTTTTCCATAAAAAGACCCAAATGAAATCAGAGATAACAGTATAGAAGTCTGTGCATAATAAAAATACAATTTTGAAAATTAGAGATTGAAGGAAGAAAAATGACCACAGATAAATTCAAGTTCCTTTAGGTCCCAGGTATGCCTTTTAAAAAGGCCTTCTTTAAAGGGTGAAACTAAGGCCTTGAAACAAAAGGAAAACACTATTTTGAAAAAAAAAACAAACAACAAAACCCTCCCAAAAACTACATAGAAAAAATGCTTAACAACTTTGAAAACAAAAGATTTAAGGGAAAAAAAAAATCACCAGAGATAAATTGAAGTTCCTTTAGTGCCACATAGGCCCTCTGAGCAAGGCCTTGTTCAAAGACTGAGCCCAAAACCTTGAATAAAAAAGGAAAAAACTATTCTGAAAAAAGATGGCAAAAAAAACTACATAGAAAAAACCCTTATTTTCTATTACACAGAAAAAAAACCTGCTTAAGAACTTTGAAACAAAAGATTTCAGGGAGGGAAAAAAATCACCACAGATAAATGGAAGTTCCTTTAGGTCCCATGTAGACCCTTTTAGCAAGGCTTTGTTCAAAGGCTGAACACAAAGGAAAGAAAAAAAGGAAAAAAAGGATTCTGAAAAAAACTACTCAACAATTTTGAACACAAAATATTTAAGGAAAAAAAAAATCACCACAGATAAATTGAAGTTCCTTTAATGCCAAGTAGGCCCTCTGAGCAAGGCCTTGTACAAAGACTGAATCCAAGACCTTCAGTTAAAAGGTTAAACACTATTTTGGGGAAAAAAAGGAAAAAAAAACTACAACAATTAAATTAAACTACAACAATTAAATAAACACTCGACAATTTTGAAAACAAAAGATTTAAGGAAAAAAAAAAATCACCACAGATAAATCGAAGTTCCTTTAAGCAAGGTTTTGTTCAAAGGCTGAAGCCAAGCCTTGGCGACTCTGGATAAACTCCAAAATTCATCTTTTCATTTGATGCCAAGTTTGGAACTGTCACAGTTCAGCAGAGCAGCCACACAAAGCCACAAAAATAAATCTTTAGCAGTTCTTTAGCACCCTGCTACTGTTATTCTGCCCTTGGAAATCCAGCTGCAAGCGAAGGATCTGAAACCCCCTGCAGCCATTACTTAATTAGGCCTTGAAATCTGGACACGAAACCAGAGCGGTTTTGGAGCGCTTTGGATTTTGTCTGTGCACTTTGGATTTTGTCTCTGCACTGATGGTTCAGGGAAACTGGGATTTCATTGAAAACTTCCTTGGAGTTGGAAATGCAGGATTTGAAAAGGGAAAACTCACTGGCAAAACTTTAAACTCCTCTAATCCTTTCCTCTCACCAGAGTTCAAGCACGGGTTGAAAATCAACCTAAAGATGCTGGGGCAAAGCTAGAGTTTTATTTATATAATAGACATATTTTTTTTTTAGCAGGTTCCTTATTTTTAATCATCAGTATAAGTCATTTTGAAGGGATTCAGTCCTAATTCTGTCTCAACAAACCCTCCGAGTTCAGCTGGGGCCCAAGAACCAGATTTTAGTTCAACTCTATGTTTTATATGAACAGAATGAGGCAAAAAGTATCTGTATCTTCTTTAACTCCTGTTTTAATAAGTGCTTAGGAATAATTAGAGACATGAGCAGAACTTAGGTCTCTTTCCTTGTAATTCTGTGTCCCCTCACTTGGAATTCAGCTCTGAGCTTACCCATCATCTGTCCATAGCTGCACTCATTACTTTATACACGTAATAAAAATGTATTAATTACCCATTTTTATCTGCAAGGAAATAAAAGACACTTCCAAAAACAATCCCCTTCCTCCAAAAGCTCACAGCCAGTGCTACAAAAACACACCCCAGCTCACAGCACGAGCATCTCGAGTCAAACAATGACTCCTTTTTCTTTTCTTGTCTAAGTGAATTTAGAAAGGCTGAACTCTCTGAGCAGATGGACCTAATTCCCCTCGAGTGATTTCACAAAATTAATTTCTATGGGGTGTTTTGAATGATTTTCTCTTCCCCCCAAAATAAGAAATGCCAGAAATCTGAATTTACACACAATTTAGCAGGCACAGACTGTATCTGTTTAACAACTTAAAGGGGGGAAACAGTCATTGTTTCAGCTGTATCATAATTACTGGTGAAAAAGAGAATATGGTGAAGTAATTCACAATATTTTGACTTAAAATATACTGTTTGCAGAATGTTTTTCTTCTCGAATATAACTTAATACCAGTACAAGATCTGCTGAGAATGGGAGTTCGATTTTCTGTGAGACGGCAAATCTTTAGTCAAAAACTCTGAATCGAGAAATCAGTGAGGAGAAACACTTCAAGATTTTTAAACTGTCAGGAATTTAACCCTCAGAAGAGTGGATCCCTGTGCAAGGAGCAGATTCTGATCCCAAAACATTGCAGAAACACTTCAAATCGTCACAAAGGCAGGTGAAATTCATCCCCAATGAGCATAGGTTAATGCCACAACCATTCCCAAACCAATTATTATAAATTCGTGGAAAAGAAACCAAGAACAGGTTTGTGGTGTCAGCCTAAAGCGATGTGAAAGGCTTGGGAAACAAGGAAATGCCATTTTGGAAAATAGAATTTAGTGTTATGCATATAAATAAATATGTGTCCAACTTTAGCTTCTCAAACTTAGAAACAAACCAAAGAAAATAGAGAAATTGGCCCAGAGAAAAGCAGTAAAATATATTAGAGACCTGAAAGTTCTTTCCTGTGGAAGGGAGACTGGGAATTTTAAGGATTCTCAGGACAAACAGGCACAGCGGTGCCGAATGAAAACATCTCCTCACACTTCCCAGATTGAATTCAGCATCACAAGACACTTCTCAGCTTTTTTTTTTGTGCAAATGCAAGGGGACATTTCTCAGCTCTGGCAGCACAGCTGCTTCGTGTATCCCCCAGCAGCACTCTGCTCTCACACCCAAATTTCCACCGTGGCTCTCGCGCTCCTCGGCTCATCCCCAGCTACTGAAATCCCCTGGCTCCAAAATCCACATCAGGAACCACCTGAGCAAGGTGGGGAGCTGAGGATACAGAGGGTGAGAGAGCCAAGGGGAAAAGACACGGATAAAGAGTGGAATATTCTTTAAATGGAGGCATTGAAATGACTGGAAAAGGCTCCCGGAACACTCAACTGTTCTGCATTGCTGTTGCAAATTAAGAAGAATTCCAAGAGGAATTCGAGCAGCAGGAAGATGAGTTTGGAAGTGAAAGGTTTCATTGTAGAATCGAATCCCACATCTAAGCACTGTCACTCAGTTTTATTTAGAAGGGACCAAACTCCTGATGCTGATGCCACGGAGATCTTCAGCACACGATGTCTGCTGACAGCTGAAGTGCCTGACAGGAATATTCATGATAATCCATTAAAGCCCAAATTAATCAACAAGAATAACCCCAAAATTATTCATTTTGGTCAATGCTGAGGCTATTAAAAACTGCTAATATGTATTTCAGAGCCTGCCAGATCCATTTATTGTCCCCGCAGCAAAAATCAACTGGGAGAACTGAGACTAAACCACAATTATTAAATATTTAAAAATAAATTCTTACCCTTTTCATGCTCTCCACTATCTCAGGGTGTGATGCAGGAGCTAAACTAAGTGTAAGGAGGATTCCTCTCTCTAAAATGGCTCATCCTGAACATTCCCCCTGAAATGTGAGCACCCTCTTCACGGCAATTCTCTATCTGCTGCTCAAATTTTCAGGCTGCTCCTTCCAAATCCATATTTCTCCCTGCATTGCTGAGCAGAGCTAAACATTGTCACTGAAATAAAGCAGACCCAGCTGGAAACGCAGCTCCCACACAACTGAGACTTTAAAGATTTTAACTTGCAGTGTTCAAAGCTGTTACACCAAGAGGACTCTCCTTGCAAAGTGGCTACAGGGGAAAATCTAATTTTCTAATCACTCTCTAAAAGAGAAAAAAAATTAGAAAAATGGCATCAAGTTGAATAAAAATATTTCTTTCCTCTTTTATATTATTATTTCTTGCTGAAATATCTAAATAACATTTTTTCAAAGCCCATAACCCCCATGTTTGACAAGTATCTATCTCAGATAAAATCACAAAGTTCAATCCATGGGAAAAAAAAATCCCCTTTATCAGTAGAATCCACATAAAAAAAAATTAAAATCAATTTATTTTTAACACATCTGTTTGACATCAAGAAAAGAAAATTTCTCTTCTAAAATACTTCATCTTAGACACAGCAGTAAAATCCTGGTAGTAAATTAGAGAGTATTTTTATGTAAGTCCATGGATTTTACCATTACACTAAAATCCTATTTCCACCCACATTTTAAAACTTTAAAAACTTTTTATGTTTTAAAACTTTTTAAAACTTTTTATGGTTTAAAAACTTTTATGCACAATATTAATAAAAAGACAAATCCTAACAGAGACCATGTATTCAATAGGGTATTTCTGCAAATTTCGTTTCATCTATTAACTTCTGGCTTGGTTTGGGATCATCCTTCAAAATAAAAAATGGAGTTATCAATGAAGAATGTTACCCAGAAAAAGAATTACTTCAGGGATCAGGGAAACATTTGTTATTTTCCCATTTCTTAACACTAAAAAGCATCCAACCTGCTCTCTTCTTTGGCAGGAATTCATTGAAGCCTTGCAAAAATCAGCTTTAATAATGGTATTGCCAAGGGTTCTTTTTTTTTTTCCACGTAGGCTGTGGGATGTTATTTTCCCCAAATAAAGGTTAACATGAAAAATCAGCTGTTTGTTAGATCTGGGGTTTAATGATGGACTCCACTCCAGCCACCTCTTTTTTCCGGGAGAATTCTGGAGCACGAGGCTTCTCCCTTTTTTCCATTCATGGGAAAGAATCTTTGAGGGAGAGGTGGGAGCTCTGCTGGGATCCATCACCCCAGATCTCATGGAATCACAGAATGGTTTGGCTTTGGGACCTTAAAGTTCAGCTCATTCCAACCATGACCTGCCTTGTGCCTCACCAAGGCTGCTCCTGACCTAAAACCACTTGTCCCAAACCATCTGTTTATTGCTAATTAACAGTGAATGTAATCAACTTCTTCAAGAGAAGGCCACAAAGACTGGGTCATCCAATTAAGCCAAAACAAAGATTGTGTTGAGTGCTTTTTTAGCACTGACCCCCACGTGCTTTTCCATCTAAATCGAGCCCAAATTTAAAAGAAAAACAGAGAAAATCTTGGTTAAGGCAAAATTATTTGTGATTAAAATGCAAGCACAGAAAATCATTTCTAAAAACAACTTTTCTTACAATTATTTTTGCCTTTTTTTTTCCCTTTTCCTCCCCGATACTTTGCAGAAAACCTTTTCTGACACACCTGGTGGTGTCCATGTCCGTGGGAGTGAGTTCTGGAGAGTCAAGGGCACGAGGATGGGAGCTGGAAGGGGCTGGGGGGAGGTGAACTCGGTGTGCATGGTGGCTTTGCTGCCCGTGTTTGCTCTGTCCCACTGGATGCTTTCCTTGGCATCCCCACAGGTGAAGCTTTGGCAGCCAAACTCCATCCGGCTGCAAAACCCTGAGCAGGCATTTGGATGTGAAAGAGAAGAGCTCTGAGTGCAGCCTTGGCTGGGATATTAAATTCAAAATCCTAAGAACCTCATAAAAGCCGAAAATAGCCTTATAAATATTTATAATTTATTCTTATTACATTTTATTTATTACTTCAGCGAGCCTGAACCATGGAAAATTACACCGAAGCCATCGAGCTTAGCATGGACTGAAAGGCCATTTTTAACAGATAAACAAAAAGGCTCCTAAATAAATCCTGCAAAGCTCCCAATCCAAGACAAACAGGATCATTCTGATTTTAGGATGCTCCTGCAGAGCATTGTTGGGTGCCCTCATTGTTTTATGGGGTAGAAATAAATCTCCGCTGATGGGTCGCGGTTAAAAGCTGGGGCACTTCTGGGGAATGCACCCATGCTAAAAACATGTCCAGACATGTAAAAATCTGTGGAACCAACTGATTTTCCTGCTTTTGATATTCCTGCAGGAACTCCTGGGCTGTGCCATTGCTTCTTCCAGTGGCAGCAATGGTTTTCCTCGGCCCAAGGTGTGGCCAAAACCTGGAGGAGGCCGGGATTTACTGGGGTTCCTTCTCTGCCAGCAGCTCCAGGGAGAACCTGGAATTGCTCTGGGATCTCTCAGTACAACTCCTGGACAATCCCAAAATTCCATCCTGTGCCTGAGGACATTGTCCAAACACTCCTTGAGCTCTGGTCTCACGACCATTCCCTGGGGAGCTGTTCCAGTTTTCCTGAGGGAAGAACATTTTCCTAAAATCCAACCAGTCCCTCCCTGACAATTGACAATTGTGACAACTGAAAGGCCAGACCTGGAATATCAGGATATCTAATCAGAATTCCAGTACTATTATTTATAATGAGGAACTTATATGTAAATCCATGGAAGGAAGTTCTCTGCCACTTGGTCTTAAGTCTCATTAACACGGAAATTTCCCCTAAATTTACCTGGAATTTGAATTATGGCCAAATTTTTCCCTCTGACACCTTCAGCTGTGGCTGCCCCTGGATCCATGGCAGTGCCCAAGCCTGGACAGAGCTTGGAGCCACCTGGGAGAGTGGAAGGTAGAAAGGGAGCTTTTTTTTAAATTATTTCTTAATTTTAATATCCCTCCCAACCCGAACTGTTCTGTGATTCCATGATTTGAGTTCAAATGAGATTTCTGTTTATTTTCCTACCTGGAATTCTTTGCCCACAGGCAGCGTTATTACCCATTAAAAATGAAGCTGTTGCAATGAAACACGAATTGGCCAACAAATGAATAAATGGGACTGGAGAAAACATCAAGCTCAGACTTTCCCTCCCAGTTCCATGTATTTAACCCACATTCTTCAGGAAGGAAAAGGCCAGATACCAAACTGATTATCTTTTTCTGTGGATCACCTCCACTCTGCACTTTTTTTCTCTTAGCCTCCTCCTAACCCTGCAATCCAATAATGATAAAATCCCAGAGATATTCTGGAGATGATCAGGGCATTAAGTTGAAGCGTAGTGCTACAGATATGACATTTAAAATTGGGCCTGGAGCTGGCTGGACAGTCTCTAATATAATAAAAATAGCCTTTTCTTTCCCACATTTTACTATCTGCCTTTGTTTATGCAACCATTCAGCAAACCCAGCTGGATCACAGGCATTGTCATCAAAGAAACATTCTAGGTCAGCCAGAATTGGATGCCAATTGTCTAAAAATACATAGAGGCTTTGTCACTGGAGTATAATTTTAAGGCCCCTGTAATGAATAATGGAAAGGAAAATCTTTCCAAACAAGTGGGACACACTGATTTCCAGCAGAAAGATTTCACAGTTATTGTAAGCTGCAGATAACCTCATTTTTTAGTTTATTTCAGTCAAAGTGATACACAGGGAGCTCACTGAAAAGGTTGGGATTGGTTGGAAATCCTCGAGGAGCTGCAGAATTCCCTGGAAAATGAGCCCAGCAGCACCTATCACACAGGCAGGGCTGAAATGCTGTGGGGAACCAATTTCCTCCGGGTCACCAAGTGGCAGGAGTGGGATCAGATTTCACACTTCCCACCTCTTATCCTTGATAAAATGCACAAATTATTTCCTCTGAGCTAAAAGAAGAGACAAGATAAGCCCCCCTGGCTTTATCAGTGCAGCCTAATTGCTGAAGATCTTCAAGGAACTGGAAGGAGCGGCTCCAGAAGCCCGAGATGTTGTAACAACGTGGCTCTGGAAATATATTCATTTAAAGAAAACACTTAGCTGAATTCCTTCAGGAAAGTTTGTAAAAGCTGCTTCCTCAATGGATAAATAGCAGAGTTTTCCAGCTGACTTTTGGCCAAGTCTCATCAGCAAAGACAAGATTTTTGTCTCAAGTGCCTGACACGGAGGAGTAAAAGATTGTGTGGGGGCAATCATTGTAAACCTGTAAATCAAAGGGAATTTTTGGGTTTTCTTTGGGTTTCTTTCTTTTTGGGTTTTTTCTGTTTTCTTTGGTCTTTATGAATTCCTACATAGGATATTCCCTGATGTTTTCTAGGCAGCTCAAAGTGCCCTAAAAATGGGACAGTGCAGGGAAACCACTCCCAAGGTTTGTCTACAGTGGGAACCCCAGAGGCCAAAAAATCTGGGAGCCACAGGAAATTCCCACAAAAAATTCAAGAGGGGGAAAAATCCCATTTGTGCTTCCCTGGAACTCAGCTGGCACAGGACAATCTCCTTTTCACTGCTGCATAAAATCCATGGATAATCTTGTAGAGTTAAAAACTGGTTCCGGACACTCAGAGAGAAAAAAAACTCACTCAAAAGTGGAATTCAGATGAAAAATCTCCTGATTATTAACAGGGTCACATCACCAAACTCAAAGCACCAGAGAAGTCCAGAAATTTGGGACAGAGCAGCATCAAGGTCCTTTCCAGAGTCAGAAATGTTATCATTTCAATTTTCCTATAAAATACCAGTTTTGTCCCCAAATTCCTTCAAATTGCCAGAATGAATCCCACCTGGCAAAATAAATTCAAGGACAATAATCAGGGAATCACGGAATTGTTAAGATTGGAAAAGATCAACCATCACCCAGCACCACTAACCCAGTCCCAAGTGCCACATCCACGTTTTTTCCACACTTCCAGGGATGGGGAATCTGCCACTGCCAGGGGTTGCCCACAGAAGCTGTTTTACAACCTTTTCCATATGGAAATTTTCCTAAAATCCAAACTAAACCCTCACTCCCTGCCATAGGCTGCACATTGGCTGGGTTCATGTTTTATATGTACATTTTTGGATTGACTCAGCTTTTAAACTGATAAAATACCACATATTAAGAAGCTCCACAATGCAGCAACAGCCTGAATTTTATTCTGTTTTTGTGACCAGTTTTGGTGGCTGTTCTCCCTCAGACCATCAGCGAAGGGACTTTTTCTCAAGTTACACTTTGCAGTGGCAACAGAAGCAAATTTTGGCTTCGTGACCAACACTCCATGGATTATATGGCATTAAGGAATGGATTCCATCCCCAAGAACCATAAATCCAAGTCCTAAAACAACAAAGTGCGTCAATATTTCTCTTACAAATGGGAGTTACTAAATTGATCTTCCCTGAACTGGTGAAAAACTCGTGGTTTTCACTTGTTCAGTGTTCTGAAATCATCAAGAGAAAACATCCAAGGAATGACAGAGAAACTGAGGAAGATGTGAGGGAATACAATCCAGTGCTTCATGCAAAACCAGGGAATTACTGAGTGCACTGCTCAGCTAGAAACCCTCTTATGTTTTTAACATCTGATGTTCCTGTGAAATATATTAAAAAAGATGTTCTATTTCTTCAGAAGGAAATCCAACCACTTCCTAACCCTCCATAAGCTGCAGAAATTGTTTAAAATCTAAAGCAAACTATCCCAGACACAAATAATTTTCTTTTCTAATTGGCTGAAACTTTGCTGCTCCTTAAGAGAAAAACCTCCTCCAAATGCTCTAATTCCACAAATGTTACAACTCCGAAATTTCAAAGCTTTCTCAAAGTGCCCACGGATAAAAATAGTCTGGAAAGAAAAAAAACATTTCAACAAGGCAAAAAAGGAAGAAAAGGCTTTTTCGCACGTTTTTCTCATCAGGTCGGATCCTGGTTTTCCATTAAAGTTATTCCAAGAAAGGAATGATTCACACTGGCTGGGCTGAAATGCTGAGAAATTTGTGGTATCTCCCATCCTCACCCTGCCCGCTCCAATGAGCCGCGGGAATGAGAAGCCGCAGGACTGACAGGAACGTGGATCCAATGCTCCACCACAAACCCGCCTTTGTTTACTCTGTTGTGAAATCCTCCAGCACTTCTGGGCCTAATGAATAAAATCTGCTCCAGAGATAATGCCTGGGCTGTCGGAATGAGGATTCCTGACAAATATTGATGCACAAACACGGCCCTGGAGATGCAGGAGATAAAGGCTGTCCCGGGCTCCTCAGAGAGCAACCTCCCAGTGTTAATTGACACAAAACAAGGGGAAATATTTCCCAGCAGCCTGATCTCCTTAGTGTGGAGAAACAAAAGCTGAAGTTGTGCACAAGTGTCATCTCCTGCTCCTGAGGAGAGGAGGGCAGGGTAACACAGGTGGCTCTCCTGAATTAAAAGATCGGCTCAAGGGGAACATGGAAGGAGTTGGGCCTCGCGTGGTGGTTTTGTGTTCCCTCGGTGCTGACAACGCTGCTGGAGCAAGGCTGGGCCGGGCTGTCCTTTCCAGCTGGCTCCATGATGAAGGAAATGATGAAGGAAAGCCTTTCCCAGCACCTTGCCCAGGCTCCAGCCCAGCTGTTCCAAGCCCTGCACATCACGTCCCCCTTCCGAGGCACAGCTCAGCAACGCTTCCAGCAGATTCCAAGCCCGGCGTTAAAACAAAGTGCGATATCCACAGCGCATTTTGTGCTTATGTTATTTCTGTTCTAGAAGGAAAATGTTCTGTGCCACTGCTGGAGCCGTGAGGGGAAAAGGGAGCTCTGGGGAGGGGGGGGTTCTGTTCCCAGGGAACAGGGACAGGAGGAGAGGGAATGGCCTCAGGCTGGGCCAACAGGGTCAGGTTGGACAGCAGCAGGAATTTCTGCATGGAAAGGGTGGATTTAAGCTGCCAGAGTGCAGGGTTAGGTGGGATTTTGGGAAGGAATTGTTCCTTGTGAGGGTGGGCAGGCCCTGGCACAGGTGCCCACAGCAGCTGTGGCTGCCCCTGGATCCCTGGAAGTGTCCAAGGCCAGGTTGGACAGAGCTTGGAGCAACCTGGGATAGTGGAAGGTGTCCCTGCCCATGGCTGGGGTGGAAGGAGATTAATTTTAAGTTCCCTTCCAACCAAACGATTCCACAAAACCCCTGGGTTTCTACCTTAAATAAAAACTTTAGGCATTCTCAGGCCTGCTGAGCTCACACTGACACTGGAGAGCAGCGGAGCAGCTGCCTCGAGCCTCCTGCTGCAAGAGCTGGAAGTATTTTCCACAAGATCCCAACTCTGTGGCAGCTCTGGCAGCTCTGGAGGCCACGCTGGGTCTGGAGCTGGACAAGCTTTGCCTTTGTGGAGTTGGTTTTGATCAGGTGGTCGTGGGCTAAATTTAACTCTGCTCTTTGTTGCACTGAGCTCTTGGTGAAAGCTCTGGGAACAACTTCTGCAAACATCCAGGGTCTTCCAGGTCTGTGTTCCGCTGGGAATCCTGGATCAGCAGTCAAAACAGCAATCCCATCTTCCACTGGGATAACACCCATTTGCTCTCCTTGACAATACCAGTTCATGGCCAGTGCTCAGCAGCACAGCCAAACCCTCCTCCTTTTCACTGCACTGGTGCACAATTATTTTATACCCACTCCACATCCCAGTTCCTGAGCTCTGGCTCCTGATTACACTGAGGTAAAACACAAAAAGGCAGAAAGTTTAAACCATTCTGGTCCTGTCTCAGTCCTGAGGCTTCCTGTGTTTCATTGCTTTGAGGGGAGCAGGGTGAAGAATCTGTGGATTTATAATTATCCCACAAGTTATCTTTATCCCTCACATTCCTTGGCTGCTGATCCAGACATAGGAATCTCTTCTGCCTTTCTCCCCTGTCTAGGACAGCCCAGGAGTGGCAGCTACACCTCCAGGGTGACCTTTCTGCACCCTCTGTTGTGTTTCTCCAGAGGGGTTCCGGATCCGACCCGTGGATTTGCTGCCTTCCATGGAGATTTCTTCCTTGTCCCTTATTTAAATTTAAACTCAGGTTCTTTCCAAAGAGATTTCACACCTCTTTTGAGTACATGGAAAATCAATGCTCCTTCCTTCCTCCTTCTGCTTTCATTCTTTCCTCTGCCCCAGGCTCACTCTACCCTAGAGTTCCCCTTTCCTTCTGCTTCCAGACCTCTCCCTGTGTCCCAACCTGGACATCTTGGCTAGATGTCCACAGCACCTCCTGCCTTGTCCGTGGGGCCCTTCCCAGAGCACTGACCCTCATTCCAGAGGATTATTTATCACTCCTCCCATCTGAAAGCACTTCCAAAATAGTGACAGCGCTGCTCAGGCTCAACAGAGATTTTTCTAACCCAACACTACAGATCCCAACAAACACGACTCCAGTCCAGAAATCTTTCTGGCAGCCCAAACTGTCCCCCTGGGCTGTCCCTTGGCCATGGCTGCTCTGCGTGAGCAAAACCAGGCTGTGAAACTCAACGGGGCTTGAGCTGAGCTCCAGTGAGAATCTGACAAAACTGTCTGGTTTAAAGAGATTAAAACACAAATAAAAATATAATTGTGCCTCTCAGGGGATGTTGTCGTGACCCTCCTGTCCTCATGAGGAGGAAGAGCTGCTGGATTAAACAAAATGAAATATTTCACAAATCTATTTCTGCTCGGCTCCAGCTCTCTGAGCCACGTGGTTTGTGGCTCCAGGTCTTTTTTCCTGGAGTATTTGGAATTCCTCCTCGAGCCCAGCAGCCTTCCAGCACCTAAAGGGCTCTGAGAGAGCTGGAGAGGGACTTGGACAAGGGCATGGAATGACAGGATGGGTTTAAACTGAAAGAATGCAGGGATAGATGGGATATTGGGAAGAAATTCCTCCCTGTGAGGGTAGGGAGGGGTAGGGATGGATTTCCCAGAGAAGCTGGGGCTGCCCTGGATCCCTGGAAGTGCCCACGGCCAAACTGGACAACCTGGGATAGTGGAAGGTATCTCTGCCATGGCAGGGGTGGAATGAGATGAATTTTAAGGTCTCTTCCAGCCCAAACCATTCCACAGTTCTGGAGCTGCAGCCAGAGTTTTATCCCTAACCCAGTGCCCTGTTCTGGAAAAATCCCAGTGGTTTGAAGAGCATTTTGCTCCTGAGGCTCTTGCATGAGCTCCTTATCACAACCTCATCTCTTGCCACAAAACAATAAACAAACCCTTCAGAACTGAAACAACGCTTCTGGAATTTTGCTCAGTCCCAGGACTTCCTGTGATTTCAACCACTTTTAGCACCTCCTGCCTTAGAGGGTGAAAATGCATCTCCTGGGATTTCAGCTGCTCCTGGAATGCAGCACTGCTCCCCTGTCTTTGACCCAATTTCCCAGTTACCTTTTTCTTTCAGAGTTAAAAGAAAATTAAGTGGCTTAAGTGTGTCCAGAGCAGCAATTCCTGCCCAGCCTTATTCCCTGGAGCTGGGCTCAGTCCAGTCTTGTTTCAGCTTTCTCCCATACCAAATTTTCACTTCCATCCATGTTTTCCATCCTCTGCTTTCCCACTGAGGATATCCCTTGATTTTCCTTGTCTGCCTTGGACCACATGGAATTCATCCATCCACTGGATCCTTGAAAAATCACATGTGCACATTTGGGCTGGGCTTTTTTAAAAATTGTATTTCCTGTTCCAAGTTGGCTTCACAAGGAAAACCCAAAATAACCTTTATTCTGTGTATTTTGTCCCAAAAACTCAGCTTTTAAAAGTGCTGTCCCCCAAATATTGCACCTTGCTGGTGGAAGGTGAGGGTGGGGGCTGGCACAATGCAGATTTTTCCTGAAATAAAGATTTTGTAGCTGTCACGTTGCTCCCAAGTGAAACTGTGGGAGAAGGATTGATTATGGAACATGACAGGGCTGATTTATGTTGAAAAATCTGATATTGATGAAGAAAATGAGCTCAAATAATTCAGTGGGAACGCCACCAGCACGGGAATATCAAACCAGCACACAGAAAATGAGAAGGAAAAATCCCAGTGGCATCCTGATGGTTACTGATCTCTTTCCAACGTGGTGATTTTTACATGAGGTCATCATTTGAGTTCACATTTATGCTGTTGTGCCAGAACCCTTCTGGGATAAAAGGTTTTCCCTGGAATCACCACACAGAGGAGTTGCCCAAATCCCTGTGAATTTACAAAAAGCTGTGAGGTCTTTGGAAGTTGTTCCCTAAAAGTGGCACGAGAAGATTCCAAATCCAGCATGGCCAGGAATTTCCAGATAAATGCAGCAGGAATTCCAGGAGGAATTCCAGGAGGAAGGGCAGGGAGGCAGGAGCCAGGCAGCCTTTGATGGGTAAAGAACTGAGAGCAGAGGAACCAAACCAACACAGAAAGATCCTTAAAGAACCAAATTTTTCCAGGAGCAACTCAAGAAAAAAAGATGCCAAAGATCCTCCTGAAGGAGAAACCAGGGCCTGATTAAACATATGGATGAATATTGTAAATAAAGTGGAGAAAGTCTGAGGGTTGACCTAAAAAGAGCAGCTCAGAAAGGTCAAAGAGCAAGATGAAAACGAAGGGTTTATTTAAGCTCATTCTCAAGGCAGTTCTAGATAATCCTAAGAGTAGAAAATCAATTTTTTTCCTGGTTTTCCACAGGTAAAACAACTCCAGCACCAAAATATTTCTAAGCCAACTTGAAAATTTGAATACAAAACAAGATACTCA
The DNA here is from genome assembly GCF_049639895.1 of Pseudopodoces humilis. NCBI lineage: Eukaryota > Metazoa > Chordata > Aves > Passeriformes > Paridae > Pseudopodoces > Pseudopodoces humilis. The sequence continues at coordinate 1,846,639 of NC_142213.1, forward strand.
CACAGAATAAAATACTGGAGTCCCAAAAAGATCTGGGCAAAACCCAAGAACCGGCTTGAACCTAAAAAACTCTGTCAGCTCTCAAACCCAAAGGCTCCTGCTTCCTGTCAGCACTGAGTCCAACCCCAAAAATAAACCCTGGGCTTTTTCTTTGGAATTCACCCTCCAAATTGTCTCTCTGGATCCATAAATATGTATTTAGGTGTTACATATTTCCAGTATTTCCTAAGGGAGGGAGTATCATTTTTATTGATTTGTGATAAGTGCTGGGCTGAACTCTGCTATTGGTGGTTTGAGTGCTTAGAAAATGTTGTTTGTATTCCAAAATATCCCAGCCAGAATCACCTCCCTTGCTGAGGAATGTGAATTCCTTGGGATGCTCCAGGATCCCACTCTGTGTAAACCTTGAGCTCTTTTAATTAATTACAACATTTTGCTTGGTGAAACAAAGTATTTCTGTTTAATTGGAGCAGCACACACAGCCCTGGATACCAAACATTCCCTCAAATTCTCCTTTTAATTGCATGCAGCACCTGTTAATTGGAGAGAAAAAAAAAACAATGGGAATTTTTTGCTCCAAATATTTTTCCTTTCAAAGGAGCAATTCTCCCATCACTTCTCCTCTTTGTTATACTTAGACCTTTGCCCAGAACTGCAGAGATGAGGGGAAAAAAATTGGATTTTAAAGCAATTTTCTCTAGGAATAGGTCACAAAATGCCAGAAGCGTTGCTGTTTTCCTGGGATTTTCATTCCAGCTCCACGGAGGGCACACACCTGAGCCCACCTGCATCCCATCTCCTCGGAGGAAAATCCAACACAAGCTCCCGAACACGAGCCTGGAATGGCCGATTCCTGCCAGGATACTCTGCAGATAATGTCAGATCAGCCATAAAATTTAATGGAGCATGAAGCCAAACACATCCATGTCCCAGCAGCTGCTCCCAAAAAGCTCTCCTCTCTTTTTAAGATGATTCTGAAGCCAGATGGATTTTTAATAATTTTTGAACGCTGAAAATAATTTTTACTTTCATTTTTCCCCCCCCTCACAGAAAATTTAATTCTGATTTATTTGGGGTTGGATATTGAAAAAGAAATTATTTTTGTGGTTTTTGCTGCCATATTTCCCTACTTTTAGTGCTTATGAGGAGTAAAATCCTTCCCAGAGAAGTTGTGGCTGTCCCGTCCTTGGACGTGTCCGTGGCCAGGTTGGAAAAACCTGGGATAATGGGAAGTGTCCCTGCCCATGGCATGGGTGGAACTGGATCTTTAAATCCCTTTATCCCAAACCATTCCATGATTCCATGATATTGCAGTTTTTTTCTCCCTGAAACAAATAACTTTCCAAATGAAGAAAAAAAAAAAGAAAAAAAAAATTATATATATATATATATATATCTGGGAATTTTTGTAGCTTTTGCTTTTTGCACTCAGCTGGGTCAAAAAGAACCCAGGGATTTTTTTTTTTTAGTTCACTCAAACATTTTGCACCAATTTATGCTTTAATCATAATTACAGGCAAAATGCAAACAGATGACAAATCCATTTATCATTTTAATAAAATGTTTGCCTTGCCACGGAAAACACAATCCCTCACAAAATCAACATTTGGAATTCATCTGGCATTTGAATGAATTCAGAAAAAAAAATCACAAGGAATGGCACTTCTTGTACTGACATCAAGGTCTGGCTAATAAAGCCCAACCCAATGGCTCAAGAATGTGACTTTTAAAGTCCTTTTCTTCATCATCAGTGCTTGGAAATGTTTGGATTAAGGGCTGATGGATGCAGAATCATTGGGAAAATCAACTTCTGATTTCTGTTTTCCCCTCTAAGCAAAACAGATTTAAAGAGATCTTATGCACTTCAGGGAATAATGTAAATATCAGTGATTTTCTTTATGAATTTACTTCCCCTTTCTTACACTTATGCACTAATCCACAGTTAAAAGGATTTGAGTTTTTCATGCTAGGAAATTCTGAAGAGATAAAAACACAGATTTCCTTGGAGATGTCAATCATTTAAGGAGTGCAAAGAGGAATGTCAAAATCTCAGCATTGACAAAATCTGGCAAGTTGGATCCCTCTGTTGTAATTTGATAATTTATATTTATCTGAGATACGAGGCTGAAAGGAAAACCCTTCCTATTTGATATTTCAGTCAGGAAAAAAAACAACCTAACAATAAATACTTACAAAACAATCTGGCTCAGCCTGATAGATGGAACAGGAAATAAGATTAAAACTGTTAAAAACATGGAATGTTCACTCTGGAAGGCTCTGGCTCTGGAGGGGTGTCATTCCTTTTTCATTATCCAACCGTCATCAGTCAGACCAAACTCTGCTCTTTTAAAGATCAGGGACAGAGGTTGAAAGAAATCAACTTTGACAGCAGACTCCAAATGGATTCCACTTCTGTCCATGTCTTCCCATTAAAATGAACAAGGCATGGAAAATGAAAGGATTTTATTTATTCAATAAAATAACCCCAGCAAGACTTCAAAGAAAAACCCCTAAATTAAATCTTCACAATGGAGCATCTCTAATGAAGAATTTTACAACTGAAGTACCTGGGAAATGTTCTGTATAATGATATTTTCTATACAAACAGGAGAAAGTCACTCCTGGACAGTTTTATCTGCTCATTTTCAGTTCAATCATTCAGAATCTTGGATTTCCAGCACCCAAAATCCTGAGTTTCCTCAGCTGCTACTTCTCTACTCCAAAAAATGATATTTTCAAAAAGAACAGGAGAAAGTAACTCCTGGACAGTTTTATCTGTCCATTTCAGACACAAATCCCAGATTTCCAGCATCATCAATCCCAGATTTCCAGCATCCACAATCCCAGATTTCCTCTACTACTTTTTCTCTACTCCAAATAATGTAAAAGGACCCAAAATAAGGGGGGACCAAATTATCTGAATTTGGAAAACCTCCGTGGAAGAAGGAGAGATGTTCCCTGAGTTTGGGGCTTGTCTAAAACTGTCACAAATGGTCCTGGTGGAATTCAGGAATGGGGTTTGGGGGTCATGTCCTGCTTTTGGGACACAGAAAGAGGCTCAGGGGCCATTTCTGGGGTGATTTCACCCCACAGGATCCCAGGAGAAAATCCATCTTCTCTTTTCAATCTCCTCTCTGTTGATTTGTAGCAGACCCAGAGCCATCCTGGTCTCTCTGCTCTTATTCTGACAACAGCTTTTTATGTATTGATCCATTAAAAATCAAATTTTAATTGACTGACCCCATCCAAGCTGAACCCAGAAGTCCTGGTGCTGTGGCTGGAGGGATGTTCCTGCCCAGGGCCTGTGGCTCAGCCTCTCCACAAACTCCTCCCTGCTCACACTTCCAGCCTCACAAATCTCCTGAACTCAAACACCAACAATCTCACAGTCCCCAGCACTGTGAATTCCTGATCGCTTTTAGGACTTTTCCCTAAAAATCTCAGCGTGTTTTCCCTCCCAGCCCTTCCACCCTCTGGCCTTTGCCTCTGGCTGAATTCGGTGCCTCACGAACCCCACACAACCTAAATGCAGGATGGGCTGGAGTTCAGAGAATCCCAAGGTGGTTTGGGTCGGAAGAGACCTTAAAATTCACATTATTCCCACTCCTGCCAGGGCAGGGACACCTTCCACCATCCCAGGCTGCTCCAGTGTCCAACCCTGGCACTTCCAGGGATCCAGGGACAGCCAAAGCTTCTCTGGGCATCTTTGCCAGGGCCTCAGCACCCTCCCAGGGAAGGATTTATCCCAAATATCCCATCTAAGCTGTTGTCCCTCTTTGTTTGAAGCCACTGCCTGTGTCCTGTCACTCCATCCCTTGTCCAAATTCTCCTGTGCCATTCCTGTAGGATGAATCCCTCATTTCCAGTTAACTGGAAATTCCCTTCTGCCACCAGAAATAATCCCAACACTTCCTCCTGGTGACCTCACTTGTGCTGCTTAACACAAACATTTAGCAACATTCCAGAGTGACAGATTTTAGGAATAAAAATGGTTGTTATTAAAAAAAATATATTAAAAAAATCAAAAAAAAGGCAATTTTTCAAACAGATTCATTCAGTCAGGCCTGGTGGGAGCCCAGAGTATGTATCAAAGGAAAAGTGGCTGAAGCAGTTCTGCTTTTGCTTCCAGCCCGGGCAGGAACTGATAGCTCTGAGTGGATAATTGATGCAGGCAGGAGCCAATTAATCCCAGCAGACTGCATCAAATCAAACAGAGCAAGTTCATCATTCCAAATCCTCACTCCACAAAGAGGAATTCTGCTCACAGAACACCAAAGAAATGGCTACAGAGGATGGTTTTCCAAGCAGACTTTCCAAATGCTCCTCCTTGAATAAATATATCCTAATATACTGAATAAAGGAAATAATTATTAAAATAATTAAAACAGCAGCTGAGAGCAGGAATTAAAGCCAGACTACTGAGGAGGGTTTTAATGTCTAAATCAAGCAACAAAGTGCTCATCTGGTAGGGTTTTATTTTAATTGATGTGCAAGCCTAATCCCAAATTCAGAATCTTGGATCATACTTCTTCAGTTTATCAGAATTTCGTAGATAAAATTTATTTATTGCTCAGCAGGTTCAAAGGATTTGAAGGGTTCTGGAAAGTTGGCCTGGAAGTGGAGTTGAACTACGTGAAGGATTAAATCTATGAACACAAACAAAAGTCAACCAACCGTCAAATTTCACTGTAGTTAACAGTGCCTCATTAAAAATCTCTGTAAATCACACAGGTCTGGCTTTGAAAAGGAGAAATTGATTCTTCAGCTGGGGTTTCATTTTTAAAGGGGATGGGTTTGGTGCCTAAAGTTGGCAAAAACTCGAGTGTTTTAACAGAGAGAAGATGAAAAAGAGGAGCCATTTCCCATTTTTAGTCATCACAGATTCCCAGAGCCACAAACCACCCCAAAATCCCACTGAACCCTGCCACCCAAAATCTGGGAACAGCCCAAACTCCTCAAGATTCCCCGTGCTGCTTCCTAGAGTGGGAAGGGAGAGGGGAACTCCCCTGACCTCCTTTTCTCCAGATTAAAAATACCCAAATCCTGCCTGGGCTGGCATTTGGGATGTGGGGCAGGGGATGCTCCAGACATCCCAAATATCCCAAAATAAATGAGAGCAGAGCACGGACAGAGGGAAGGGAGAAGGGAAACCTGGAGCATCAAGACGGGGCTGGGATCACGTGATGAGAAAAGTCATAAATGAAAAGCAGGGAAAGGAGAGAGAGAGAAAAAAAAAATAAACAAAACAAAAAAGAAATTATTTCTCCAGATGAGCCCCGATAGCTTTGTGAGCACTGCCAGTCTACAAGCAGAGATTTTTATTACCAACAGCTCTAATAAGAGGCAGCTTAGACCTCTGCCTCCTATCAAGGTGGAGAAAATGATTTTTCCTTATATTTAAAAGATTATCACTTCCTATCTCATCTCTTCTTATTAAGTTTACAGCAATATTAAAACAAGATTTGGGTGAATAAAGAACATAATATACTCCAAAATAGAGAAGGTATTCTTTGGAGCATTATAAATGCTCCTGTCTGCTTGAATGGAATTTTAATGGAACAAACCCACCTTCTCTGAGGAGAAAAATCAAAAAATAGGCAGAAAATATTCTCCTTTTGCAAAGGCTTCATTAAAAAAAATCTTGTTTTACAAGCACAGATCGCTCTGAACTGAGGGACTATCAAAGAACTGCCTGTAACAGATTAACAAATCACCTCTGGTCATTCTTTCCAGCAGCCAGAACATTTCACAAATGGAAAAAAAAAAGTCATGTAGGGGGATAAAATAAATTCCTATTTGATATCAAATGAAAAGAAAAGCTCATTTTGTCACCTCTCTGTGCATTTTGCTGCTTTTGATTAGAAAGGCAAAGAAAAAGGAGAGGTTTGTGAGGTGAGAAAGAGATTTGGGATTGGGAAAAGCTGCCTGAAATAATGGCTAAATCCTGAGGGAAAAATCCAGGGAAAAGCTCTGCCCCAGCCCAGCCTCTGCATTCCCTCATTTGCCCCCCAAATGGATAAATTTTGTCATGGAGCAAAAATGGCATTTTCAATTTAATATCTGAATTTTGTAATTGGAGAAAATGTCTTTTCCCATCCAAATTCCTGAAGGTTTCTCCCTATTTTTTGTTTGGTTTGGTGTCACTGCAGCTCTGTCCTTTGTGCTGGGGTAGGGGAATTTATAGTTTATAATTTAATTATTACTAATAATTAAATTAATATTAATAATAATAAATTAAGAATTTATTTTATAATGAGCACAGTTTGTTTCAGGACTCTTCCAGAGCCTGGAGCTCAGTTTTTAATCCTCCTAGGCACTGTTTTATCCTGTTTTAAGCTTCCAAATTAAGTTCAAACTTTCTCCAAACTCATCTTAAATTCTGCAGTGAAACTACAAATTAATTACACATAAATCTGTGTTACATGCACATATATATATAAAAATATTTCATGACACTTAATTTTTAAGCCAGATTTAACAGAAATATTCCTGTTTTCCTCACAACATTAATTTCCCTGGAGATCTTTTGGATGGCACTGATCACCAACTGGGAGAATTTTCCCTCAAGCCTTTTTTAATCCTAAACTTTAGGACTGCTTCAAAAGAAAATTTCCCCATTTTCATTTGCTAAAATACTACTTTGCCTAAAAATTAAGTTTTCAGAACTAAATACGGTGAGTTTTGTGTTTTGCATTAATTACTCTGAGGGACAAAGCGGGGACCCAGCTCTGTGAGCATCAAATTAAAAAGTTGATGTACAAAAAATCCTCAAGCAAATCCAAAAAAAATCTTGCCTGTAAAATGCTTCTATTCAAGCATCATTAAGTATTTAAACATTTTATTTTATCCATAAATAGAGTTTCCATGAATACTCTGGGAGTTTGCACAAAGCACAATTGTTTCCAAATTATTTTTTGCCTTTTTGCTCCTAAAACCAGGAGCAAATTTAGGACAATTCACTACAACTCCTGAAGAAACATCAGTTAAAAATAAGAATTATTTTTTTTTCCCAAACCAATCAAGAAGTTTTTAAGCTCCAGCTGAGCTGCACTGAGTTTTTAATTTAATTTTTTTTTCTCTTCTAACAACCATTTCTCCGTGTTTGTTATTCCAGGAGATGTTCTGGAATGAGGAAAAGCTTTTGGAATTCCACAGCAGCACCAGGAGCACAGAAATTCCACTGGGAGCTTCCCTGTCCTCACCAAAGGATCCTTCACAAGGAGCAGCTCATTTCTCCCACTCCAAATTCCCTTTTCATTCCTTCAGAAAACAACTGAGGATCATCTTAATGCTACTGCCCTCTGCTGCTCCTGGATTAGGGATAGGGAAAAAATTCCTGCCTCAGATTAATTTGTGACTGAGCAACTCAAAGAAAGGATTTCGGTGTATTTAAATCTAGAATATTCTAATTAAATGCAGTATAAACAAATTAAAAATCGCATTAGATGGTTCTTGTCTTATTTTGGATAATTTAAATATCCATATATTAATAATATTTTAATATCTGGAGGAGAAGTCCCTGCTAAGCACTCTGAGAATATTTATCCATCCTGGTAAATGAAATAAAGTTCAATTCTGAGAGGTTTAAATTACCTCAAGGGATCTGACAATGGATCCCTGCTCCAGATTGGAATAAAAACATGGAAATAAACAGGTCTGGGAGTGGAAAACTTTGAATTTGAAAAGTTGATAATATTGATTTTTGGGATAATATATTCAGTTTGGGATTATATACTGAGTTTTAGGATAATATATTCCCTATTGGATAATATTGTATTACTGAAGCTGTCAGAGGCAAAGTTCAGGAAAAGAAAATGCAATTCCTGCTCCATCCAAAACCTCACCAAACAGCAGGAAAACGTGTGGGGATGGGATCCCCTCCCTCTCTCCAGAGCATCCCTTCGATCCCAGACTCACCTGGGACACACTTGTGTCCACAGTTACATAAAATTACATAAAATCCCAACTTTTCCTTTGGAAAAACAACAATCCTGCAGATTTCTCTCCAGACAGACCCTACAAAAGCTCTTTGCACTCGCTGGCTTTTTCCTGCCAGAGCCATCCTGGATTTTCCTGCTTTTTCCCATTCCCCTACAGTGAATTAAAAGCTGGAATCGTCCTGAATTTTTCATTTCTGCAGCAGAACAAATCCTTGGCTCTCCTTGAATGCACACAATCCTGTTTCAGATTTTAAAGGATATCGACTTTTCCATTTAAGAACCGGGCAATAATTAAAGACCATTTCCCTGGTGCCATTTAATTAATCCCTAAATTGGAGAAACACTGCCTGGGAGGGTGGATAGCATGGAATGGCTAAAAAAAACAGAATTAAGGAACGAGAAACTCCTGGAATTGTCCTTGTTTTTATATCTCAGGTGTATCCCTGAGGCACGGGATTTCAGAACTCCAAGAAAAAAAAAGGATGGAGGCGGGGAAGAAGCAGGGCAGGTAATCAGAGGAGACAAATGTGAAAACTCCTGGTAATTCTTAAGGATAGAATACAAACAGCAAAAAAAAAAATAAATTTAAAAATCCCACTTTTCTGAGGTTTCAAGGCTCAGCTAATGTGAAGCTTTAATTATTTTTGCAGTTTGGGGTTTTTATTAAACGTGCACTGAAATACGAAACTTGCAGCTAATAGAACACATGTGGAGGTAGACGGAGCTCCTCTGGAATGATTTCATTCATTCCATGGACAGGGATGCCAGAAAAACAAAATCTGAGCTCAGAGCAACCACCAGGACAGAGAAGACAAGAGAGGGGGGGGGAAAAGTTTCAATCAGCAAGTGGCAAAATTCTGCAGAACAGCACAGATTTGGTGCCTGAACACCTCGGAGATTTCCCTGCTAACATTTCATGGAAGGAACTTCCCAATTTCCTCCTTTCTGAACCTTTCACTTGGAACTGGGATGGAAAAGCTGCAGCAGCAGCAAACCTCACCTGCACAGGGGAACATCCAGCACCTGCTCTGTGCATGGGAAATCATGGAAAACAGGAATTTTCACTGGGAAATATTCCCAGGGAATATTCAGCAGCCAGGTTCAGATTCAGTTTTTAGCGAGGATTGATTTATTATTCATCTGAAAGCGCTCAGTCACAGAATCCCCACGTTATTCCTGATTATCCACATTCCCATGTCCCTGGACAGAGTGATTTAGGCTTCAAAACATCCAGGAAAAAAGCTTGGAAAACACTGGACAGGTGGGGAAAACCCCAGGAGTTTCTTGGAGCAGCTGACTGGAAGCTTTGCTCTCATCCCAGGACACGTTCCCTGCTCTCATCCCGCTCCTGGTGCCAAGGAGAAGGGACCAGCTCCAGCTCCCACCCTTAAACCACGAGCAGGGTTTAGCTAAGCTCGTTTAACTCCTTCTCCTGGGCAGTTCTGGGGGCTTCCAGCAGAGCTCCCCCACCCCTCAGTGCTCCTCACCCCTCCAGTGTTTCAGCTGCTGTTGAAGATTTCAGTGATTGATATTAAAAATCCCCTAAATACCTGCTTGCTCCTGCTTTTTAACCCACTAAAAAATACTCATTTCCCAGCAAATACTTCTGGGAGTTCCTGGGCTCAGAGCACAGTTATTTTAAAAAAAAATTCCCTAAAAACTGAATGTTAAACTGATTTCCACGTGTGTACAGCCAGTGACCACTAAGGCAGGAGCAAGATTATCCCAAATCTGCTGTGCTGAGTGATAGTACAGATAGATAGATAACATGATTTAAATCCCAAAAAAGATAATTAATCGTGGTTTTCTTCCCTATCTCACATCTATGACACATGCACAGACACACAAATTTCCACAGGAATAGATAATGCAAAGAGGAAAATAATGCTGTGAGGTTTTAATTACAAATAAATTCAGTTTAATCTACGTGCCACACTCCGGGAGATATAAAAGCATCCAGTATTAGTCCTGTAAGGAGGTGTAATTTGGACAGAGATATTTCACAGAGAAGGCAAAAAACCCAATAAGTACCAAAACCACATCTCAAAAAAAAATCACCTTTCCAAATTGCAAATTGCAAATGCAGCCCTGAGCAAAAAAAAACATTTCCAGGTATTTATTTTCTTGTTTAAATCCAAATCCTGCCAAGTTCAAAGTGCTGGGGGATCCTCTGAGCTCCAAACAGAGCCTCCATCCCAGGCAGGATCCCAGATGTTTCCCAAGTTATTCAGATTCACCAGGAACCAAACAATTCCTCACATTCTGACTCAGTAATTATTGCAGAACAGAGCTAAAAATCCCTTCAATATTTGCTTGCCCCTGGTTTTTATCCACTAAAAACGAACCATTTTCCAGCAATGGAAACCCTGCTGATGGCAGAGCCTCCATCCCAGTTTATGTCTCCCAGTTTATTCAGCTTCACCAGGAATCCAACAATTTCTCACACTGGTTCCTGTGGCCTGGAAGCTTCTTGCAGGAGGATTTTTGTGCCCTGTTTTAGCAGAACTCAACATTTCAAGTGTGTCTGAGATCAAATGTGAGCAGTTCTGGGAATCCTGAGAATCCTGAGCTCAGCTCCATGTTCAGGGACTCCTCATCCCAGGAAAAGCTGCTTTTCCTCACCTTGTGTTTGCAGAATCACCTCATAAAACCTTCTCATCAACAAGAACAAAAAGCAGATCTGCTTCTCTCAGCACAGCCATGCCATGAAAAAGGATAAAACGTCAAAGAAAACAAAAAAACTGCTCCAATAAATGTTGGGTTCCTGGGGACTGAGGACAGATCTGGTGACAGAGAGCAGACAAGAACCCTCTGTGAACTCTGTCCTCAATCCAGCTTCTCCTTGGAGAGGGAAGAAGCCAAAAGAGGGAGAAAACAGAAGGAGAAAACATCTTGCAGGAATGATGAACCAAGCTGGGCCAAATACGAAATATTTCGCTCAGGTTTTACACTTTTGTGAGTTATTTATTTCACCAGGAAGGTCCCAGAGTGGCTTTGACTCTTTAAAACAGGCACTAAAATTAGATTATCCCAATGAATATCAAGGAAAACTCAGTCCTGCTCCTACCTGCCCGTCCTGACCCACGTGGACTTGGTGTATCTGCAGGTTTCCCTGGAAAAGGAGAGAATGGATAATCAGCACAAGGTTGGGATTGCAAAAACTGCAAAACATCTGATTCAATATGAAGGAAATCCATGAATTTGGGAAGTTCTGATGAAGGTTCTTTAGGCAATGCAGCTCCAAAAGAAGTTGCACACCCAGCATGTTTTGCTTTTGGAAGTTACTGGAGAATCTGTTTCCATGCAAAATTTTTCTGAGGTAAAACTTTTGGGTTTCTTTCTTTACATAAACCTACAAATTGAAATCCAAGCCTTCTTAACCCAGAATTGGCCATATAACACTTTTACAGGGTTGCAGAGCTATTTACTACTTGTTTTTTATTTTATCCTCATTCCATACTGAAAACCAACACAGTTCTATTACAGGGATCACATCTATAACCAAAAATAAATAAATAAATAAAATAAAATCTCACTAAATCAAAGTATTTTAAGCTCCAAAGTCCAATAAGGAAATCTTTTTGACATGAAGTTTTTATTCACATGCTCACAGATGTCTTTCCAAAAGTACACTTGGATTAAGGAAAGGCAGCTTCCCAAAAGAGCCTTGCAGTGAAACAGCACATTTTGGAGGACAAAATCCCAATTTCTGTGCAGTTTCTCTTGCTGGCAGCTCCTCTCTCACTTGTGTACATTGTCATCAATTTAAAACCAGATGTTTTCATCTGTCAGGGACAAATGCAGCCTTTGAAAGTCCCGCAGACAAGAAGAGCCAAAGGATGCAGGGTGTGCTGGAACCTCGGGATCCATTCCAGCAATCTCTGCTGAATCATCAGGTTTGCAGTGGTTCTTTACCCAAAAACTCCTTCAGTTTTATGGCAGCACCACACATCAGAGCCAGGGTATTTTAATTCTTTCTTCTCTCTCTCAAGGCCTGACAGGCCCTTCAAAGGACAAGCCTTTAACTATAATATTTATAGAATTTTTATGATAATATTTATTCTCCAGTAGCTGCCTGTGTTAACAATATTCCTTCACAAAGTGGTTTTATGAGCTGTGATTTGGGTTCTTTGGACAGGGATTAAACCAAGCCAGGCAGATCCACTTCCCAGAGAGGGAAAAACCTTGACAGGGAAATGGGACAGATTCAAATTGTTGTCTGTATTAATCTGATTTTTCTATTCCTTCTTCATTTAAAAGAAGAAGGAACAGAAAAATCCAAGAGCAGTTTCAGCAGTCATGAGATTTTTAAATAACCAACAACTGCAGTAAATACATAGGGAAATCCACCTGGATTTTGGAGCTGAGCCAAAATTGGAGGGTTTAGGATTGAATTTATCCATTTCCAGTTATCCATATCCACTTATCCATCCAATTCCACTGAACAATTTTTCTGGAAAAAAAATTAAGAAGTGCAAATGCTGCAGTGCCAGATGCAGGAGTGAAGGGTAAATTCATTCTGGAATATTTCTTTATTAGATGGTGGCTGAAGGTTTCTCCAACTCCTGTTCAACCATGAAAGGCCCTGAGTGCTCTGAGCACGTTTAGTTCATCGACCTAAATTGAATAATTTCATTTTTAAGCAATGCAAACACCTGAACTGGTTTCATATTAAACTCTGTCAGCACCAAATTTCCAAAGACCATCAGCCTTATGCGACAATTAACACACATTGAGCTGTTTATGCTGGTGAGGGAGGGAAAATATTAATCAAACTAATAAAACTAAAATAAATATAAATCATAATAATAAAAAAGGAACCCTAGAGACAGAAGCAGCAGGTTCTAAAGCCCATTTTCTGCTGGTTCCAGCAGGTTTTCTCATTTTCCCTCAGCTCCCAGGGTTCCAGGCTTTGCTCACCTCGCTGTCCTGCGTGATCTGGACCTGCTCTCCCTGGGGCACCTGGGCTATGTGGAGATGGCCCTGTGGGATCCACAACAAAAGAAAACACCAAGGAGCATCAGAGGAAAATCACAACCCCAGGAAGCAGCTCCTGCCTTGGAGGCAGCAGAGTTTCATGGGCAGAAGCAAAATGTGCAATCAGATCATCGAGGAGCTTTAAAAAAGCAAAGTGCACCTGTACTGCCCCAGCTTGGGATGGAAATAAAAGCAGAGGGACTTGGGCCACAGATTGGTTCATTTCCACATCTAATAATCATCATCATCATCATCATCTAACCTCTAAGAAATGGTTATGTTTTTCTATCACCTTTGTTGACTCAATCTTTAATTCAATTTAAATATCTGGAAAGCTCAGTTTTAAACCAGATATACCAAGACACTAAATATCTCCAAGAGTGAGGTTTCCAAAGGTGTCTCATTATCCACCTATTTTTGCTCATTCACTGGAGCACAGGGCACA